>NC_056740.1:55801813-56064313 GCF_019279795.1 Protopterus annectens | reverse complement strand
CCTAACTTACCACAAACCCTCCGCCAGACATCCCCCACCTTACCTGCTAGTCCTCAAAGCCCTGTCCAAGGCAAAGAACATGACCTCTCTGGGACCAGATGACATCCCAGCCTGTCTTCTAAACAGGTTAAATCATGAGCTAGCATCACCACTAAGTTCCCTTTTCAATCATAGCCTAACCACAGGCTTTGTTCCTGCTGAATGGAGCACTGCTATATTTATTCCCCTCCACAAAGGTGGCTTAGCAACAGTCCCACAGAATAAAGACTCATAAGCCTGATCAGCCTCATCTGTAAGGCCATGGAACGAATCATTATGGACCTCACAAATAGACATATGTGACCTCCAAACCCTGGATCCTATTCAATTTTGGCTTCATCAAGGGCAGATCCTGACTGTTAAATTTGTTGGATTTCTTTGAAAGTGTGACCAAGGCCATTGATGAGAGCAAATCTGTGCACACAGCATACCTCGACTTAGCAAAGGCTTTCGACACAATCGCACATTTGGGCATTACTGATAAACTTAGCAAACTGAATGTAAACCCATTTCATTGTAAGATGGGTTGCTAACTGGCTCACAGAACGGACACGCGCTTTCAAAGTGGGTGACTCCACATCAACCAGCAAACCTGTTACCAGCGGGTTGCCACAGGGCTGGGCCCCCTTCTCTTTGGTATATACTTCTCAGAAGTTCGGGTCAAAACCAATGGGTTGTGGCTGACCAGGTTTGCAAATGACTGCAAACTAGGTGCAATCATTGAATCCCTAAATGATGTTGGTATACTCCAGGAGTGTTTCACACAGGCCAGCGACTGGTGTATTAGTCACGGTCTCAAACTAAATGCAGAGAAATGCATCATCATTCCTTTCAGCACAAGTAATGTCCCTTCAAACTGTCAAATCAAGAACAATACCCTAAGTACTCATGAAGTAGTAAGAGACCTAGGATCACAGATTGACCACGACCTTAACTTCGGTCACCATGTGTCTACCACTGTAAAGAAAGCATTCCATGTAGCTCACTTGATTAGTAAAAGCATTGCCTCGAGAGCAAAAGAGGTTATAACCCCCCATACTCGGCACTTATCTGGCCCATAATTGAGTGTAACACATTCAGTATGTATCATACTAGGCACCTGCAGCAATTAGAGAGACCTCAGAGGTTTCTAATAAAGAAGATCAAAGGGCTCCAGCATGTGCCTTACACTGACAAACTAAAGTCCCTGTCACTATACTCCTTATCATATAGACTTCTTAGAGGAGACTTATGCCTGGCCTACAGAGCAACACAAGACCCAAACCTAATGAACTTACTGCATATCTGTAAATCAAGTGGGTCTAGGGCTACCCATTCCAGGGATTTAAATATGGCCTGCAACTTAAATAGGACATGCTGGAGGGACAGATTTATCTCCCAGCAACTGCCACGTCTTTGTAACAGGCTACCAATTCATGTGAAACAAAGCACCTCTATGACAATGTTCAAGAGGAACCTGGACGAGTGGATGGGGCACCATAAATTCTTACTGAGGATAGTGCCCACAACCTTCCTGGACATGGGGCAGTCATCAGTAAATGTAGTCTTGTGTATTTTCTAGTACTTCTACTGTATTACATTGGGTTTAAATGGCTAGGCTTAAAATAACCTCTGAGTCAGTAAACTAGTAATCTTCTGTGATCCTATGAGCCTTTGATAAAATGCACACACACACACACACACACACACACACACACACACACACACACACACACACACACACACACACACATGCATACATGTATAGATATTTAGATTTATGTTAAAAGGAAAGACACAAGTAGAATTGCAGAAAAAAATTGTTATTTCTTCATATTAAGTTTTGAGCACAGTGTTAACGTCCTGTAAATAAATGAATTGTAGGTTTTGTGTTGCACAGTCCAAACTAGAAATTACAGTATAAAGATATCATGCTAGTGCAAGAGAGAATGGCTGAAACTGCATCTTTAACTAACTAGCAGTCTGTTCTAAGCTTGTCATCTTCAGGAAGCTGATTGCAGTCATTAAACAGCTCTTACAGATGTACTTAAATAAAAGGAATGTTGCTGTAAAGTGATTAATGCCTACTAAATGGTAATATCCTGCATACACAGCTACATTGATTACTGTTGCATATCTGGTCTTTCCTTCTTTTATACTACCATATGTGTCTAATTATATGAGATACTAAAAAAGCATTCTCATTTGGCATCCTTTCTAGAATCAATGTTTTTCCCTTTAGCTCATTTTACTTTAACCCTGGAGTGTATCATCATTTAGTACTTGGCAGCTATGAACTCTCTCCAGTATCGTAAACAAAGGGCTCAATGGTTTTAAACTAAATGCAGTAATCAAGGATGTTCTTCGTTCCCCATTGCTGCAGTCCTTACTATTGGGGTATAGTCCGCGTCCAGTCGGCCCGAATACCAGAGTATAAGGCTGACGTCGGTCAGGGAGCATTAGACTGACGTCAGTACGTCAGGGTACTAATGCGCATGACCGACGTCATATCCTCAGTCTTTTTTGCCGCATGGTCCGATGCAGAAGCAGTTTTGCGAGTGCAGGTTGGCGTTCTGAAATATTTCCGAAACCGGAGTTTCAGACCGAAACAGAGTTGGCTAAGTACCCCGTTGGGGAACATTTTGGTTTTTTCTTGCCTCAGTATTTAACCGGATGTCAGAAAAAGTGAATAACTGTATTTCTTGTGGGAAACAGATACCTCATAGGGATTACCATACCTTGTGTATACCTTGTTTAGGGCCTGAGCACGACGTTGTTGGTTGCCGCTCTTGTGCTAGGTTTAACAAACGCACTATTAAGAGGAGGTTAGACTGTGCCAGGTTAGTGTTTGGGAAGCGTTGCAATTATAAAATGCCGTCGGATGCTCCGGCGCCCGCTTCGTCAAGAAGCGCAAGGACAAAACAGCGAAGCCTAGGGTTGATGAACCGGCAGTCCCGGACGTCGGTTCTTTAGAAGGCTCAGTGGAGCCAGAGGTTTTGCCAGGAGTTTCCATGGAGTCTCAGGCAGAAACTTTACTGTTACAGGATGTGCCTTCTCAGGAGGTAGGCCAGGCTGAGGGGGCTTTCAGGTAACTGTTCTTCCCTCTCTTCCCAAGGTAGTTAGAGCCTCTCCTTCTGTTGCCAAAACTTCTTTGAGAGGTAGGCCTAGTTCAGCTTCAGTGGGGGCTTCTCCTAGCATTTCGGGTTCTGTACCTAAGAAACATATGCTTAAAATGGCAGAAGATTTGATTACTATGATTAGAGGTTCTATGCCCCGCCTGATAAGAGGCCTAGGGTGGAACCGAGTTTGATAGTTTTGAACAGTGTTCAGAGGCTTCAGAGTCTTCTGCGGAAGACTTGCAGGAGTATCCTACTTATTCTGATTCTGATGTGGATGATTCCACTCCTACAGCTTCTCCTCCTGAGGATTTCTCATTTTCAGAGACTCTGCATTCCATGAGGGAGCACTTTAAATGGGAAGGCCAGGATTACTCTGATTCCAGGAAAAGGCTTAGGGAATTCTTGTTTTACCCCAGCATAGGCCCTTAGCTATTCCTCCTGTGTTGAATGTGGTGGAAGATGTTTTGCAGAGGCTTCCCTGAACCCTGACTCTTTGCCTCCTGCTCCTGTTAAGCCTGATAGGTATTATAGGGTGCCCGAAGCTCATAAGTATTTGTTTAAGAGTCCTAGGGCGGACCCAGAAACTATTTCTCAAGGGCCTAAAGGTGTTAAGGCTTCTGTGGTTAAAAATCCTGTTCCCACTGATAAAGAGGCAAGGGCTTTGGATAGGTGGGGAAAGAAAGTGTATACTTCTTCCACTCTAGCCATGAGAGCGTTGAATTGTCAGTTTCACATGCTAAAATATCAGAATTATCTCCTTTCACAATTAAAATCTAAGGTGGATGCTTTGGCGGAAGGTATTGAGTGTAAAGAGTTGCTGGATTTGGTTCATGTGTCTGAACAAGTGGGTAAGCATTCTTTGCAATGTGGTTTTGATGCTGTACAGGCCTCCTCGAGGGTGGCTGCTACTAGTTCTGTTCTTCGCAGGCATGCCTGGTTGAAGGATCAGAATTTAGCTGAGCATGTTAAGACAAGGATTTTGGATGCTCCTTTACAGTCTGATGTGTTGTTTGGATCGCCTGTGGAAGCAGTTTTAAAGAAAATGGAGGACAAAGCTAAGTCTATGCAAACTGTTAAAGATTTTTGCAGGTGCAGCCACCGAAGTTTAGTAGAAATTGGCCTGCTAAGGGGTGGACATATCCTGCTTATGATTCCCAGTCTAGGGGTAGGTCTAGACGTGGTAGGGGCAGGGCTCAAGGTTCTTTTAGGCCTAGAACAGGAGTTCACCTGCTCAGACTTCTGGTGAGGGCAGGGGTCAGTCCTTTCGTAAACAGACCCAATGACCTGTCTTTTCAGCTGCCAGTAGATTCTCGTCTGGCAGCTCCTTTGGGAGGAAGACTGTCTCTTTTCAAAGAAAATTGGGATTTAATTACTCAAGACAAATGGGTGTTGGATATCATTCACCACGGTTACAGATTTTATTTCCATACAATGCCCCTTTCAAAGGCATGCCAGACGTTCCTCCTCCACAAAGAAAGGAGGCTCACAAGCAAGTTTCTCAGTTACTCCAGATGGGGGCCATTCAGCCAGTCCCTGTGTCAGAAAGGGGCCTAGGATTTTATTCTCGCCTGTTCCTAGTACCAAAGAAGGGGAACACGTGGAGACCAATTTTGGATTTATCTCTCCTCAACACTTTTCTGGACATTCCCAAGTTCAAGATGTTGACGTTACAACAGCTTTTACCTCTGCTGGGCAAAGATCACTGGATGGTAACTTTAGATCTCAAGGAAGCTTACCTTCATGTGCCGATAAGGCTAAGTTGCAGGAAGTATCTGCGGTTTCGAGCTGGAAATTCTCATTATCAGTTCTCTGCATTGCCCTTTGGCTTATCTACTGCGCCCAGAGTATTCACAAAGGTTCTGGCTCCAGTGATAGCTTACTTCAGGCTTCAAGGAATTCAAATCTATCCTTACTTGGACGACTGCCTGATTCTGGCTCAAGAAAAGGAAGACCTTCTACAGCATCTGGAATATGTTATAGCAGTGCTAAGATGCCTAGGGTATTCTGTGAACGAAATAAAGTCCAGTCTAGTACCCTCTCAAGACATGTGCTTTCTGGGTGTGAGACTGAATACAGCAGCCCAGATGGCCTTTTTAACCCCGGACAAACAAAAGAGTCTGTCACTTTACTTCCATCAACTATCTCATCAGTCCGTGCTGACTGCAAGGACAGTCCTTCAAGCATTAGGGTTCATGGCATCTTGTATTCTGGTGCTTCCCAATGCCAAACTGCATATGAGGAAGCTACAATGGTATCTCAAAATGTATGGACACAGCACTGCCAGGATTTGGACACTGTCATTCAAATAATACCTTGCCTTCAAAAAGAATTTTTGTGGTGGGCTCAGGAATGTCACCTAAACAAGGGACTCTCTGTGACCCGGCCAGAGGCGAGTCAGATTTTAACGACAGATGCCTCGGACATTGCTTGGGGAGCTCATCTAAATGGAAAGTGGATACAAGACAAGTGGCCTGCCAGACTACAGCATCTACATATCAACATGAAGGAGATGTTAGCAGTCCAGTTTGCATTAATGGCTTTCAAGGAGTTACTTCTTCCAGGGCAGGTGTTGATTCTAACAGACAACACAACTGTCATGTGGTACATCAACAAGCAAGGGGGAACACATTCTTATCCTCTATGCAGGCAAGCAATGATATTATGGGAGACTGCGCTAAGCTTGCAACTAACTCTTCAGGCAAGGTTTCTGCCGGAGCACAGAACTCCTTAGCAGATGTGTTAAGCAGACAAATCATGGATCCCCACGAGTGGAAACTGGATCTTCATGTATTTCAAAAATTGACAGTGTCATGGGGAACTCCAGACATAGATCTGTTCGCTTCTCCACTAAACCACCAGCTGCCACAGTATTGCACAAAGGGGTTTCATCACACAGCTTGGAAAGTGGATGCTCTGTCTTTCAGTTGGAAAAACCTTCATGTGTATGCCTTTCCTCCTCTGCCTCTTCTTCCAAAGGTACTATTAAAGGTCAGACAAGACAGGCCAAGGATGATTTTGATAGCTCCAGATTGGCCTCGGCAACACTGGTACCCACTACTACGGAGTCTGGTAAGGAAGCCTCCATGGCCTTTACCTCTGATTCCTCATCTGTTATCTCAGAAGGATGGTCATCTGCTCAATGTCAAGCTTCACTCTCTTCATCTAACAGCCTGGCATATTCTGTGTTGAAACACAGCAGGTCTCAACTTCCTCAACAAGTTTTAAATGTGATTATGGAAGCTAGAAGACCTAGTACAAGGAAAGTGTACGCAGAAAAATGGAAGAGATTTTTATTTTGGAGTACAGCAAAGAATTTGCAGGTTTCTGAGCCTAATTTGAGTGTGGCTCTTCAATATCTTACTGAGTTATTGGACAAAGGTTTGTCCTTCTCTTCCATTAAGATTCATGCTGCAGCAATTTCAGCTCACTATGATTGTGACCCACCATTGTTTTCGCATCCTTTGTTCAAGCAGTTTCTTAGAGGGGCAAAGAATATAAGACCCCACGTAGAGCTCCTACTCCTGCTTGGGATCTCAATTTTGTGTTGGAAAAACTTACTCTACAACCTTTTGAGCCTGCGGCTACTGCTGAATTGAAATACTTGTCATGGAAGACTGCTTTTCTGTTGGCTATTACTTCTGCAAGAAGGGTGTCTGAGTTGCAGGCCCTTATGGCAGTAGAGCCATTTTGATTTTCCATAAGGATAGGGTATCATTACGCACTAATCCTTCCTTTATGCCTAAGGTGGTTTCTAGTGTGGCTTTAAACCAAACTATTCATTTGCCTACTTTTATGCAGACCCCCAAAATAAAGGGGAAAAGATTTTGCACACTTTAGATGTACACAGGCAATTGCGTTATTATTTAAGCAGGACTAAGGATTTCAGGCAGTCTCAGCAGTTGTTTGTTTCTTTTGCTTTGAGTTCACAGGGCAAGCCTGTGTCAAAACAAACTATTTCTAGGTGGATTGGCTTTTGCATTGCATTTTGTTATTCCCATCATGGCAAGGAGATTCCAGCTGGGATTAGGCCTCATTCCACTAGGGCTACTGCCACTTCAACAGCATTTCTAAGGGGTGGCAACTAAGGATATTTTGGAAGCAGCTACTTGGAGTTCAGTGCATACTTTCTCTAAGCATTATCACCTTCCTATCTACTCTAAGTCTAGGGCTGGTTTTGCCACAGCTGTTTTGCAAGGCATGTTGTCAGCTCCTGCTTCTTTATGATTTGCCAGCCTCCCTTACCTCTGCTTTGGGATTCTACCCAATAGTAAGGACTGCAGCAATGGGGAACGAAGAACATAGTACAGTTTTGTACCTACCATAAATGTAGATGTTCGAGGATCCCCATTGCTGCAGTCCAATTTACCCTCCCTCCTTCCCCTCTGTGTTTAGGGGTGGTTGTGTAGGTGAGGTTACATGCTTATATTTTTGTATATATTCTTGTATATATTGTACTTATTTTTGGTGCAGGTATTTTGGGCCTTGTCTTTTTAGGGTCTTCTGACATCTGGGGCAAGAAAAGACTGAGGATATGACGTCGGTCATGCGCATTAGTACCCTAACGTACTGACGTCAGTCTAATGCGCCCTGACCGACGTCAGCCTTATACTCTGGTATTCGGGCCGACTGGACGCGGACTATACCCCAATAGTAAGGACTGCAGCAATGGGGATCCTCGAACATCTACATTTATGGTAGGTACAAAACTGTACTTTCTTCTCTTATGCCCACTAAGAAAGCAACCTACTCAACATCATAGCCATTAGAAATGTTTCTGCCGCTCACTGCAAAAAATGTTTCCTTTCCAAAAATGCAATCTAAGCATTAGTGACAAAATATAGTAAATAACCAGTCTCCCTTTGGCTCCACTAAACAAGACTGCTTGGTTACCACAGTAACAAATTGAATAACTAATGAATTCTGAACTTTTTCAAAGGAGCACTCATTTAAATTGCAGTACATGCTGGGGTGTTTCATATCCCACATCATATAATGCTTTCATTTTAATATAAGAAATGATGATACATGTATGGGACTAATGACATACTGGATAAATACATGCACATTCAGCTTCAGATATGCATATGCTTTGATACCTTTAGTACTGAGCAGATACAAGGCACTTAGGGTTAATTTTGGAGAGCATTACACTAGTAACTGCAGCATTCATTTATGAGAAAAAAACATACTGACAGAAGATGTGTACCAGTCACAATCATATGTTGTATTATTTCTGAAGGTTGATTTAGAGCAGTGACTGAAGTACATATGAATACAAAAAAGCTGATTTAGAACAGTGACTGAATTACATATGAACACAAAAATCATTAGAACTTTCTTGCTGTCAGTCACGGGAAGCAAGACTACATCTGAAGTTCCATCTTTCCGCTGTGCAAGATGATCCAGTTGCCTTTGCTAAGGAAAAGATAAGTGCCCCATTGGGGACCCTACCTCCTTATCAAACTTGTTCTGACTTTTGAATTTTGTTCATGTCTTCTAAGAGATGGAAATGTCTCTATGGTAGGTAGATCCCATATAAGGGTGGACATACCCGGCATCTTTTCAAATTAGGACCCAACCACAACACCAAAAAGTGCTCTGTAAAGCATTTGTCCCATAGACACTCAGAAGCCATTTGTCTTAGTTTAAAATATATTCAGAAAACAAGCTCTTACAGACTTTGGCATGCAGCACTATGCAGTCAAAAGCTCCATCCTTGGATGCACATTTGCACCCCCCCCCCAAAAAAAAAAAACAAAATTAAAAAACAGAAACAAGATTTTGCTTTGGCTGCTTCTTTCTCCAAGTGGGAATTGCATGCCTCTGTTTTAGACTATTAACAAGCCAACAGATCATGCGATCTTTGTGCCTGTTCCCACTTTTGAGATCCCTTCGGAAACCAACATGTAACAGCCTTCTGGCACTTCCAATCTCACTAGTCAGATGGTTGTTCAGGTCACAAAGGGGGAGTGCAGGCTTGTGATCTTAGAAGGAGTGGACGTTATTCCAGAGATATTGGTGAATGAGGATGTCGTTTTTATGGACGTCAGTCAAAAATTGAGCACTTCATGTATGGTTTCATTAGAAACCCCCCCAAAAAAGAAAAAACAAAAATCAAAATACATTTCTTTTCCTGCTACACCTCTACGTAGACATCCTCAACAGAATTTAAAACTGCAACAGTTTTTGCCTTTGCACCCGCCTTTGCTTCTATATGTCCTAACCATTTGAAAAGGAAGGATACTTCTTCTGAGGAAGATTCTTCTTCAGAATCGGAGTCTGTGCTTCTGGACAACTTCTCTCAGTTATACCATCTTCTGGTTATGAGTCTGAATCCAAAGACACTATCATCAGACTCACCCAGAGAAGAATTTTCTTTTGGGGCACCACCTATAAGATGATACAACATTTTAATTGGGAAGGTAAATATATTTCAGAAGTGATACTGCAGTTTATTACATATGGATGTTCTCAAGCCTTCTACTATCTCTCCAGTGTCTTTCAGTTTCTATAGCTCCAGAGTTTCAGCCACCCACACACAAAAAAAAAAAAAAAAAAAAAAAAACACTGACAGGTATTATAAAATTGCTGATGGTCACAATTACCTGTACAAGAACCATACTTCTGACCCTACTGTTATTTCTGTGCATTCAGACAAGTCATTTAAACCTTTTCCACCCAGCTATGTCTTAGTAAATGAAATGAAAGCAGAGCAATGGACAAGTATGGAAAGAAAGTTTATACTTCAGCTACATAAACTTTCTGTGTGGGCCCATTATCCATTTTAACAATATATCCATGCATACTCCTAATCTTTCTGTCAGTCTGGATCAGCACTCCAAAATATAGTTTATTTTGCTTTTTCATGCCTTTAGGTGTGCAGATGATGTTGTATCTGCTTCTTCCAGGGCTGCTGCCATTGGGTCTGCTCTTATAAGATTTTTGTGGTTCAGAATCCAGTCAATTTATGAGGATGTCAAAGCCTAGCTTTTAGATGCTACTTGAATAAAGGTCAATACTTTAGGCAGAAAGGAGTAACATTGTGTATGGGGTTCAAGCAACTTTTCTTTCTCCTGCTCCAAAATTTTCAAAGAAATTACCTTCCAAACTAGGTCCTTTTTATCACAAAACATCTAATGTGATGTTTTTCTGTCTCGCCTTCATTCTTAGCAGGTTGGGTTTGGATCCGATCCTCGGATCCAACTCGTCCTTATACACCAGCTCAAGGTCTTTCACTAGCTCATGGCTATCCCCTATCCCATCATGCACTAGGAGAGCTCCCCAGATCTCATTTGCTGCTAAAACAGATCAGGTGTTCTTCTCACTGGCTCTGGCTAAGTACAGTTTCTTCTATTTGGGAAAAAAATTGCGTTTTTCTCTAGTCTATTTTTCTAGTGTGTTTTAGTATTAATAACCTCTTGGACTTACTGTTGGTGTTTTCTGCTGCTTTGTGTTTGAACTGCTGTTGGCCGTTGTTTTTTCCATAAGGCCTTCTTTCTCCTATTCTGGCTTAAAACTAAAAATTAAACAGCCCGTTTTTAGTTAGAGGGCTTTCCTTTTCCCTTTTTTTGATTCTTACAGGTTGGTTCATTTGACTTACAGAACCACCTAGACCCGTTTAACTTAGAGGGTTCCCCCCTCCCTTTCTCACTCTTTGGGGCATAGCCCATGTAAGTTAGAGGGCTCTGCCATCCTTTCCCTGGATCTGAAGGCTGTCGGTTCTGAGAGGCCTTCCACTTCAGCTCCATCTGTCTTGGTGCCAGTGGAATTTCAATTATGGAACTGGTCCCCTGAATTGGAACTGGTATCTCCAACTCTGAGATCTCCATTACATCAGCCTTCCAAATCTCCTGCCCCTTTGACTGGATTTTTCAGGAAATTGCCTGATGACGACATGGATCGGGTGGTGCAGAGACTGTTAAGTACAACAGCGCTCACCAAACTGTTATCGGATCCGACACAGAGAGCCTTTGGTGCCAATTAAACCCCCCCCTTCCATACCAATTCCTCCTCCAAGCCAACCTTGGACCTTAGAGCCGAAATGTCCATAACTGATATTGGTGGAATTGTCAGAACTGAGACCTACCACAGGATCATCAGATCTAAACATCACTCCGATATCCTTGGTTCTATCAGAACTCAGGGAGTCTAGGAGCCAACATTCTCCAGTCAGGATCAGGGAGGGGTGGGAGATCGGACAGTTGTCGGATCCGAACTTGCCTCTCAGGGCATTGGCTCGGCTGAGCACGGCTCCTTCATCAGCCTTGGAGCCATCCCCCTTGGTTGCAGGGATTCCCTTCAGTTCCTCAGAACCGGAGATTTCCTCAGATCAGGGGCGGGGGGCCTTCAAGGTGATGAGGAGAGTGCTGTCTCCACAGGCAGCTCCACTCTCAGGCCTGGACATTCTTCCCCCAAAGACACCAGTGTCTGTCTCTGTACCCTTGCATCTACAGGGATGCAGAGATCCTAAGCCTCAGGATGCCCCACAGGGTGCCCCCCCATCTTCCGAAATCTCTCCAGAGTACCCCTCTGAAGAGGTCCCTCAGAAGAAGTTATGCAAGAGGAAGCATTTAGACTCCCCACTTTGGATAATGACCTCAATGATGCCAAAGGGTCCAAACGGTCGCCTCCTGACAATGTCTCCTTTGGAGACATCTTGGAAATACTTAGAGGGGCAGCTGGAAGTCCACCAACCCTTCAATGGAGGAGTCTGTGTATCTGAAGGCTTTTGGATCTCACCCTTTCTCTACTTGAGTGTCTCCGACTTTTGACGAACTTATGGATTTAGTTTTTCGAAAGGCATGGGAGTCTCCAGATTCTGTGGAACCAATTCCTCGGAGGCCAAATAAGTTCATTACCTCCCTATCGGACAAAAATTTCCTAACAAAGCGAGTCCCAGTAGATGCTATGGTGGTGGTAGCAGCCACCAAGAAGGAACTTTCAGAGAAGTATTCTTCCGTCCATCCACTGAACAAGGAGTCTCGCACAATGGACAGATATGGAAAGCACATTTTTTCTTCAGAGTCTTTTGCGCCTAGGTCGCTGAATTACCTGACTCATTTCACAAGGTTACAGAGAGATCTCCTGAAAGAGCTAGGAGATACTCTTCAAGGTTCAGTAGCTGAAGGGGTGTCAGAAAAGGTTTTCGCTCTCTACCTTAAATTCTGTGGTCAACTCCTCTATGAGAGAGACTGATTTCTTATGCAGAGGATGAAGCACTCAGAGCAGCAGGTTCAGGAATTTCCTTAAGGGGACATTCCTGGATGCACTTGTGGGACTTTTCAGAACCCTTTAAATCTTCCTTTGTGAATGCCCCATTTGATGGGGGGTTTCCGCTCTCTACCTTAAATTCTGTGGTCAACTCCTCTATGAGAGAGACTGATTTCTTATGCAGAGGATGAAGCGCTCAGAGCAGCAGGTTCAGGAATGTCCTTAAGGGGACATTCCTGGATGCAATTGATGGCCCATCCTTGTTCAGGCCTAAAGTCAGGGACACACTAACCAGGTGTGAACAGGATGGAAAGACTCTCTCTGCCGTAGGAGTCAGTTTTTCCCTACTTATCTACCAGTCCTTACCCCATAGGTCAGAAAGGTAGTAGGAAAATGTGGTTTCAAAAATCCTAGAGAGTTTTCCAGGACACACATGGTGATTCTTCCCCCAGGGGCAGAGGGGGAACTGCTAATGGAAGATGGCAACCATGTGGCAGAGGGGGTCTGCAGAATCAGGACAACCAGGAATCTTTCCTTGGTAACCCCTTTCAGCACATCTGAATGGAGGCCCACCTGTCACTCTCTGGAGTATTACATCTCACCTTCCTTCCCCCAGCCTTTTGCTCCTTAAAGACCAAGTTGATACAATTGGCTACTAGTGTTCTCTAACCTTCTTGATTGCTCTAATAAGTATTAAGCTATCCTTATTTGGAATTCCTTTGTATAGCCGCAGACAAGATCTGGGGAGCTCTCCTAGTGCATGATGAGATAGGGGATAGCCACAAGCTAGTAAAAGACCTCGAACTGGTGTATAAGCCAGAGTCGGATCCGAGGATTAGATATGAACCCAACCTGCTAAGAATGAAGGCGAGATGGCCAACACACATGGAATGTTATGGTGAGTACATAACTTCTTTTTTAGTAGAAATGCAAAAACAATCCAGAAGGAAGTGGCAAGATAAGCCCAAGTCTGATTTTGAATGAGACAGAGGACCTTACTTAGATAAGCTTTCTAACTTCCGACTACCCCTTCTATCCCCCACCTTAGCCTGCCATCCTCCTTGCTCCCCAACAGACATTCTGTAAGACTTCCCTTGTGTAAAACGATCACAAAAGGTACTTGGGTTTTGCAAATTATTCATACAGGTACACAATGCATTGGAATCTCTATTCCTTCCCAGTATACAATTCTAGAAGTACCTCCAAATAAACAACATTGTCTGATGCCTACTATCATTTTGGACTTTTTAGGGGCACAGTAGAAGCTGTCCCCCCCTTCAAAAAGGAAAGGAATTGTGCTCCAAGTTTATTCTTTCCAAGAAAAAAAAGTACCTGGAGACAAAGTCTGGATTTTTCTGCCTTGAACAGCTTTCTGAAGGCTGAACAATTCAAGATACTAACACAACAAAATATTTTCCCTGTGATTTTTTTTTCAAAGCTTTTCTTGTTATTTTGGATCTCAGGTATGCTTACCTTCATAATTCTGTTCATCCAGACCACAGGAAAGTGTAAGATTCTATGTCTTTAGGAATTTGCTTTCAGTTTGCTGCTCTTCCATTTTGCTTTCCACTGTTCCAAGAGTATTCACAAGGAGTCTAGCCCCCACTACTGCATTCTGCAGACTCCAATGTATCCACAGATTTCTTTATCTGGATGACTTCCTAATTCTGGTAATTGTTATACAGCAAATTAATTGAGATTTACAGTTCACTGTTAACCTTTTTCAGAACCTACGATTCATTCTCAACTTCAACAAGTCCAGTCATCTTCCCTCACATTCTCTAATGTTTCAAGATCGCCATCTTAAGACATCCTACAATTTTTCCTTTAGACAAGATTCAATTCTTAACAGATTGCTTTCTATCCCTGACAAACTTTTTTTTCTTCTACCAGAGAGATTTTGAGAACCCTGGCATACATGTTATCCACAATACTATTGATTCCATTTGTCAGCCTGCATATGGGGAAAAGTCTGTGTCACCTAAAATCTGTTTGGGCACAATACCGCCTACCCATCTGAAAAGGAAGACGGATACTTCCTGTGTCATTCCCAATTTCTGTATTGGCTTTTATGAAGAAATAACTTTGATGATGGATCATTCAGATGACAATAGATCCAGGAGTTCTTTTTCTTATTTCCATGACTCTGCAAAAGATCTCAACGGATGCATCAGCCATGCCTTGGGGATCTTGTCAAAGGGGATTCAATATACTAGGACATTTGTCAAAAAGGACAGAAGACAGCATATAATCAAAAAAGAAGTGGAAGCATTGATTTTTGCTTTCCAGTCTCTCCACCACCTTTGATCCCCTTAAACTGTCCAAGTTTTAATAGACAACACCACTATTATATGGTACTTAAATGGGGAAGACCAAATCTTACCATCTGTACTGCTTGGCACTGATTATTTGGAACATGCAATTTACAGTCACTTTCTCTAAGCAGTTTACATTCCATCAGAACAAAACAGAACACATTGGCAGACTACCCAAACAGGACACGGGCAAGAGCAGACCCTCATGAATGGAGGGGGTCTTCTTTTGGATTGTCCATCAGTGAGGTACCCCAGACATAGATCGATTTGCCTGTGTGCTGAACAGTCAAGTCAGAAAGTTGATGCAAGAAAGCACGGAGAATGGACACCTTCTCCTTACCATGCAAAGGTAAATTTGTGCGTGCCTGTCCTCCCTTTCCTCTCACTCAATAGTTCCTCCTGAAAATTCATAAGGGCAATCCCAGAATTATTTTGTTGACCTTTTAGCCAGAACAACATTGGTTCTCCTTTCTCTTCCACTTAGCTAAAGACAATCACCACACATTTCTTCACAGGATGGACTTGCTCACACAGCAGAAGGGCTCTGTGATTCAACCAAACCTAAAATTACTCAGTCTCACAGTTTGAATGGTAGGCTTTTAATTCCTTTTAGGCACCTTTATTTAGAGGATTTGCTACACATAATAATGATAGCTAGAGAACCTGAAATAAGAAAATCTTATAGTTCAAAATGGAAAGATTCTCTTTTGGTGCCAAAAAGGAGGAACATATCCCTATTAAGTAGGGGTACTATGTGTCTTCAAATACTTCTGTGAGTTGCTCAGTTCTTGCTTGGCATCAACCTTTATTAAAGTTAATTTGTCAGCCATTTCTTCTTGTCTGCCAAAGAATCCACCTCTTAGTTCTTGCTGCGAGGTCAAGCAGTTCTTAAAAGTCATCCTGCACATCAGGCCAGCTAGAAAAAATGTGTTCTTGCTATGTTTTTCATAAATTAACTTTAACCCTTTGAACTTGCTTCTTCTGCATCCTTAAAGTATTGTACAAATGAAGCAAATCTTCTTGTAGCATTAATTCATTCTTTCCAGTAAAGCTCTGGAGGTTTGTAATTTAACGTCTAATGATTGCATGCTAAGTTTTTTAAGAAAATCAAGTTATGTCCTCACATTTCAAACGTTTATATCTCTGGAGCCATAAGGTGTGTTTAAGAAATGTAGATGGCAAGCTATTCAGCACAAGCAAATCTTTACAGTGGTCATGTTCATTAGATTCTACATCTTAAATTGGATTTTATAAGTCATAATAAACACTATAAATAATAATATTGTAATATTTTGCGATCAACTTAGAATGTAACAGTAATCGCTCAGTTCACATATATTGTCAGCTGCATTTTCTTTGTCTCTCTGTGCACTTTCATATGAGTCTAAGCAGTTCTGTCTATGTTACTTGGTTGTTAAGATATTTAGAAAAATATTAAAATTATGCTAATATGAATAAATGGTATAAAAAGAATAACTAATTTCTCTTTAGCAGCACTTGACAGAGGTCAAATATCATTGCAGTTACAGTGTCCTCATGTAAGCTTTAAGATTAAATCTTTCAATAGTGTGTATGTACCATAGTTTTAGCATTATTAGTATGCCTATGAAATGGTTATATAAGACACTTAGTGGCATCAGTAGGATGTAACTGCAACAGCGCCTGGAGGCATCACCAGGCTGTAATGATTTAAGATCTGTTAAGAGGATTTCTGAGTTATAATCCCTCATGTCTATTCCACCCTTTTTTGATTTTCAGGTAACCGTTAGAACTAACCCTTGCTTTATGCCACAGCAGTTACTAAGATGCCTCTGAATCATTCCTTTCACCTTCCTTCAGTTTTCCAAACTTCAGATTAAGGGAGAAAGGATACCTCATTTACCAGATGAACAAAGACAACTAAGAGTTTACTTGGACAAGTCTAAAGAGGGGAGACATCAGATAAATTGTTTCTTTCATTTGAAGGAAAAAAGCAAGATTTTCCAGTATCCAAACAGAACATTTCCATATAGATTTCTCTTGATATTTTATTCTGTCTATGGAAATGTCTCCAATGTCATATTAAAGCTCATTCTACAAGGGTTGTGGTTTCTTCATATGCTTTTTTTCAAAGGGCATGACTCAAGATCTGTGTTAGAGTCAGCTTCTTGGTCTTCCATCTACACCTTTACTAAATATTACATTTCTCTAGAGCAACAATGGGATTTGCCATAGCCATACTTCAAGGGTTGCTGGGTTCCAGTTTTATATTTCTTACCCGCTCCCAATCTTCCTCAGGTTTTGGAGATCATCCCATCTGTCAGCATTCCGGCAACAATGATCTAATGAAGAACACAGTTGTGTTAGAACTTAGCATAACAGTAGATGTTTGAATAAATCACTGTTGCAGTAAATGAACCCTCCCTCCAACCCCGCTTATTCTCCTTCATTTTCCTTTAACCAAGGTGAAATCACTTACTCTATTCTTCTCTTTCTTCTTTTTCACTCAGAATATCCTCTTTCTAGCAAGCCTCAGTGTATGTCTGGATCAAGAAAGGTCTGAAGATTTTCACAGTCATGCGTCCCTTAAGTAGCATTATGTCCTCCTCATGCATAGATCTAAGGTCAGATATACAGAGTGTCAAGAAGGAGTTCCTTTGCTTTGGTACACTATTCAGACATACAGTATCCTTGGCAGGATATGTTCCATCTGTGAGCATTACCCACTCCACCACGACCATGATCTGTGCAGATTTCTGTTGCTTTGCAAAGCATGTGGAAAATGCCCTCAAGCATAGACAGTAGCAGTGCTATATGATTGTTGCACCACTATTGTTGATGAAGTGGATCACATTTGGGGAGAATCCCTGTAAAAGTAAACCATAACACCTGTGATTACCTACCTTGTCCACAGCTGTTACTCCCTGTAAAGGCTGATGGCCGGTCTTATTCCTTTGAAATTATCTTAACCTGAGTATCCTCAATTAATAACTCAATTATTATCATCAATTACCACAATTCCCTTTTTATGTCAGATTTTAATCTGTACAAGTTGCTCATGCTACTCTTTATGTATTTTTTATTTAAATTTTACAAGAAGATCTTTGATACTAAAAAGGGAAATACAGACAAAGGCATCTAGGGATGAAAGATTTTACAATACAAAAAATACAAAAACAAAGAAGAAAAGCAGAAAAGAAGATTAGTGATGGAAAAGTGAAAGAAAAAGAAACTGAGGTTATTGATTACCTGCAAGCTGAAGGATGTAGTGTAGAAAATCTAACTCAGATAACACCACAGCAGTATAGAGCAATGGATCTCCAAATTAAGGAGAAACCAGTGGAGTAGGAAACATCTGATCAGTTGCCATATGAAGATACTTTGGAGCCTTTAATAGGAAACTAGTACAAACATTCAGTTGGAGTTGCACAGTGAGAGAAGGATCAGTAAACTGTGGCAATTCTGACGCACTCAATGTTGTGGAGTGATAGGCCAGTGAGCTCCCATATGAAAGAGCAATGGATGACACAGGATGAAACTGAAGAGAATGTGGCACAGGAAGGTGCTCTGAAACTTCCTAGAATGCTCACAGGAAATGGAGAACAAAGAGTGTGCCCTCAGTTTAGAAGAAAATGATCTAAGAGAAGAGTTGCCTGATTTAATAGAAATGGACAGATATTAAGATCAATGAAAGAAACAGACTACAGAAAGTCAATAAAATCCAGAAAGTTAGAAGTTTGATAAAACAAATGAACACAGCAATTAGGACTGTCCATAGAGATTCCTGTGATATAACAGAAGTAAATAGGATATATTACTGTGCAGCTGAAGTAATAACAGATAAAGTCTTTCCACAAAAACACGGGGTAGTAAGGGAAAGGAAGGGGAGAAATCAAATGCCATTATGGAAGTACTGAACAGAGAAAACTACAAAGCATTTAAGACAAGAAGTGATCAACAAAAATACTCAGAAAGATAGACGTGATAAATGCAATGTGCAGTATCAGAACAGATCAGGATCTATTGTGTACTATCACAAATAATAAACTAAATGTATCAGCACAGGCAGAAAAACTTAGATGATATGCAGATAAATGTAAAGGAAAAGTAAAAAATAAGCAATTTATTGATGACCCAGAAAAGTTTTATAGAGAATTGGGAAACAAGGCAAAAGGAATTGAAACATCACCAAAAAAAGATGAAATAGATACATTTTGGAGAGGAGGAGCATAGGGTGACATACAAACGTGGAGGAAGATGCACACAGGTGGATTATATCTTATGTAGAAGGGCTAGTCTGAAGGAGATTGGGGACTGTAAAGTGGTGGCAGAGGAAAGTGTAGCTAGGCAGCATAGGATGGTGGTTTGTAGGATGACACTGGTGATCAAGAAGAGGAGGAGGAGTGTGAGGGCAGCACGAAGGATCGAATGGTGGAAATTTAAAAAGGGTAATTTTGAGGTGGAGTTCAGGGAAGAGTTAAGACAGGCACTGGGTGGCAGTGAAGAGTTACCGAATAGCTGAGCAGCAGAGCTAGTAAGGGAGATGGCTACAAAGGTGCTTGGTGTGTCATCTGGAAAGAGGAAGGAGGACAAGGAGACCTGGTGGTGGAATGACGAAGTACAGGAGAGTATACAGAGAAAGAGGTTGGTGAAGAAGAAGTGGGATTGTCAGAGAGATGAAGAAAGTAGACAGAAGTATAAGGAGATGAGATGCATGGCAAAGAGAGATGTGGCAAACGCTAAGGATAAGGTGTATGAAGAGTCGTATGAAAGGTTGGACACTAAGGCGGGAGAAAAGGACCTGCACTGATTGGCTAGACAAAGGGACCGAGCTAGTAAAGATGTGCAGCAGGTAAGGGTGATAAAGGATAATGAGGGAAACATACTCGCAAGTGAGGAGAGTGTGTTGAGCAAATGGAAAGAGAATTTTGAGGGGCTGATGAATGAAGAGAATGAGAGGGAGAGAAGGTTGGATGATGTGCAGATAGTGAATCATGAAGTGCAGTGGATTAGCAAGGAGGAAGTAAGGATAGCTATGAAGAGGATGAAGAATGGAAAGGCTGTTGGTCCAGATGACATACCTGTGGAAGCATGGAGGTGTTTAGGTGAAATGGCAGTGGAGTTTTTAACTAGATTGTTTAATGAAATCTTGGAAAGTGAGAGGATGCCTATGGAATGGAGAAAAAGTGTTTTGGTACTGATTTTTAAGAATAAGGGTGATGTGCAGAGCTGTAGTAACTACAGAGGGATTAAATTGATCAGTCACAGCATGAAGTTACGAGAAAGAGTAGTGGAAGCTAGGTTAAGAAGGGACGTAATGATTAGTGATCAGCAGTATGGTTTCATGCCAGGAAAGAGTAGTGTAAGCTAGGTTAAGAAAGGAGGTGATGATTAGTGATCAGCAGTATGGTTTCATGCCAGGAAAGAGCACTACAGATGAGATGTTTGCTCTGAGAGTTTTGATGGAGAAGTACAGAAGGAGTTGCATTGTGTCTTTGTGGACTTCGAGAAAGCATATGACAGGGTGGCTAGAGAGGAGTTGTGGTATTGTATGAGGAAGTCAGTAGTGTCAGAGAAGTATGTAAGAGTGGTACAAGATATATACGAGGGCAGTGTGACAACGGTGAGGTCTGAGGTGGGAGTGACGGATGTGTTTAAGGTGGAGGTGGGATTACATCAAGGATCATCTCTGAGCCCTTTCTTAATTGCAATGGTGATGGACAGGTTGACAGACGAGATCAGATAGGAGTCCCCATGGACTATGATGTATGCAGATGACATTGTGATCTGTAGTGGGAACAGGTGGAGGAGACCCTGGAGAGGTGGAGATATGCTCTAGAGAGAAGAGGAATGAAGATCAGCAGAACTAAGACAGAATATGTGTGTGTGAATGAGAGGGAGGATAGAGGAATGGTGAGGATGCAGGGAGTAGAGGTGGCAAAGGTGGATGAGTTTAAATACTTGGGATCAACAGTTCAGAGTAATGGTGAGTATGGATGAGAGGAGAAGAAGATAGTACAGGCAAGATGGAGTGGGTGGAGAAGAGTGTCAGGAGTGATTTGTGACAGACGAGTACCAGTAAGAGTGAAAGGAAAGATCTACAAGAGGGTAGTGAGACCGGCTATGTTATATGGGTTGGAGACAGTGGCATTGACAAAAAGGCAGGAGTCAGAGCTGGACGTGGCAGAGTTAAAGATGTTAAGATTTGCACTGGGTGTGACAAGGGATAACAGGATTAGGAACAAGTATATTAGAGGGTTAGCCCAGGTTGGAAAGTTTGGAGATAAAGCCAGAGAGGCTAGATTACATTGATTTGGACGTGTGTTGAGGAGGGATGCAGAGTATATTTGGAAAAAGATGCTAAGGATGAAGCTGCCAGGTAACAGGAAAAGAGGAAGGCGATAAGGTTTATGGATGTGGTGAGAGAGGACATGCAGGTGGTTGGTGTGACAGAGCAAGATGCAGAGGACAGGAAGAAATGGAAACAGTTATCTGCTGTGGCGACCCCTAATGGAAGCAGCCAAAAGAAGAAGAAGAAGATCTATGAAGATCCTGTGGAACATAACAAAGATGCTAAATGGATAGAAGAAGTAAAAGAAAGAATAAGAAGCTTAAATATACAAGATATGAAATGGGATGAAGTAACAGCCAGAGAGATTGAAACAAAGCTAAGAAAAGCTCCTAACTGGAAAACCCCAGACCCAGATGCAATACCTAACTTCTAGCTAAAAGTGTTAACATCTTTACATGCAGATTTAGCCATGAGTAAGAACTATTTATATACGCACCCCGAACAGACACCAGCCTGGTTAACAAGAAAAACAATACTCCTACTTGAGTGAACCTGCAAGCTATCCTAAAATTGGGTCTATATTAATTCCGCGAAAGACATGTTCATAGAATAGGGGCGAACAACAACCACCGAAAATCACTTCATTGAAACATGGAATTTTTCCCATGGTTCACAAACACTTGGCCATCACCTAATCTTTGCCCTTTTCCCCACTGTAGTGCAATCTCAGAGTTGGTATATATAGTTAGGGGGGGTGGAGGGCACAGCCTCCCCCACTTTGATGGATTTGATTTAGTTTGTTGTGTGTTCTGAATGGCTGGTGGGCAAGTGTTTGCGAACTGTGGGAAAAATTCCACGGTTCAATGAAGTGATTCTCAGCTGGTTGTTGTTCACGGAAGACATATTCGATGCACACATCTTTCGTGGAATTAATATAGACCTCTAAAAACTATAGACCAATAACTTGCCTTCCGACTGTGTATAAACTATACATGGAATTGATGTAGAAGGAGTTTATAGTCATTTAGAAGAAAACTCAATCATAGCAATACAACAAAAGGGTAATCAAAGAAAGTCATATGAAACAGAGGATCATTTGTTGTTAAATAAAGCCATAATGGAGAACTGTGAAAAGAAGAATCTAAGTGTGGTATGGATAGAAAAAAGTATTTGAAAGTATCCCACATTCGTGGATAAAAGAGTGCTAAAAATGTATAAGATACACCCCGCACTGATCGATTACATTACACGACCATGAAACTGTGGTAAATCACTTTGTAGTTAAGCCATGGTAAATGACAAATTATTATTCCAGGGATAAAAATTCAAAGGGAAATATTCCATGGTGACTCTGTCACTGCTGCTCTTTTATCTTGCCCTTAACCCATTAAGCTGTCTCCTTAACAGATAAGGTCATGGATACAATTTGGCTTCCAGAAAACAACAAAGTGTAATAACGTCTCATCTTCTTTTTGTAGATGATTTAAAATTGTATAGTTCATCAGATGAAGAACTGAAAGCACCACTGCAACTGGTCTTAACTTTTTCAGATGATATAAGAATGTAATTTGGGCTTGATAAATTTGCAAAAGCAACCTTTAAAGCAGGAAAGCTTAAGCACCAAGAAAACATTAGTTTGGGACAAGAATGTGATATAAAAAACTTGAGCAAGAGGAGGATGTATAAATATTTGGGAACTGATGTAGGATCAGCAGTAAAACATGAACAAATTTGAGTAAAACTTCAGAATATTTTAGAAAACTAAATTATTACTGAAAACAGCATGTGCATCTAGGAACAAAGTCCAAGCTATAAACCAATTTGCTCTTCCTGTCCTAACTTACAGTTTTGGAGTGACTGACTGGCCCCAAAAGGTGTTAGATAGGTTGGACAGGAAAACAGAAGAAATACTTCATGCTCATCAACTTATTTCTAAAACTCATTGCATACCATGACTATATATTCCCTGTTCTGAAGGAGGTATGGGCCTCCTTGAAATTCATCACATGTATAGTTATGCAGTCATGAGACTGCATAAATATTTGCTGACCTCACAAGACCCAAAAGTAGTGAAAGTTTTGGAACATGAGAATAAGTCTAAGTTGACTTCCCTGCTTAGTTTAGCAGAAGCATATCGACATCAAGCAGGAATGGAAACCAAACCAGAAGTAGATAAAAATCTGGCAGCAACTGAATGTGCCAAAAAACACAAGAAAGAATTTAAGGTGAAGGATCAGATGAGAAGACAAGAAATGTGAAAAATGCATAAATATAGCTGCAAGTATAGAAAACTGTTGGGACAACTTCATGTTGATCAGAATCGAATCCAGTAATGGTTAAGGAGAGGGGAATTTAAACCAAAAGATGAAAGGTTAATATTGGTGGCCCAAGACAGAGAACTATGAACATGTTAGTTTATAAAGTCCATTTAACATGTGAGAGAAAGAGACAAATGTAGGTTTTGTAAAACAGAATTGGAAACAGTTGCACATCTTGTAGCAGAAGGACCGTATACTGAAAGCCATAATAATGTGACAAGACTGTTGCACTGGGGACTGTGCAAACATTATAATATTAAGGTAACTGAAAAACTGAAAACATGAGCCACAAAGCATTGTAGAAAATGGTGAAGTTTATATCACATGGAATCACCAATTGCCAAAGGTTCAAAAATAGATGAGACAAAACCAGATGTAGTAGTCCATGAAAAGAAGACAAAAGTGGCATTGACCATTGAAACCGCTACACCCAGTGACTCTATTGTCTTATATATAGACATACACAATCTCATAAAATACCAGGATTTGCAAGCAGAAACGAGGGCACTGTGGAAGAAGGATGCCCAGACAGTTCCAATAGTAGTAGGAGCAATGGGTCTTATAAAAAAAGAATTTACAGTCGTACTTAGATATGTTACTGATACATGTAACTTCATATGAATTGGAGAAGGAGCCATTATTAGGCACATTGCGGGTGCTGCGAAGAACACTTCTGGAAGACTGAAACAGTACTAATTTCATGAACTTTAATCATACTTTGACTTAGGAATGGGGTCCATTCCCATCATGGTATTAGAAACCTAAAAAACTTTGAGAAATTAAAAAAGCTGAAGAATAACCACAGATGATTGCCTAATGAAACAGGAAATGCTCAAAATATGAGAAGAATAAGTCTAAGGTGACTTCCATGCTTAGTTTAGCAGAAGCATATTGGCATCAAGTGGGAATGTAAACCAAACCAGAAGTAGACAAAGGTCAGGCAGAAATTGAATGTGCCAAAAAAACAAAAGAAAGAATATAAGGTGAAGAATCAGATGAGAAGGCAAGAAATGTGGAAAATGCATAAATATAGCTGCAAGTATAGAAAACTCTTGGAACAACCTCATGTTGATCAAGATCAAATGCAGGAATAGTTAAGGAGAGAGGAATGTAATCCAAAAGATGAAAGGTTGATATTAGTGGCCCAAGACAGAGGACTACGAACACATTAGTTTACAAACTCCATTTAACATGTGGGAGAAACAGACAAATGTAGGTTTTGTAAAATAGAATTAGAAACAGTTGCACATTATGTTGCTGTTTGTGATATACTAATGGTAGAAGGACTGTATACTGAAAGGCATAATAATGTGACAAGACTGTTGCACTGGGGATTGTGCAGACATTATGGTACTGAAGTAGCTGAGAAGTATTGGAAACATGAGCCACAAAGCACTGTAGAAAATGAAGAAGTTTATATTGCATGGGATCACCCATTGCCAACAGTTCAAAAAATAGATGCAAGAAAAACAGATGCAGTAGTCCATGAAAAGAAGACAAAGAGTGGCATTGATCATTGAAATTGCTATATCCAGTGACTAGAGTGTCTTACGTATAGAGAGACACAGTGTCATAAAATATCAGGATTTGCAGGCAGAAATGAGGGCAATGTGAAAGAAGGATAACAGATAGTTCCAATAGTAGGAGCAATGGGCCTTATAAAAAAGAATTTACAATCATACGTATATGTTACTGATACATGTAACTGCATATGAATTGGAGAAGGAGCCATTACTAGGCACACTGTGGGTGCTACAAAGACCATTTCTGGCTAGCATCAAAGACTGAAACAATACTAATTTCATTACCTTTAATCATACGTTGACTTAGGAATGGGGTCCATTCCCATCATGGTATTAGAAACCTAGAAGACTTGGAGAAATTAAAAAAAGGGAGAAATTAAAAAGGCTAAAGAATAACCACAGATGATTACCTAATGAAACAGGAAATGCTCAAGAGAGCTGACCAAAAAAGACTGATCTTTTAGATCGAATCTCAAAGAAAAAAAATGAAAAAAAGTATTTTATGCAGGAGCATCACAGTACGCGCCACTCCCTTTGATAATTATATATACCAATTCTGAGATCATGCAACAGTGGGGAAAGGGTAAATTCCCAGCCCTGCTATACCATGATCTCTGACACATAGCAGTAGCATGACAGCCAGAAAAAAAAAACAACAAAAATGAACATTCAGTCTTTGGAGCATTCAATCTTATGAACTACAACCCCACAAACAAATGGATACTTCAAGCATTTGGCCAGAATTATTCTACAGAGTTCCAGGAGAAGCTACAGATGCATTTAATTATACAAACACCAGCATATCAAATTAACTAGGCTGTTCAATTAATGCTCCTGTTCTAACAAAGAAAGCAATTTAGCTTGTGCCTGCCAAGTAAACAGTCCAATACTTCTATTCTAGATTATTCACAGTTCCCAAAGAGAACAATTCTTAAAGACTTATCAAGATGAAGAAATTTATAAACACAAAACCATTCAGAATGGTGATTCTGAAATCATTCCTACCTTTTATAGCTGCAGGTTAAGTAGACCGATACGCTGGATATGGAATACATGTACTTGCACATTCCATTAAGCCATCTCACAGAAATCATTTCAACTTTTGGACAGACCATATCATTTTTAATTTTCAGACCTGCTATTTTGTCTACCCACAGCTCCCACATAATTTATTAAATGTTTACCTCCAGTATTTACATACCCCAGGAAGCAAAACCTAGCCATCATTATTTATCTGGGCAATTGTCTCACAGTGGCCTAGTCAAAGGAACTCTCAATGCTGTACATTAGTCTAACAGTTTCACTATGCAGTCCCCAAGAGTTACAGTAAATTACAATAAATCTCTGACTCCTTCTATTTCAGTAACCTTCCTAGTAACATTTTGTTTCTAACTCAACAAAACAGAGATCCAGTTGTGCTGCCAGACTTCTATCAACAATAAGCTATAGTGGCAAGAAATGTTCTGAAGGTTTAAGAGAAAATGCTCTAATATATCAAGGTTCACATATGTGCAGTTTCTGTTTGTTCCAGGTTCTGATCTATCCTCTCTTTGCAGCAAATCTAACACCTTCCTTAAAGGTATGTCAGTGTAAGAATTACAAGGACACATATTTTACCCCATGAGATTTGAACTTCATTATGGCAAAGCTTTTACCTTCATTTTAACCAGCGGACACAACAGTGATATAATGTCTTTCTTGGAAATTGTTTTTCAGGGAGACTCATTTTTGATTTACAAGCAGCTGCTGTGTAGAAACTACCTTATGCCATATTCCATAATGAAAAGATGTCTTAATACCTAATCCTTCCTTCATGCCAAAAGATGCATCAACAATGGCTGTGAAACAATATAAAGGAGGGTGGCCAGGACAGAAACTGGCACAGACAGAAGTGGTAAGGCTGGAGCTAAAAGAGCACGTTAGTGCAATCGTAGAAACCAGTAATTCAGAGACACATTAGCTCAAATGAGGAAGAAAACTTCATTATCAGCTAATCTGTATGCCTCCAAATTGCTCAGTGATTACCACAAGTGCTTCCCTTGCCATAATCAGCACTGCCAGCCATTGCATTGTGTTAGCACAGGCGCTTCATTCACCTCCCCCACAAACACACACACATGGACAAAATGTCATGTGTCTTTCCTGTCCCTGAGTTTACAGAATGTCCCCAGTTTGTCACTGCCCCTTGTAAGTCACAGGTGATTACAGTCGTTCAGTAATACTAGACATTGGAGTTGCATTCTTCTTATTGTTCAGCAAATGCTTCTGAATATTAAGACCTGTTGTTCTATTAACTTTTTAAGAAGAGTAGAGTAACATCTAAAAAGACTTCCTGGTGCCATCTACTGCTCCTCTCAGGCTGTGTTTGGAAGTCTTGGTACTGCCAGTGTATGTCATCAACCATTACAATCAATCAGTAATGCCTGGGATTAGAGTTTCATGCTTTTGTGTCCATATTTTGATCAGCAGAACCTGATTTCTACTACCATTTCAAGTGGATTAGAAGTAATATGAAAGACTGTCCTTTGTGTCTAGAGTCTCCCACTCCCACCCCATTATTGCAGAAATTGCTCCTTGTTCATAGGTTCATGGGTTCATTGATTCATAGGTAGGTACTAGGCTATCAGCCCTAGGGCCTATACAAGCTTAGCCATAACGATTCCCTGGCTATTGCTTCCCACAAATATTTACTTTCCTGGACCTCTGTCTAGCAGGTCTACTGATGTGATCCCCAGGGTGAATTTCCTATCTCTCATCCAATTGTCAAGGTTCCTCTTGAAGAGGGCCAGTGAGGTGCTCTGCCTGACATGTATGGGCAGCCTATTCCAGAGTATGGGGAGTGTCTGGGTCAGGAACCTATCCCTTCAGCATTTTCTATTCATCATGATGAAAAGGTTAAGATCCTGGAGCGTGTGGCTCGGAGGGATTGGGATTTCTTTAAGTGTAGTATGTCCAACAACTCTGGGTTTGACATGGCCTTGTATGTTAGGCAGAGATCACCTTTGAGTAGGAGATCTGCAACCGAGTATAGCTGGAGTTTCTTTAGATGGTCAGCATAAGGCATCTGCTTTATGCCTGTGATTCTTTTTGTGAGGTATTTCTGTGGCCTTTCTAGTTGTTGCAGATGACTTGTTAGGTACATATGAAAAGGGGCATTGTATTCTATAATCGGTCTAATGAGGGATGAGTGCAGAGGGACAATGACCTCCTTTTTCCTGGATGAAACTCCCTTAGTGATGAGGTGTGCCACATAGAAGGATTTTCTAACTATTGTGGCTATGTGGTTATCAAAGGTGAGACCACTGTCCACCTGTGTCCCTAGGTCTCTTACCACACTTTTGGTGTTTTGTGTACTGCCACCTATGTGGTAGTTCACAGGTATGTGGTTTTTCCCAAAGGGTACAACTATACATTTTTTGGCGTTTAGCTTGAGCCCATGGCTATGGCACCAGGCATCTGTTTTGGTAAGGCCCTCTTGTAGTATATCCACATAATTTGGGGATTCAGTAATGGCTCCCAGCTTGCAGTCATCTGCAAACTTTGTAAGCCAGAGTCCCTTAATGTTGGCCTGTACTTCAGAGAAGTTGATGCCAAACAAGAGTGGTCCCAGGACAGAACCCTGTGGTACACTACTTGTCACTTGTCTGGAGCTGGATTTGGAGCCAGCTACTTTTACAGTGTGTGTTCTGTCAGTAAGCCAGTTTGCAACCCATTGAGTAATGTAGGGATTAATGCCCAGCTTCATAAGTTTATCTATGATTCCAGAGTGGGGGATAGTGTCGAAACCCTTGGCAAGGTTGAAGTAAGCTGTGTGAACCACCTTACCCTTGTCCATAGCTCTGGAGACTGATTCAAAGAAGTTGATCAGGTTCAGGAGACAAGATCGGCCCTTCACGAACCCAAACAGGGTGGGGTCCAGTGTTTGAAGGTTGCCAATGTCTTTGTTTATAAGTTCCATGATAATAATATTCTTGGAGAGTGCGGTTTCTTACCTGAGTGGCTGTGATTACCTGAATTTGGCATTCTTTTGGTATTGAGATGGGCCCTTTAGGAGTTGAGAGCAGGGTGAAGTTGGCACTGAATCTGTCTGCCAGGATATTATCAATATCCTTGGGATCAGTATATCTAGTGCCATTCTGCTCTAGCTCAGAGCAGATCTGAGTATTGCCATTTAAATTCTTGACATAGCTATAGAATGCCTTGTGGTTGTCTTTGTTATCTTTGGCAATTTTGTTTTCGTAACTAGCTTTGGAAGATTTTATGAGGGATTCAGGTTTCAGTCCTGGGTCCTCTGCTGTTTGGTATCTACTTCTCTGAAGTACAGGCTAACACAGAAGGTCTTTGGCTAACAAAGTTCGCAGATGACTGCAAAGTAGGAGCCATAATCAAAACTCCTAACGATGTGGACATCCTACAAAAGAGCCTCACTGAGACAGATGCCTGGTGTCAAAGTCATGGCCTCAATCTCAGTGCCAAAAAGTGCATTGTCATCCCTTTTGGTAAAAATTCTGTACCCATGAACTACCACATAGGTGGTAGTCTACTTAATACCGAAAGTGTGATATGAGACCTTGGGACACAGGTGGACAGTAGTCTCTCCTTTGATAATCACATTGCCACAGTAGTTAATAAATCCTTCTACGTGGCACACCTCATCACAAAAGGTTTCTCATCCAGGAAAAAAAGAAGTCTTTGTTCCCCTCTACCATTAGACCCATTATAGAGCACAATGTTCCTTTTGGTATGTACCTCACAAGACATCTACAACAACTGGAAAAGCCGCAGAAATACCTCACAAAGAGGATTACTGGCCTCAAACAGATGCCCTACGCAGACCGTCTAAAAAAACTTCAGCTTTACTCTGTCGAATATCACCTACTCAGAGGCGATCTCTGTCTAACATACAAAGCTATATCAAACCCAGAGCTGCTGGACATGCTCCACTTAAAGAAATCCCAGTCTCTCCGAGCTACATGCTCTATGGACCTAAACCTTGTCACCACAATAAACAGAGCATGCTGGAGGGATAGATTCCTGTCCCAAAGACTTCCCATACTCGGGAACAAACTACCTATCTATATCAAACAGAGCTGCTCATTAGCACTCTTCAAGAAAAATCTTGATGGTTGGTTGGGAGATAGGAAATTCACCCCAGGGATCACTTCTGTGGCTCTGCTTGACAGGGGCACAGGAAAATAATTTTCTTGGGTGGCAAAAGCCAGGGTACCATTTGGCTAGGCTTATATAGGCCCTAGGGCCAATATCCTAGTCCCTACCTATGAACCTATGATCTCAGCTTTCTACTGAGGCTGGTGAGGGAGTTTTTTGAATTCTGGGTTCTTCCACTTTTCTGCAACAGTTTCTTCCTTCTGTTGTACAACTTGTTTACGACAGGGGACCCCCAGATTGGCTTCCTTTTTTTAGAGGACAGCATCTTGGTTCTATTTGGGATGGCTCAGTCCATTCACGAGTGAATGTGCTCGTACAGCACCTTAGTGTAGGATTCAGCAGTTGAACTTCCAGTTCCCATCTGCATGGGTGTCATGAAGTTTGTTACTTCTGACTTAAGAAGCATGAAGTTGACTTTGGAGAAGTTTTTTACGGAAGTTTCCTTAAAGGGGGGTGGCGGTGGGATGTGGATGTCAAGGGTGGTTAGCTTATGGTCTGATCGGACCAATGAGGGGGTGACCACTGGTGTGGAGCATCGATCTCCCATGTTGGTAATGACCAGATCTAGAATATTGAAACCCCTGGTGGGACTATGAATTAGTTGTTCTAGGGCTTTGGAATTTATGAATTCCAAGAACTGGTAAGCAAAGGTGTTGTTACAGGAGTTTTCCCAGTTAATGGTAGGGTAGTTGAAATCACCCAGTATTAGGGTGTTTGGTTGTATATTAATATTTTCCAATATGTTTAGAAAGGTGTAGTGAGAATCTTGGGGCATGGTGGGGGATCTGTAGCAAGCTACAATTTGTATTGCAGTCTTACCTAGTGTTAGTTGCACCTGTAGAATTTCAGATGCATTGTGTTGGGCAACCAGCCTGGAGATGTGAATATCTTTGGTGAATATGGACACTCCTCCACCTTTAGTGTTTCGGTCCTGGTTTGGTGGTCGAAAAGTGTGGTATGAGTTGTAGCCTGGTATTGCAGGGCTGCTCTCTGGAGCTTTGAGCCAGGTTTCAGTTACTGCACAGATATCAGTGTTCTCCATTTTTAGGAGAGCCTTGAGAGAGTGCATCTTGAGGTATAGACTTCTAGCATTGAGTAGCATTACCCCCCCCCCCCACACACACACACACACACACACACACACACACACACACACACACACACACACACACACACCCTACATCAAACACCCCCCCACTCAAACACAGTCATGAATTTGTTCACCCTCACAGCCATGTATACACACACACACACACACACACACACACACACACACACACACACACACACACACACACACACACATCCGATACACACACACACACACACACACACACACACACACACACACACACACACACACACACACGCACACACACACACACACACACGCACACACACGCACACACACACACACACACACACGCACACACACACACACACACACACACACACACACACACACACACACACACACACACACACACACATCATGCCATATTGTCAGACTGTGAAAGATTCTGACCTGTATAGAATCTAACAATCTGGATTGGAAACCAGTGTTCTGAATATTTGTGGACAATATCTGATGGGAAAAAAACTGATTTTAATAAATTAGCTAAGCAATTTAAAACATTATTTTATGAGCAGTCATGTCTTAAGAACTGAATTCATTTTTTAGATATTTTTAATATTCTGTTTACATTTCAGATCTATGAAGGTGCCTATCATGCTCTCCACAAAGATCTTCCAGAAATTATTAATGCTGTGTTCAAGGAAATTGGAAGCTGGATCATGCAACGTATACCAAAAGAACAAGAGAAGTCATCTCCTTAAGAGTTCTGTTTTTCATTTGGTTGATGGCTAAATCAATGTTTACAACACACATTTTATTGCTACGTTTTAAATTTAAAAAGTTCTTATATAAATATATATATGTATGTATGATATATATATGTATAGAGAGAGAGATGTTTTTAGTATTTCAGAAAATTTGATTCACTTGTATGCAAAATGTATATACAGTCTTGGGCAGAGAGAATATTTACAACTGGTTTTCATTTAAAGATTTTCTTAATATTGAATAACAACTGATTATATAAATATATACATATATAAATAAATCACAGATCTGTTACTTTATTTTTAATTGATTTTTTGATGAAAAACTTCATATATACTAGAAGCTTTATACGGTACTTTCTAGAAGATCTCTTCAGAACTGTATGCTATGAAAGGAAACTATATTAGAAGTACATTTGTGACAAGCTTTTCAAGTCATTGTGCTTTTATGCTTGACATTCACCATCAAGATCACATACACCATTTGAATAAACTTGTTTCTTTTAGTTTTTGTGTTAGCTGAAGTCCTGTGTTTTGAATATGTTTGCAAAACAAGACTATAGCAAGTCCAACTGTTTTGCGTAGAATATCTAGCAGCATCAGTGATGGTGTGTTTGTTGTACTATTGTTCTGTACTATTCAAAAGGGATGGGTCTTCACTTCTTCTCTTCAACCATGACTTTTTTGTAGCATATACAAGGAAGATGGGAAGATTAAGGATGGAGTTAGTGACTCACCATAACAGTAAGTAGCATAATAAGATTATATCAAAATGTGGTGGCATCTTCATGTTAAAGAGTCATGTTGAAAAACCTTTACAAGAGCTTTGCTGCACAAGAGTGTTGCAAGATACTAAGCCAAGGAATCAAGTAAATGTTAAATTCTGCAGCAACAGGAGAAGTATTGCTGAGAATGAATAAATGAATGAGGGAAATGAATGAATGACTAAACAAATGGATGCGTGAATGAGGGGACCATCTAAAGAGTTAAGTGCACTGACATGAAGTGCATAAACAAAATAGCAATAAGTAATGATGCATCTCTGAAGAGATTGTCTGTAAAACCTTCTGTTACAGGTAATGAGGCAATTTTCCTTAAGGTTTTATCTATTTTCTATGTAGCAAGAATGCAGTGGGTGGTTGCTTTGCATTGCACCCCTAAGATGGTGATAGGTTTAAATTCCATGGTACTCCATGGAGTAAATAACATATTCTTTTAATAGTGCCTATGCAAAATTTTTATCTTGTGTGAAATTCTGTTTGCAATTTGAATTAATTCCAGATACAAAGGCCAGAGACACTAGGAGTCAACAGTGGAAACTATTTGGGGTACCCCAACAGTTGAGGATAGAATGAAAATGAACAACACAGATGGAGCATTATAGTAAGTACATAACTTCTTTTTTATGACCAAACCCAAATTGCAGCATCGAAATTCAAACTCTTAAAACCACAAACAATCTACTGGAATAATGGCAAATACAGGAATGTAATTTCATATTTTAGCACTTTTGTTCTTTATTCTATGCTAGAACCTCATCAGAAACGTGTGTAGAAAACCACAAAGTAAGTTTAAAAACCCATTTTGAGGTCATATTACTTGTTCTGGCAAATCAGAACAAAAAATCAATTTATGAATGAACAGTTCCTTAAAGTCATATGGTCAACAAGATCAGTAAACATCCACCATTGATTAATGAATAAAAAATCCATTTAAAATGTACATAAATGTTCCATAAAAATAACAAGTAAATTCATTCAATAAACAAGTCCACTAAAGTTAAAAGAAAGTTGTTATATTATAACCTCTGTGCAACCAAAAAAACATTTTAAATTAATGTATTTGTGTAAACCTGTTTTTTGTCAGCTGCTAGCCATATTTGCCATTCGGCTTCATGACATTCTAATAAAACATTGTGATTTCCTATAAAGTTATCCAAATCCACTTTATCTAAAGCAAAGAAGTTAAACTTCTTAAAATTCACACAAGAAATTGCAAGCTTCGCTAGTGCATCGTTCACATCTTTTTTTCCCTATTGATAAAACGTGTTCATAGATTATACACTTTGGCTACCACCATGGGTGAACAAATCCAAGTTTCAATTCAGAACAGAGAACAAACCCTGGTATTATCTCCAGCTCCTTTCATCCTGAATCCCCCTGACAGTAACACTGTCATAGTGTTCATTCATAAACTGATTTTTTTTGTTCTGATTTGCAAGAACAAGTCGTATGACCTCAAACTGGGTTTTTAAATTTACTTTGTGTTTTTTTATACACATTTCTGATGAAGTTCTAACATAGAATAAAGAATGAAAGCACTAAAATCTGAAATTGTATTACCGTGTTTGCCATAATTCCAGTAGATTGTTTGCGGTTTTAACTTCTTTTTTTAATTTCAGTGTTTCTGGTGCTAATGTTTGTTGTTTGTACTCACAGGTATTGTATATGTTGGTTGAGTTTGAAAATACTTCAGCTGGATCAGTGTTCTACCCTGGTTAACAAATAATAAATAAAATAAAATAGAATAACAAAATCAAATAAAATAAATAATGAATAAGCAGCATCCATTGCCAGCAAACAGGGAGCAGCTACGAACAACTATGATAATTCTTTTAGTTGTGTCATATGGAGTCTTCATATATCAAAACAGATTACATTGTGCATTTCATTTATATTTGTATCCCAAGTAACACTTCACAGATGTTTCCTTACATGACTTCTGAGAGTAAACAGTTCAGCAGCTAGAAGACAGCAACAAAACTGTATAATGTTTTCAAGTTGAGCTGTCCCACTGCCACAGAAGCAATACATTGGTCTGTGCTGACAGTCATTTAGGTTTAGGAGCAAACTCAGGTTATGAAAGGAGCATCTACATGGAACAGAATGAAGCAAACATTGGGCAGATTTCATGTTCTGGGGGAAAGGGCTAGGGGCCTACTGTAAACTGTACAACTCCTGGTGGAGGTCAGGTGATCTAGTAGCTCAGCACTACCACAAAGAAGATGGACAAATGACTGATGACCTTGCATATGCCACATAAACGTCTGTGATAACTATTTCTGAATTTGCTGCATACCATAACTCTCCCAGGAAGTGTAAATTGACTGGCTACCACTTAATGAAATTGATAGCCTTACTAATCCATCTTCTCAGATGCAGTGCTCCCCAGTCATCACATTTTGAAGTGGAAAAGGTTCTACTATCTGAGATTCTAAAAGATCTGCTTGTAAAGGGTCACATCTACAATTACTAGTTGGGAGCATTGGGGTAACTTTCAGCATAGGCAAGAAGTCTCTGTGTAGTTAAAGTGAGATGAAAGCACTAACTAGAGATTTTACCCTATTTTATTCTTCATTAAATTGGTGTTTTCCATTTGGAGTTTGCAACTTTTTCTTGGTATTTTGTATACAGTTTGCTGCTTTGAGGAGAAAACTTTGCAGATGTTGTCAGAAAGGTAGTGCAATGTAGTCTGTTACATTTACACTATGACTCTCAACAGTCCAGATTTTCACAGAACATCCAGATTATTGTTTCACATTTTTGGTTTGTTCATCATAAAATCTGTCATTTTCAGATAAACCACCAAGGTTTGAAGTCACTAAATAATGACATACATTTGAGTTTCAGAGTTCATGTGCTTCAGAAAAACAGATGCTAACACATCCTGTTATTCTAGCAGCAAAGTTTATTTGTGGAAGTTGGGGACACATTGCCAGTATGGACAGTGGACAGAAACAAATCTTTTATTTCTGATGCTATAATTTGCTGGTGAATACTGGTGGATTTTATTGCCTGGAGATAGAGCTGACCTTAACTTTGGCCTGGACTGTTTAACAGTTGCAAAGGTTGGGTAACGTGCCACTCTGTCACTTAACTGGTTTGTCTTTTTTGGAGTATTGGAGCATAATCACTGCGCTCCATGCATTACATGTCTTTTTTCAACCTTTATGTAAAAGTTGCAAAATTCAAGACTGACCCTTCAGTCAGTGCTTGCACTGCTTCCAGACAATTGTTTTATGGTAACACTGGATCTCAAAAGTTCCTTACTATCACATACCCATTGCTCACAATTTCATAAAATTTCTAAAGTTTGCCGTATCTGGATCTTAGGGCTGCATCTCAAGTGTTCACAAAGTGTCTAGCACCAATGGCTGCTCACTGCAGATTGCAGGACATCCACATTTTCCTTATTTAGAGGACTTGCTTATTTCTGAAGTCTTCTCCCAGATGTTTGGGGTCCATAACAAAGGTATCCAACCATCTTTCACATCTGGGATTTCACTTGAACATTCAAAAGTCTTGTTTCACACCCTCTCGTGAAATTGTCTTTTTGGAATGTCTGAAAGATGCTTTCAAGGAAATGTCCTCCCTTCCAAAAGAAAAAGTAATAACTTGCCAGTAGATCTTTCTGAGTTTTTCACAACAGCTTTAGGCTCCTGCAATAATATTTCTCAGGATTGTAGGTCTCATGGCATCATTGATCCTCCTGACACCACTTGCCAGATTACACATGACAAAAATCCAATGGTACCTAAAAATTCTTGGACTCAGCACCAGCATTTAATGGACTCTCAGATTCCCATGATGGTGTTTGTAAGGTGAGAACTGCAATGGTGGAAGGATCAAATGGCTCTTAATCCAGGACTCCCTTTCTCTCTTCTAGCCCTACATCTGCCCAGACAAACAGACTCCATATTATGCTTGGGGGGCAGTTTCCATAGAAGTAAAAGTGCAAGGTTTGTGGGACTCTTAGGACAAACCAAAGCAGATAAACATCAAGGAAATGTTGGTAGTGATTAATTCCTTGAAATTTCTATACCATCTACTTGCTCTGGGCCTACTAGAGGTGGTTACAGACAACATCACAATGATGTGTTATCTCACCAAACAAGGGGGGTTACAAGGTCATACCCTCTTTGCTTGTTGGCAGTGATGGCTTGGGAGGTGCTCTTCAGTATTCTCTGACTCTTCAGGCCTCCTACATTCCATTCAGAGCAAAACATTGTGGCACACACACTCACATGGAAACTTAATACAGTTGCGATTCCAGTACTTGATACAGATATGAGGGGGGTCCTCAAGTAGATCTGTTCACCTCTGTATAAAACAGGCAACTAGAAAGATTCCTTGCAGCCAAGCATGGAGAACATATGCTTTGTCATTCTGTTGGTCTGGAAAGTTCCTGTATGCTTTTTTCACCTTTCTCAATGATTTTCAAGGTACTTCTAAAGATTCAGAAAGAATTACCAAAAATCACTGAGGTGATACATTTCTGGCCCAGGCAAAATTCATTCTCCCTTTTTTATGGAATTGGTCAATGGCATTTACCACAAGCTTCCACACAGACTGGATCTACTCGCACAACCCAAGGGGAGTTTGATATACACCATCAATCAACTACAACTAACAGCCTGGATGATTAAGTTTTAATACCTTTTAGGCACCTTTTTATGGGATTATGCAGCAGGTACTAAAGAAGGCAAGAAAACCTATTCATACAAAATCTTATGTTGGCAAATAGAAGATATTTTCTGGTTGGTGCCTTTCCAATCACAGCTTTCCTGAAAGGGAAGTAGCACCTCTGGTTCTCAAATATTTGTGTGAGCTATGTAAAGATGGCTTGGTGTATGGTTCTGTCAAGGTTCATCTTACAGCCATCTCAGCCTGTCTTCCTTTGGATCCCCTTCTTTCTTCTATGTTTGCGGTCAAACAGTTTCTGAAAGGAGTGTTGCACATGAGAACCCCCCACCCCCACCCCTGTCACAAGCAAATTCTTCACCCATGGAATCTCAATTTTGTTCTAGAAAACCTAACCTTAACTCCCTTTGAACTGATTTCTTAGGCTGACTTATAGTTCATTACTTGGAAAAATGTCTTACTTGTGCTGTGACATCTGCAAAACAAGTATCTGAGTTACAAGCTCTCAAGGTGGGTGATCCTTATCTGCTTTCCCACAGGGATAAGGTTGCCTTGCATATTAATCCTTCATTCCTGCCTGAAGTTGTTTCTGAGTTTACCTTCATGAATTAAGCTATCAAAAAATAGTCTAACTCTCAACCTAAGCACTCAAAAAGCATCCTACAGCCCAGCACTTGCTCATACCTAATAGCAAGCATTAATATACCCTGACACTGATTGCCCAGCAGGACAAGGCTCTTTATTCACCCCATCACCAACCAAGCGACTAAGCAGCTCACCCTACTATTCAGGCATGACCAAAGGGCAATTTCAGGTGTACTCTCCAGTCCAGCTAGTGAATCTGGGTATCCTGAGGCAATGTTACAACTGCCTCATGTACACAGACAACCCTCTCCTATCACAAAACACTAACATATGCGAGAGATGCAATTATACAGCCAAACTGGAAGCTAAGCTGTCTCCGCCCAAGACTGGAACAGACAGTGAAGAGGAGAAGGTTAACACTTGCACCACACCTCCAGCAGCACACAGACCTACTAAAACAGCACTGGCAAAAAATACACATAAATACACAAAATCATACTTAGTGGCTCTAAATAAAAACCTGCAAAAGCATCAAAGACCACCAAAGCAGACACCCAAACAACCTGCACCTCCTGTCACAAACCAGACAACAGATAAAACACAAAATCAGTGTGCCGCACAATTACAGCCCTTAAGGCAAAATAATATACCTAACACACTAGTAATAGGTGACTTTATAGTCAGGCACACTGATGTCCCACTCACTAGGCTGGACAAGCAGAAGGTTACTGTTAGCTGCTTGTCGGGAGCCAGAATCTGCCACATAACACAAGCACTCAGGTACTCTAGAACAAGTACAAATATGACTCTGTCATTGTTCATGTTAGTGTGAATGACCTGAGACGTACCACCCTGGACTACATGAAAAGAGACATGGAAGAGCTCTCTGATCATGTAACCCAGGCTGGTGTGACCCTGACCCTGAGTAGCATTCTGCCCCCACCAAGAATGATACCTCAGTATAAAGAAAAAATGATCAATTTCAACAATTGGCTAAGTTTCTGGTGTCATTCAAAGGGGATCCAGTGTCTGTCAGCCTGGGAAGACATGCTCAACAAGCCACATTGTTTCACAAGAGATGGCTTGCACCTGTTACCCCTAGGCTTTCGAATACTGGCCAAGGCTCTTGCTGCCCCCATAGTGCCTTTTTTAGACAAGGCTCAAATGTCAAACCCACCTCCATAAACAGCACAATTAACAAAAAACTGAGTGTTATGCTACTCAACGCCAGGAGTTTAACTCTCAAAATGCACACGCTTAAAGCACTCCTCAGTATGAAGAACATTGACATCTGTGCAGTAACTGAAACCTGGTTCAAGGCTCCAGAGAGCACCCCAGCACTACCAGGCTACAACTCATACCACACGTTTCGGCCACAGAACACGAAGTAAAACACAAAAGGAGGGGGTGTATCCATATTCATCAAGGATACCTACACCTCCAGGTTAGTGGTGCAGCATGATACCTCTGAGATCACCCATGTGCAACTAACATCGGGAAAATCTGTAATGCAAATTGTGGCCTGCTACAGATCACCCTCCATGACCCAGGACCACCACTCCACCTTTCTGGAGACACTGGAAAACATAAAGGTCCTACCGAACACCCTGATATTGGGCGATTTAATTACTCTACCATTCACTGGGAAAACTACTCAAGTACAAACTCCCAGGCCCAGCGCTTCCTGGAATTCATCATCTCAAATGCCCTGGATCAGCTGGTAAACTCCCCTACCAGAGGTGAAAACATATTGGACCTGGTCATCACCAATATGGGCGACAGGTGTTTGACACCAGAGGTCAACCCGTCACTGATTAGATCAGACCATAAACTAATCACTCTGGATGTCCACACCCCACCACCACCCCCAACTAAGGAAACCACAGTAAAAACCTTTTCTAAAGCAAACTTCACCCTACTTAAGACAGAGGTGGTAAGATTCACAGCCCTCATGCTAAAAGATAATGCTGCCCAAGATGCAGAAACCTTTACAAATGCACTCTATGAGCACCTACAAGGATGCATGGATCATGCCATCCCTAGCAAAACCAAGACTCACTCCTCTAAGAGAAGGAAACCAGTTTGGTGGACCCCTGCCATAAACAGGCTATACAAAAGAAGGAGGAAATTAGTTCATAAAAAAAGCAAATCCCAAGAAGGAAAGACATCCCTGATCAGTTATCAGTAAGAAACTATGGTTCCTCATGAAATCTTCCAAGGCGAACTTCGAAAGAAAAATAGCCAAGGATTCAAAAGATAACCACAAAGCCTTCTTTAGCTATGTTAAGAATCTTAGTGGTAACTCACAGATATGCACTGAACTAGTGCAAAATAGCACAAAATCCTCCCCGCGGTTGAGTGGCATTCGAAAGACATGCGCAGCATGGGTGTGCCTTCCTTGAAGGTTTGGTGTCGAGCTAGCACTTCATCACCGTAAAAATCTACTGCCAATCATTAGCAGACCGGTGTTCCGCTGTGGTGATCCCTAATCGGGAAAAGCCATAAGAAGAAGAAAAACAACAACAATATACTGAACCTACTGATATTGCCAACATCCAGGCAGATAGACTCAGTGCAAACTTCACCCCCCTCTCACCTCCAAAAGGGCTCACAACAATACCGGAAAAGTGCAGTGTCCCAAAAATCACAGATGCACAGGTGAAAACAGCCCTTTCAAAAGCCAAAAACACAGCGTCAATGGGATCAGACGGTGTCCCAGGCTGCATCTTGCACGAACTACAGAATGAACTAACCCCCCACCTAAACATGCTGTTCAACCTCAGCCTCTCCACAGGCTACATGCCCATAGAATGGTGCACAGCAATGGTTATTCCTCTCCACAAAGGAGGGGCCACAACTGACCCTGGTAACTATTGCCACATAAGCCTGACTAGCCTGGTCTGCAAGGCTATGGAGCGCATCATCATGGAACTCATTAACAAAGACATTGGGAACCTCCAAACACTTGACCCGACCCAGTTCGGCTTTGTTAAGGGCAGATCATGCCTGCTAAACCTGGTTGACTTCTTTGAGACAGTCACCAAGGTCATAGACGAGGGAAAGGTGGTTCACACAGCCTACCTTGACCTCGTCAAGGCTTTCAACACCATTCCCCACTCTGGTATTACAGAAAAACTCACCAGCCTGAGCATAAACCCCTACGTCATGAGATGGGTTGCCAACTGGCTTACAGACAGAACTCACACGGTAAGAATAGAGGGCTCCAGGTCCGACTCTAAACCAGTCACAAGTGGTGTCCCACAAAGCTCAGTCCTGGGACCCCTACTGTTCAGGATATACTTTTCAGAAATACAGGCAAACACAAGAGGACTATGGCCAACCAAGTTCGCCAATGACTGCAAACTGGGAGCCATAATCGACTCTCTGGCTGACATGGTCATCCTCCAAAAGGACCTTACTGAGTTGGACACCTGGTGTCAAAGTCATGGCCTCAAGCTAAATGCCAAAAAATGCATAGTCATCCCGTTTGGGAAAAACAAAACACCCACAAACTACCACGTAGGTGGCAGCCCCCTTAATACAGAAGAGGTAATAAGAGATCTGGGGACCCAGGTAGATAGTAATCATATTGCCAAAGTAGTTAGGAAATCCTTCTATGTGGTCCATCTAATTACTAAAGGGTTCGCATCTAGAAATAAAGAGGTTATAGTGCCCCTCTACTCGTCACTCATTAGACCCATCATAGAGTACAATGCCCCATTTGGGATGTACCTCACAAGACACTTCCGACAGCTGGAAAGACCACAAAAGTACCTCACCAAGAGGATTACTGGCCTCAAACATATGTCCTATGCAGCCCAACTGAAAAAAACTCCGGCTGTACTCAGTGGCATATTGCTTACTCAGAGGTGATCTCTGCCTGACTTACAAAGCCATGTCCAACTCAGAATTGATGGACATGCTCCACCTAAAGAAATCAAGTCACTGCGAGCCACATGTCACAGAGACTCCCCATGCTTTGTAACAAAATTCCAGACTACATCAGACAGAGCCCTTCACTAACACTCTTCAAGAGAAACCTTGACGAGTGGATGGATAACAGAAAATACACCCCTGGGATCACTTCATCGGCTCTGCTTGACAGAGGATCAATTAATTAATCAATGGGGTGGCGAAAGCCGACACACTCTGGCTAGGCTTATAAATGCCCTTGGGCAGATAGCCTAGTACCTACCTATGAACCTTTGAACCTAATATGCCAGTTTTCTTCCCATGCCAAAAAGCAGTGGTGAACAGATTCTACCGTCATACACTGGATGTACACAGACAGTTCAGGTACTACCTTGACAGAGCCAAATCCTCTAAGAAGGATACACAGTTTGTTCTTATTCTGGGACTGTTCTTATTCTGGGACTAAGAAAGGTCAACTCATCTCTAAACAGAATATATCCAGTTGGTTGTCCTCTGCTTGTTTTTTTTTTTTTTTTGCTTTTCCCACCATGGTATAACTGTTTCAGGTAAAGTTCAAAGTTCAGGCACATTTTACTGGTGTATTATCCTCTTTAATGTATACTGGAAAGGGGTGGAGTCTGGAAGCATTCTAGAGGCAGCAATATGGGCCTCTATTCATACCTTCACAAACCACTACAAATTGGATTCCTCCTCTAGGTCTAGGACAGGCATTGCTAGGACCATTTTCTGGAGTGTCGTGGACCTGTATCATTCCTCTTCCCTGGTATGCTAAGCTTTGAGAAGCTACCCATTGGATACTACAGCAGTGAGAATGAAGAATGTAGTACAGTTGTACAAGTCCTGCTTACCCATAAGAATAGATGTTCAAATTTCTTCACTGTTACAGTAGCTGCATCCCCCCACTTTGTAGGTAGTTGAGGTGGGACCCAACTTCTTTTGTTACCATTGTTGTTTTATTGTTGCTGTTTGGATGATTTTTATGGTGATTATTGATTATTGGTTGTTGGCTCAAGATGAATCTTAATCCTTTGTTGTGGTAGTAAAATCTTGAAGACTTACCTCACTCTGGTTGCTGATATACATTCCCCCCAAAAATAGTGCAGCTAATCAGCAGCCAGAGTGAGTGAGTGAGAGGGAGAAGAGTTAGAGCTTTGACAGAGTGGTTAGTGCTGTGTCCATAGCAGATTGTTACCCATAAGCTACTGTAACAGTGAAGAAATTCAAATATCTACTGATGTAGGTTAGTATGACTTACACAATTGTAGTATCAGCATCATAAGAAGAGGTTGCACACTTCAATGTGGTTCCAAACCAAACCTCTTATGCATTTCTTAGATTCCTAAAGATCATGAGCATCTTATGATGTCTGTTATTTAAAACATTCTTCTATTAGCAGTGCTAGTAGAAGTGCTTCTACACTTATGGGGAAAAGGATTGTATGCAATACTATTTCTAGTCCTCAGGAAAGAAGTAGACTAGAGGCCAGTTTTAAACCTATCCAGACTCAACACCTTTTTGAATGTTCCTTGCTTCTAAATAATAACTGACCAGACTGCATTGCTCTTTTTCTCCCCAAATGCTCTATTACTCTGAATTTAAAAGATATTTACTTATGCATTCCTATCCAAAAGACCCACAAAAATATTTAAAATTCTCTGCCTTAGGCTTGCACTATCAGTTTACTTCTTTGCCCTTTGGGATTTCTACAGCACCAAGGGTATTCACAAAATACCTATCATTGGATATAGCCTTTTGCAGGCTGCAAGAAAATACACCTATCCTTAGCTAGGCAATTGACTAATTTAAGCAACTTCCAGTTCAGAGGTACTAAAGGCTTTGAAGTTCTTCGTGAAACTTGTTTAGAAGCCAGGACACAATCTTAATCTGAAGAAATCTTCTATATTCTCTTTTTCCAGAGTCTTCTTCCTAGATTGCCTAATATTTATTACTTTTCAAACAGCCTCACCCTGACGAGACAAATCAGTAGTACAAAAGTGACTTTTGAAATCTTGCAAAACAGAAGTATCTAAAAGCCCTGGATTTCATGGCTTAATCTATTCTCATGGTTCCTCATTCCAGGCTCCATATGAGAAAAATCCAGTGGCATCTCAGATAAATCTGGGCAAGTGAACTTTCTCCATCAACATATTCCAAGTTTTCCTTATCTAGTTCAGAACTTACTCTGATAGGCCAAACAGGTAGACTGTTATGTAGGAGTCACCTTTGTACAACATCTACCAGTATTAAACATTGTGACAGATGCTTCAGACTTTGCATGGGGAGCTAGCTCCAAAGAAATCAAAGTTTGTGGTATATGGGTTCCTTTCAACAAGAAAAGTCACATCAGTATCAAGGAAATGATGGCCATAATCCATGGTCTGAAAGATCTTCACCAACTATGGACAATGGCCAGCAGGTATTGTACAAGTAGTGACAGACTATGCCATAATTAAATGGTACATAAAGTGAAAAAAAAATCTTATCCCTTTGCAAATTAGCTATGACAGCCAGGAAATTGTCCATTCAATGCATTTCCTTTATACAAGTAGTATACAGTCACTCCCATTTGAAAACAGTTGCAAATTATCTAAGCAGGTTGAGGAAAAATCCTTAGGAATGGATGTTAGACATGTCTTCCTTCAGCTCATCCATCAGTTCAGAGTTCCTCAAATAAACTTGTTTACATCAATACAAAACAGGTAACTGAGTCTATTTTGGTCTAGAACTAATTGAAAATAAGCAATGGCAACAGATGCCTTCTCAATAAGCAACACAAGAAAGTTTCTGTATGAGTTTCCACTGTTTTCCTCTTACTCCAAAAGTGTTTCAAAAGATAAGAAGGGTCAATGCAAAGATAATACTTCTCATCCCCATTTGGCCAAGACAACAATGATTCTTACTTCTAAAGGAACTGATCAGCAGTCATTACTATACCCTTATTGTCTTAGTGTATTTACTTATTTAGGACAAGGGATCATTAATATATTATAATCTACAGACCCTGATGCTCACAGTTTGAATGACAGACTTTTAATTCCTTTCAGACACCAGGTCTCTCAGGATGTGCTGCAAATTTTGAGAGAGGCTAGAAAACCTATATTAAAAAAAAAATCTTACATAGCCAAGTAGAAAAGTTTTTCTATTTGGTGTCAAAATAGAAGACAAAACCACACTAGATCAGGGTTGCCCATGTTCCTTCTATATCTTGGTGAGTTGCTTGGATCTCACTTATCGTACACTTCTATCAATGTACCTTTGCAGCTCTTTCTGCTTATTTGCCATCAAAGCTTCTTTTACCTAACTCTAAACAACTATTTTTCAATGGTGTGCTTCATATTAAATTCCATGGAAAACATTGCCCTCCTCTTGGACTTGAACTATGTATTAGAGAAGCTAACTTTTCCTCATTTTCAGCCAGCTGCTAATTTCTTTGACATTTTTGTTCAGTAATATCACCTTGCTAGTAACCTTAACCTCAGCTAGAAAATTTTCTGAATTACAAGACCTTTTTACATTCTTCCTTTTTTCATAAGGATAGAGAAAGCCTTCAAACCAATCCTTCTGTAATGCCTAAAGTGGTTTCTGAATTCACTCTTAAGCTATATGCTTTCTTTCCAAACCCTCAAAATAAGGCAGAAAGAATTCTTATTTCATTAGCTATCCATAGGCAGCTCAGGTTTTATATAGAAGTAGATTAGCCAAGAATGTCTCTTCATGGCATTCTAAACTCAGAGGTAGTATCCACTCCCTCTACTCCATCTGATCAATCTCTGGAATTTATTCCAGAAATTAAGAATACTGTAAAAGTGATCTAATGAATGACATAGTATACCTGTGTAGCTAACTTACCACTATGGTAGATATTTGAGTAGAGCCCTGTTGCAGTACATATATCTCCATCAAATCCATCTTACTTGATCCAGGATGGGTTATTCATTAATTTATTTGCTACTCCCACCTTGAAACTTTCTGTGCTCTCAAAATTCACTCTGTATTTTATATTTTTACTTCAGAGTTCTGACTTTTCCTTAGGAAGTTATTCTAGTATACTACTCAAACTTATCCTGAGAATGACACAGATATATGTACCTCTTATACCAGTATACTGGCCCATGCTTAGGGTGGACATAAAGCTCACAGGGAAAGGTTTCTTGGCTTTAGAAACTGGCTACATGGATGGGACTTAAAGTTTCAGATGTTAGGAATGTCTATTCAAACATCTACCATTATGATAAGTTACTCACAAGATTTTATTTATCTAGAATTGCAACACATTTTAACTATTTAGGTCACTATGAACTGAACCTAACCCATCCAATTCCAATTTATGGATCTGTAAGTTAAGGTTTCAGATTGAAGATTAAAGTTTCTCACTTAAAACTATTCCCTTTCCTGACAAAATTTTAAAACTTTTTTTTCACTTTACCTCTTTATTTACAACTACCTTTCAAAACATGTAATCAGTATTAATGAAAGCATACACATTTAATAAGCTTTTTCTTTTCCAACCACTTTAGGACAACTGAAATATCAAAATAATTCTTGTATTAATAAGTATCAATACATGTCCAAACTGGACACCACAGCACTGTCACACATATGTGGAAATGTATACATCTTATGTTTATAACTATGGACATGTACACATATAGCATAAGCTACAACTAATAAAGATCACAGGGCCAGAAGTCAGGATAAAACCATGAATCCTAGATATGGGACGTAAACATGTTGCCACTAAGCCATATACATGCACAATAGTCAGTTACATAAGTAGCACTGTGAAGATGTAGTACATAGCAGTGTTCTATCAGGGCAGCAGCAAAGTTTCCCGAATGCAGCAGAGGGCAATCATCCCATAAACACAGAAGCTACAAAAAAATGTTACTTAATGATAGAACCGCATGTGCCATCTGTGGACATTAATCAGGCCTACTGCATGTACACCACAAGTGTACAAATCTACCAGAGCTGATACTCTACAGCTAATTAATTTAGTATGACGTGCACAATGGTGTCTGTAACAGTGCTGTACAGTGTACATATGGTGTTGAATGGCCTACTGTGTCCACAGCATGGTAGCAATACTGAGATGTGACACTCCTGACACCACAAAAGACAGTACCATGTAAAGGCATGCCAAATGAGATCACTTGTCTTATGTGCATGACATAACACAGGAGTAAAGTACTGTACATTTGCGTCACAGTAGTGCCATGTGGTGCAAACAAGTATCAGCTATTTATAGAAACCTAATTTGCTGCTTCTGCAATGTATCTCTGCAGTTTTCATATGAAACTGTAATAAACATGTGCAATTTCTTACTACACATGAATCCACATATGCCACTGCATGGTGTATGATATGCGCAAACAATGACGTGAATGTTGGTATGGGACTGTTATGTATACAGCATATGTACATAGTTGCCACTGTGGAGTATGCATATAAGACATGAGGAGTGTGTATGTATGTGTGAGCATGTATATATATATATATATATATATATATATATATATATATATATATATATATATATATATATATATATATATATATATATATATATATATATATATACATATACATATATATATATATATATATATATATATATATATATACTGTATATATATATATATATATATATATATATATGATTATGATGTCTGCAGGTGATTGCCACACACTCATCATATGGACAGAGTGCTGAATATAATCAGCTAAGCACTGGCACACCTGCCACATTATATGGAGACTATATGAAGGATAGAGGGGTAAGTACATGCAGGGCACTTTTGTGTGCAAATCATATACACATCAGACTAGTGTACAACAGTAGTAAATGTATCATAAACATGGGTACTTCACTACTGTTGTACACTAGTCTGATGTGTACAACAGTAGTAAATGTGTCATAAACATGGGTACTTCACTACTTAAAAACAAAGCAAGTAATGTACAAATAGATACAGTCGTGCAAACACACCAAAATAGGTGTCATGGTTGTAAAAATGTGGCACAACATTCCTGCACATATGAGAAGGAAAACAAGCATATGCATGTGCAGAAATAAAACAACATATCATATTGTGGTGAACAGACATAAGCAACACATATTGTATTATTTGATATTAACTCACTAATACCGGGTCTATATTAGGAAAGCGAAAAGACATTTATGCGAATACGTAAACGTCGAACCATATAGCTCGAAGTGGACTTAGAGCAAAAGTCAAAAACCATGAAAATGGAAATATCGAATTTCCATGGTTGGCCCATCTGTGGATTAGCTGCATAAGGTAAGTGTTGGATAGTTACGGAGTTTAGGATAGGGTGCGGGTTAAGGTAAGTGCTTAGATAAGTAATGTATGTTAGATTTAGTGTAGGGTTAGAGGTAGGGTTTTGTGAAATGTATGTATGTAGGTTATTTATTTTGTTTATGTATATTTCCGTAGGGGAAGTGTGTGGTAGTTACGGACCTTAGGGTTAGGCTGGGATTAAGGATAGTGCATAGTTAGTTGTGTATGTGGGGTTTAGTGTAAGGTTAGAAGTAGGGTTTTATGCTTTACTCTAGGTTAGAATCAGGGTTTGGTTAGTGTATGTATGTGGTTTATTTATTTTATTTGGGTAGGTAGTATATAGCTAGTGGTGGGGTTGGCCAACTATGGTAGTTCAATTTATTTATTTTTTCACTGTTTAGTGCTTTTGGGATTTTCGAGGTTCACTGTATTGGGGTCGATGTTTTGGTATTCGCACATAGGGTTTTTCGCTTTCGTAATATAGACCCATAATACCTATGTGGTGTGAAATGTCACACCACTAGCAGCCTACACACATCTTGCTTTCTGGTGCATGTTCTGAAAAATAAACTTAAAAAACATAGGATAAACAAATGTAAATATTTTGTGAAAAATAAAATCTATTAAAACTGTACAAATAATGTTATTTGTAAGAAGTGTTCTTTACAGTGATAATAGTCAGTGCATTCATAGTCTTTCTATAAATGCTATAGTATATTGTAATGCACACAAACCCCAAATTATATTTTTATTAAATTTCCACTAATTGTCATTTCTTGGAAATTGTACTACCAAGACATATATTGCTAAAATATTTTTGTTAACTAGACAAGCTTTTACATAACAAGAAATTTCTCTATAAATGCATGTTTATTGAGATAGTTACAGAAATATGAAAACATAGAATTAATTATATAATTAGCAATATAAATAACAGTGAATATCTCCAAAGATGGTTTCACCTGCTGTCATACAATAGTTTGTAAGTCACTTGGTTTCTGAAATATTAAGTACATATGGGAATAGAGCCACACGGTCTAGAGATATAAACCTTACCACAACAATAAATAGGACATGCTGGAGGGAAAGATTCCTATCCCAGAGACTCCCCATACTTTGGAACAGGATTCCAATATACATCAGGCAGAGCCCCTCACTAACACTCTTCAAGAGAAACCTTGACGGGTGGATGGGAAACAGAATATTTACCCTGGGGATCACTGCATTGGCTCTGCTGGACAGTGCCACAGGGAACTAATGGCTCTGCTGGACAGAGGCACAGGGAACTAATCTAAGGGGGTGACGAAAGCCAACACATTCTGGTTAGGCTTATAAATGCCCTTGGGCAGATAGCCTAGTACTTACCTATGAACCTGTGTGTGTGTGTGTATATATATATATATATATATATATATATATATATATATATATATATATATATATATATATATATATATATATATATATATATATATATATATATATATATATATATATATATATTTTTTTTTTTTTTTTTTTTTTTTGTATTTGCAGAGTATGCAGATACCAGTAGAACACTGAGTCATACATGGCTTAAAATTTCATCTCAGAGACAGACAGGTACCAGTTATCTACTCTTTGCATATTATACTGCAGATAAATTGCAAGGGAGAATAAAAATATTGTCTAGCTCAGCTTTACTTGACATACACATTTGGGTTACAGTGGGCCAATTGCATCACCTTACTGATTTACACAGACTCAAGAATGTAGTTGTTTGCAGAATACTAACTACATATACACGATACCTTATAGGTGGAACTTGGAAACACATATATAACAGCAACTTAAGGGGAACAATATGTACACAAGTTTTCATGCAGTAGACCTTTACACACAGTGATGATGTGTTAAGGTGTGGAAACTCTCATTATAGGCTTCCATCTGGGTCTAGCAAACCTTGTTATGTCAGTCCTGCAGTTGTCGGTATACCCTCCGGTCAAGGTTATCATAGTGGTGGCAAACCCGCATGGTTGCCCAGTCAGTCTGAGTTTGTCCACTAAGCTCCTAAAAGATGGTGCTCCAGATGTCAGTCATTGCAAAGGTCCACTGGTGGGCTTACATATTAGCTTCATGTGCAACATACACATGAAGAAGGTGCAGCTGAACATGGTCAGTCCATTTGGGAGCACAAATCACAGTTATCTCTCTGAGGGCATAATTCAGAGATTGCTCATCGAGGCAATGTAATCAGTTCACAGGTAGTTATAGAATGAACTGGAACACGCCATATAACTTCTTAAGTTTGGCTCTCAGAGAGGGGTGATCCTGTCTGTGTACATCAAAGCCATACTTTCTAGCCACAGTTACATTGGCAGCTATCCCTGGTATGCACCAAACTCAATAGTCATACTCCAGTGTCTGTAACTTTATGCCAGTGCATACCAATGCAATTTAGTAATATTCTATGTTAAAGAACCTCATTAACTGGGTCCACTGTAGTCCTGAGAAGCAGCACAGTCCTTGAAAACTCCTACAGGTATGTGAGCTGACTATTCTTTATATGAAGTTGTGGTTTCTATAGAATGTAAATAATCTACTCGTATACAACTAATAATCTATAATGTTCTTCATTTGTAAACGTTAGTTAATAAAACTGAAACAGTGTGCATAGCTCTGAACATGCATCTGTGTAAATGATAGTTGAATATATATGAGCAATTATGTCTCATGGTTGGCTATGACTTTTTTCATTTATTGTACAACCTGTTTATGTTTGGATTCCACCAGGGAGGTTTGTTTTTTGAGTTAGTTCTCAGCTTCTTTCTGATAGGCACAGCTGTCTCTATACATTTACTGACATGATTGTACAAGATTTCTGTAAACAATTCTGCACAGGCAACTGTGTTCTCAGGTTGGGAGGACTTAAAATTTTGACTTGTTGTCACTTATTAGTGGGAAGATTGCATGAGAATACTTCTTAAATGTTACCAGGTTAGATGGGATCACAAAACTGATTTTTATTATGAAAAAGACAGCGCTGTGTCTGACCTTATCAGAGAGGACACTAAAACAGGGAAGTATAGCATTCTGTCATGTTATGTTTGTGCCCCTAGAGGGGGCAAAGATATGATATGGGACATTACCTATGAAAGTATGGACACAGAGAGCCTGAAGTGCATCATCCTGTTTGATGAGTAACATCTCTTGATGACATGTGATAACATTCTAAGGACCAGAACAATACTCTGGTATCAAAGATTACCTGAATGGTATGGTTCACAGTCCACTATGACTACATTCCTTCCACAAATTACACTTAAGCATATTATAATTGTTGTTATGTAACTCATTATTAATGAAACCCTTCCTATTGTTTGCCACAAATGGATGTACAGATATATATGTATGGTAAGGCATACCTGTGTTATCATGGCATGTGTTTTTTTTTTGTATGTCCTGCCAATGAGTAATCCTCACATCAACATAATACATACAGTGGATATAAAAAGTTTACACACTCCTGTTGAAATGCCAGGTTTTTGTGATATAAAAAAATGAGACCACAATAAATCATTTCAAAACTTTTCCCACCTTTAATGTGACTTATAACCTGTACAATTCAAATCAAAAACAAACTAATTTGTTAGGGGAAAAATATAAAAAATGAAAAACATACAATAAGCTGGTTGCATAAGTGTGCACACCCTTAAACTAATACTTTGTTGAAGCACCTTTTGATTTAATTACAGCATTCAGTCTTCTTTGTTAGGAGTATATCAGCATGGCACATCTTGACTTGGCAATATTTGCCCACTCTTCCTTGCAAAAGTACTCCAAATTTGTCAGATTGTGAGGGCATCTCTGGTGCACAGCCCTCTTCAGATCACCCCACAGATTTTCTACTGGATTTAGGTCTGGGCTCTGGCTGTGCCATTCCAAAACTTTAATTTTCTTCTAGTGAAGCCATTCTTTTGTTGATTTGGATGCATGCTTGGGGTCATTGTCATGTTAAAAGATGAAATTCCTCTTCAGCTTTCTAGCAGATGCCTGAAGGTTTTGGGCTAAAAGTGACTGGTATTTGGAACTGTTCATAATTCCCTCCACCTTGATTAAAGCTCCAGTTCCAGCTGAAGAAAACCACCCCCAAAGCATGATACTACCACCATCATGCTTCACCATGGGGATGGTGTTCTTTAGGTGATGTGAAGTGTTGTTTTTGCATCAAACGTAGCTTTTGGAATTGTGGCCAAAAAGTTCAACCTTGGTCTCATCAGATCATAACACATTTTCCCACATGCTTTTGGGAGACTTGAGGTATTACTTTGCAAATTTTAGCCTGGCCTGGATGTCTTTCTGTGCAAGAAAAGGCTTCCGTCTTGCAACCCTAACCTATAGCCCAGACATACAGAGAATATGGGAGATTGTTGTCAGATGTAGTACACAACTAGTACCTGCCAGAAATTCCTGCAGCTCCTTCAGTGTTGCTGTAGGTCTCTTGGCAGCCTCCCTGACCAGTTTTCATCTTGTCTTTTTATCAATTTTGGAGGGGCATCCAGTTCTTTGCAACATGACTGTTGTCCCATATTTTCTCTACTTTTTGATGATTGTCTTCACTGTGTTTCATGGTATATCTAATGCTGTGGAATTTTTTTGTACCCTTCTCCTGACTGATACCTTTCAACAATGAGATCCCTTTGATGCTTTGTAAGCTCTCTGCGAACCATGGCTTTTGCTGTAGCAGGCAACTGAGTAAATGTCAAGAAAATCCTACTAGGACAGCTGAACTTTATTTGGGGTTAATCAGAGTCTCCTGATGGCAGGTATGTACCCAAGAAGATTGAATGCTGTAATTAAATAAAAAGGTGCTTCAACAAAGCATTAGTTTAAGGGTATGCACACTTATGCAACCAGCTTATTGTACGTTTTTTTTTATTTTTTATATTTTTTCCCTTAACAGATTTGTTTGTTTTTCAATTGAATTATACAGGTTATAGGTCACATTAAAGGTGGGGAGTTTTGAAATGATTTGTTGTGGTCTCATTTTTTTATATCACAAAAACATGGCATTTTAACAGGGGTGTGTAAACTTTTTATATCCATTGTACATTCCATTGTGTAAAAACATGTGCTTCTGCTACTCATCATCATCTTTTGGCTTTTCCTGTTAAGGGTCGCCACAGCAGATCATCTCTTTCCATTTCTTCCTATCCTCTGCATCATGCTCTGTCACACCAACCACCTGCATGTCCTCTCTCACCATGTCCATAAACCTTATCTTAGGCCTTCCTCTTTTCCTCTTACCTGGCAGCTCCATCCTTAGCATCTTTTTCCCAATATACCCATCATCCCTCCTCAGCACATGTCCAAACCAACGCAATCTCGTCTCTCTTGCTTTGTCTCCAAACTGTCCAACATGAGCTGACCCTCTAATATACTGATTCCTAATCCTATCCATCCTAGTCACACCGAGTGCAAATCTTAACATCTTTAACTCTGCCACATCCAGCTCTGACTCCTGCCTTTTTGTCAATGCCACTGTCTCCAACCCATATAACATAGCTGGTCTCACTACCCTCTTGTAGACCTTCCCTTTCACTCTTACTGGTACCCATCTGTCACAAATCACTCCTGACACTCTTCTCCACCCATTCCACCCTGCCTGTACTCTCTTCTTCACCTCTCTTCCACATTCACCATTACTCTGAACTGTTGATCCCAAGTACTTAAACTCGTCCACCTTTACCAACTCTACTCCCTGCATTCCCACCATTCCTCTACCCTCCCTCTCATTTACACACATATATTCTGTCTTAGCCCTGCTAACCTTCATTCCTCTGCTCTCTAGAGCACATCTCCACCTCTCCAGAGTCTCCTCAACCTGATTCCTACTCTCACTACAGATCACAATGTCATCTGCAAACATCATAGTCCACGGGGCCTCCTGTCTGATCTCATCTGTCAACCTGTCCATCACCACTGCAAATAAGAAAGGACTCAGAGCTGATCCTTGATGTAATCCCACCTCCACCTTAAATGGATCTGTCACTCCCCCTGCAGTCCTCACCACTGTCACACTACCCTCGTACATATCCTGTACCACTCTTACATACTTCTCTGCCACTCCCGACTTCCTCATACAATACCACAACTCTTCTCTAAGCACCCTGTCATATGCTTTCTCCAAGTCTACAAAGACACAATGCAACTCCTTCTGACCTTCTCTGTATTTCTCCAATAACACTCTCAGAGCAAACATTGCATCTGTAGTGCTCTTTACTGGCATGAAACCATACTGCTGATCACTAATCATCACCTCCCTTCTTAACCTACCTTCTACTACTCTTTCCCATAACTTCAAGCTGTGACTGATCAATTGTATCCCTCTGTAGTTACTGCTACTAGAATTCCAATATACATATGATGCAACATGCATACAGGATCCCTATGTGCTGTCATACATTCATCAACATGCATACTGCCAATCCTGGCTTGCATTTTATCCCTCACATGTGGATTGTGCAATGCTTTGAGACAATGCAGTTATATTGCAAAATTGTAATACCACATGCCTTTCCAATGCCTTACTGATTGTCACATATGCCAACTTTGGAGGTTATGAAATTCTGCCACTGTAGTAACTAGCAGGGTACATGTTTTGCATGCTGTCTTCAAATTTCAGATGTTACCTTAGCACAATGTGCAACCTGCATTCTTGCAGCAGTTCTGACACATCATACTATGCTAATGGGGTGTTGTAGGAGATATGTGTTACAATCATACATCACTTCTGCAGTCACCTTTGTGTTCTAGTGCACTACTTCCACCCAACCCACCACCAAAGAACCAACCACCCATCCACACAGTGACACATACACACATGGCTGTTATTGCATGTAATGAGTATCTATCTGCATTATGAGTAACAGTGGCACTGACCATGTGCAAGACATACACAGACAAGTATGTTCTCAGTATTTGCTGTAAATGTGCTAATGTCCTACAAATATAACCACACATACTGTACTTCATTATAGATTACCTCATACATTTATGCTATCTGTCCCTGCAAGGTATGTAGCTGAGGTGTCAAGATACTACCGGATAATGTTACTGTATGTTTGATGTTCCGCATGTACAGGTCATGTAGGACAATGAATATGCTTGATATACATGGTATACCTATACAGTTACATATGGGTATGCATCACATGGTGATATTTATACATGTGAATGTATGGCATGTTACAACTCAAAGTTCAGAAAAAGACATTGCTGTGTTGCCTGAGATACCATATAGAGCCACAGCCTTCATTTCTCATGCCTAGCTATTCTTTCCCTTACATCCTCCAAAGAATCTTGTGAAGCATGTTGTTCCTCCTCTTCAGACATCTGGGGTTCTTGGAGTAGAGCATCCATACCTAGGGCTGGTGAGCCAGTGTGTTAGATGTAATGTTATCATGCAGCATTGCACACATGGTCACTATTTGCACAACCTTTTGTGCTGCATACATCAGTGCTGCTGGAATGTTCCAGATGTGTTTAGGTATTGAATATTGTTTTCAGCATATGAGACACTCTGTGATGTTCCAAGGTGCAGTGTGTGTGCTGTGTTAAATGCATCCTTACCTGGCATGGATGTAACACTGAATGGTGTCATGAGGCAGAGCTTCAGTGGAAAATGACAGTCACCTCTTCATATATCGAAAGAGAGTATTAACAAGCAGCATCACAGTATGATAACATGAAACAACCTTTTCAAATACAGGTATAACAACCTTTTCATATACAGGTATAGCTACTAAGTGGTATAGGAGCCTCTCAGGGCTACTACCGTCCTGGAATATTGTTGTTAGAGCTCTTTCTCTCCAAACTGTAACATCATGCATACTACCAGGATGCATTGCAATCAGGTTAATGATAAAGCTGTTTGCTAAGCACACTACCTGACAACTGAGCAATGCCTATCCCTTTTTTTGAAGTACAATTGAGCACCTTCTCCAGTAGGGGCTTTAATTGGTGCAAGGGTGCCATTAACTGCACAGAGGGCAAGGGGAAAATTGGCAATAGTATAGAACCATTCCAAGGCAGCCTGGCTTTCCATTGGTGTACTTGGCAAGCAGCTGTAGTCATATGCCTTTCTGCACATGACTACCAGGAACTTTCCCAATATATGACTAGTGGCTGTCAGTGACACCCTTACTGCATCACCCATGTGCTGCTGGAATGTTGCAGAGGCCAGTATACCAAGACTTAAACAAGCCATTGTTTCTACTGTAACTTGGTTATCCAATAGGCTGTATGAGGAGATGTGGAGTACACGCATCCTCTACTTAGCTTGTGCCAGCTCTCTGTCCAGCTCTCTGTCAGACCAAGGCTAGACAGAGAGCTGACACAAGCTCTCTGTCAGACCAAGGCTAGGCGGAGAGCTTGTGCCAGCTCTCTGTCTAGCCTTGGTCTGACAACTGGTTTAACTACAGTTCGGGTCATGACCATGCTGGTTGTCTATAGATGATAAGATGCATTTACAGATCATCCTCAAACATCACCTGTAGTACCATGACCTTCAGTAATGCATTCAATGCAGTCTACATTATTTGCAGTAATTCTGTGAAATCTGTAGTCAAATGAAGTGTAGAGGTTGTGGCAAGTAATGAGTTCATCGCCATAGGCTTGCAAAAAAATAATGATTTACCCCACCAAAGCAATGTATCACTTTTTATGTATACATGTGTTTTGGAACTAAATGCAATTCAGTGTTGTCTGCAATTAGACTATACTGTATCCTTAGAATACATGCCATACTTTGGTTTGTTTTCATACTTACATCCATCCCTAGCTTGCTGAAGACCTCCTTTGGCATGCTGCTGGAATCCAGCCCGCAGTGTGTTTTTTACTAAAGTCACTGCATCACTCAGATGGTATTGAACTGTTTCAGGAAAAGAAGCCTGCAACATGGCCTTTCATGGTAATCCTTTGATTATGAGTTGTAGGTCTTGTGTTCCTACATTCACTGTTGAAGAACTGCTTCAGTCTGAAATATCTGCAGTAAGTGATGCAAACTAAGTTGTTACTCTTTATGGTTTTGTATTGCATTGTACGCATAATGTAGATTGCATAGAGCTGTTGTTTCAGTTTTTAAATTTTGCATTTGTTTGCATTTCTTTTATTAAGATTTCCAGGTTGCAGGCATTCCATATTCTTTTCTGAAGAGCTCTTCCAGTTCAGCATACCTACAATTCCTTGTAATATCTTTTGTTAAACTTCAAGGTAGTGAATGGTTTTCTTATATTTTGCATATATCACATGTTGAAGTGGTTTTAAAACTGGAATTCTATAGTATACTTAATTCTATGATTACCACGATGACGCATTATATGTATTTTTCTATATGTGGAAAAAATCTTCAAAAAACAAAAAATCATTTTATGAAAAAAAAAAATGATCGGATAAGAAGTCTATCTTTGATTATAAAACATCCATCTATGATAACCTTTAGGTCTGATGCCACAAGCTTTACAATTTATTGGTAAATAAAGGTTTTCCAGACTGCCTGGCACCCTCTCCCTTTCCATCATACATCATGCTTCTGTCACATTGAAATCCTTGTTTACTGTTCTGTTAGCTTGGTCAGAAGAAAACAGGCCCATGCTAGCTTTCAACAAAAGTTGTTGCTTTGTATCTGAATATGCATGTAAATTAGACTTTTATTTTTCACTTCTGTTGTGTTTTCTCATAATGAGGAATTTTTCTGGCTCTTTTTTCAAACAGAAATAACACTTTGAGGCAAATTCTAAAACAACTTATGCACACAGTATCATGCTGCCCTGAACCTTTATGCCACTCCAGTACCCCAAAAGACCTCTGAAGTTCCTCATGATACATAGAGTCTATGTCATATAATCAAACTTCCAAAATTTCAAACACCATATGTTCGAACTTATATGACATCAAAACCTTAGAAAAAACACACACACAACACAAGCACACCAAAAACCTAATAAACCTACACTAAACCGTACATACACAATTATCTATGCACTAACCTTAACCCAAACCCTAACCCTAAGGTCCGTCACTATCACACACTTACCTTACCCGCACCCTAACCCTAAAGTCTGTCACTATCGCACGCTTACCTTACCCACACCCTAACTCTAAAGTCCGTCACTATCGCACACTTACCTTACCCGCACCCTAACCCTAACCCTAAAGTCCGTCACTATCGCACACTTACCTTACCCGCACCCTAACCCTAAACTCCGTCACTATCACACACTTACCTTACCCGCACCCTAACCCCAACATCCGTCACACTCTCACACTTACCTTTACCCAATCAGTAACTTTCACACCACAGAAGAAAAAATGTCGAAGCCGCAGAAACAGCCAACTGAATTCTTTCCCTGGGAAAGAATTCGTATTTCCGCGGCTTCGACATTTTCATTTTTCGAACTTCCTCGTTCGAACTTGTAGTCTTCAAACATCTTGACGGTCGATTAAATAACATAGACCTGATACATAGGCTAATGAGGAGTCACTGAGGTCTATTTCCAGTTCCAAAAGAAACTCATACCTTGCAATGCCAGAAGACTTTTAGTATACATTAGTGCAACATGCCAGTGTGTATTCACATAAAACAATGGCATTACTCATTTAAGTCAATTAGCCTTTTTGGTATAAGACAGAGCTCTCCCTGAATGTCAGCAGTCTTGTTTTAGGTATTACATGGGAGCAAGCCTGTATGTCTGCAGTAGTACAACCAACAAACAGAAAGAGCTATTCTGCCAGTGATAATGTGTTTTGTCATCCTGGGTGATGGCCACTCACTTTCCATTATTCTTGTGGCTTCATCTGAGTCAGCTGGTCAGAAAACAGTCTTACTCCAAACCTGTGAATACATTTTTCTTTCCTTAGAGGATACAGTTAAAATACACACAGTTATTGTCTAGTTTTCCTTATTTATTAAAACTGTCAAGGTTCATGTCATTAATAAGATGGTAGAATCTCTTCAGAGTCTAGAGGATAGGCGATCTAAAGTCTCTACCCATGTCCTCTCTGAATTAGGACAACAGAGCTGTTATAATTTTCCACTGGGAGCCACCTATTCTCTTCAACTAGTGCATTGATGCAAGACATCTATTTTCTAGTATTGGTGACTGTTCTGCTACAACAGCACTATCTTTTCTGACATTTGCCCATATCATAGGATCATAGGAAGTTACTAGGCTAATGGCCCTAGGACCCTTACAAGCCTAGCCAAGTTCTACCCTTATTTCCACACAATCAACACCAACTGCCCCTGTCCTAGAGGGTAACAGGTGGAACCCCTGGGGTGAATTTACGGTTACCCTTCCAATCATCCAGATTGCATTTGAAGAGGGCCAATGAAGTGCTCTGTTTGAAATGAAGTAGGAGACCATTCCAAAGGTTTGGTAACCTCTGGGAGATAAATCTGTCCCTCCAGCAGGTTCTATTAATGTCACATACAAGGTTAAGGTCTTTAGAGTGAGTAACCTGTCTACATTTTGACTTGCTAATATGCAGCATTTCCAATAAAGCAGGCCTTATATGCAAGGCATAGATCTCTTCTGAGTAGTCTTCATGAAACAGAGTAAAGTCACAGTGATTTCAAATGATCCACATAGGACAGATGCTGAAGACCTTAAATATTCCTTGTGAGGAACCTTTGTGGTCTCTCCAATTGCTGCAGGTTCTTGGAAAGGTGTATACCAGAAGGGACATTGTACTCAATTATTGGCCTGATGAAGAAAGAGTACAGAGAGGTTATAATTTCTTTTTTTCTGCATGCAATGCTCTTACTTATGAGATGAGCAATATAGAATGCCCTTCTTACCACTGTGGAGACATGGTGATCAAAGGTAAGGTTGCTGTCAACCTGTGTGCCCAGGTTGCTCACCACTGAGTGCGTACTTAGGGTGTTGTTATTGATATGGTAGTTAGCAGGAACATCACACTTACCGAAAGGGATGCTAATGCATTTTTTTTTGTATTGAGTTCATCTGGTCTAGGTTTAATAAAGGTCATAGATCCAGAGGTGATGTTTTTCAGTGTTTGCCAGGAGGTCATTGTTAGTATCAGGACAAATAGCAGCAGTCCTCTGGGCTTGTTTGTCTGTTCCTTCTGCAGATGTTAAGAGTTGATTTAATCAGTCTGTCTTTTTTCCTGAACACTCTAATTGTGGTGAATACTTCCTTCATTGTACAGATATCCATGGACAGACTTTATGTGAACAAAACCAAATCTTTCTTGAGTTTATGGATTTACAGGTGATTACTATGCTAACAACCACAGGGGGTCTTTGTAAGCCTAGCCGTGCTTCCCAAATGTATCTAATAGGTTTTGATACCCCAGGGTCATTTAATGGGTATATGTGGGCCTGGGCAAGGGTGTCCAAGCATTTACCGTCTGTCTCAGTCTAAGATAGATACAGGTGTCAGACCAGTGCTAAATTTTAGATTTCCAGACCACTGGTCCATTATGCTTGAACTGGGTTAGGAACTCTGCTTCACATGGATGGGAAACCTGTTTCAGAGAAGGGTAGTCTCTAAGACTGTCCTTCCATGTCCTGTTTATGTTGCAGACGAGGTTTACATCCCTAGACCAGATAATTCCGATGCTATTTGTTTTGCAAATGTGCAACAGGTCCATCAAAGTGAGATCAGGGGTTGCTTTGCAGACAAGGCATAGATTGCCTCTCTGGAGTCTGTAGGAGATGCAGTACAGGGATGGCCATGTAGGACATGTTGTTTATGCCATGTATTCCTTTTAAGAAGAACCTCTGTGGATGCTCCAACTGTCACATATGCCTGTTCAGATACATACAGAAGGGGTTATTGTATTCAGTGATTGATCTGATGAGGGCATAGTACAGCAGAACAATGATATTTTTGAACTTAAATGACATTCGCTTCCTTATAAATTGTGCAACACAGAATGATTTTCTTACTACCACAGACAAACAATGATCAAAAGCCAGGTTGCTTTTTTATATGTGCCCCCAAATCCCTGATGGTTGGGTCTCTTCTGAGGGGTGTATTATCAGTGTGGTAGTTTCCAGGGTTAGCTGTCTATGAAAAGCATACTACTATACATTTCTTGGCACTGAGTTTGAGATTACAGCTCTGCCACTTGTGTCAGGCTTTCTTGAAGGTTATTTGTGTTTTTGGGAGATTCTGTGACTGCACCTAGTTTGGAATCATCTGCTAACTTGGTCACCCAGAGGCGCTTGATGTTAGCCTTGACTTCACAGGAGTAGATGCCAAAAAGAAGCCATCCCAGCACCAAGCCTTGAGGAACACCACTAGTGGTTGGCCTTTTTGTAGAGGTAGACTCTCTTATCCTAATTTCTTAGGTCGTATCTTTTAGCCAGCTGGCTATCCAGTGGGTGACATAGGGGTTTATACCTAATTTTGTGAGTTTGCCTACAATGCCTTTATGCGGTATTGAGTCAAATGCTTTGACCAGATTAAGATAGGCTATATGCACCATTTTACCCTCATCCATTTCTTTGGTAACCTTCTCAAAAAAGTCCACCAAGCTGAGTAGGCATCACCTGCCCTTGACAAAATCAAACTGTGTTGAATCCAGTGTCTGTAGGTTTCCTATGTCATTGTTTATCATTTCCATGACAATTCTTTCCATAGTTTTGCATATTAGACTATTGAGATTTATGGATATGTAGTTACCCAGATCCATAGATGGAACACTCTTGTGCAGAGGGATGACAGTTGCAGTCCTCCATTCATTTGGCACAAAGCCTGTCTGTAGGCTATGGTTAAATGGCAATTCTAGTGGTCCCAATAGTTCATGTTTCATGCTATTAAGGATGCATTCTAGGACATTATCATGGCCCATTGACACAGTGTGCTTAACCTTGGAGAGTTCTTGGAGGATCTACTCCCTAGTTATTGTTGGCAGATTTATGATTGAGGGTATTTCCTGAGGGGTATCTAGGGGGAGTTGGGGGTAAAAAGTGGAGCTAAATTTGTCATCCAGTAGATTTGCTGCATTTTCTGTCTCAGTATAGGTGGTTCCATTTACAATTAATTTGACACATTTTTGTGTATTGCCTTCGTGGTTGTGGACATAGCTGAAGAATGCCTTGTGATTGTCCTTGGCCTGGGAGGCTATTTAACCTCAAATTTGGCACTGGTAAATTAGTCCTCTGAGTTGCTTGTTTAGATTTATGAGAATTTTTACATTGCTGGGCATTGTGCTTCCTAAATTTTACCATGATTTTCTTCCTTTTATTATACAACCTATTGATGTTGGGATTCCATCAGGGTGGGTTTTTTTTTTTAGTTTGTTCTGTGCTTATTCTGGGTAAGTACAGCTGTCTCTGTGCACCCATTAACATGACTGTGCATACTTTCTATGAACAATTCTGCATAAGCAGGGTATTATCAGGGTTTGGGGAATGGGGCTTGAAATTTTGCTAGGGCATCACTTAATAGTAGGAAGTTTGCTATAGAATAATTCCTGCAAGTTCAAAAGTTATCTGGGGTTCATGATTTTATTTTTATTTCAGAGGAGATAGGTTTATGGTCCAACCTGACTAGTGAGGACATTGCATTACAAGGGGTGCAACATTCTCCCATGTTTATGAGGTCTAGGTCAAGGATATTAGCAGCTCTGGTGGGTATACAAACTAGCAGGTTCTGTGTGCTTGCATTTACGAATTCCAGAAGTCTCTTGGCCTGCATGTTGGGGGTTGTGTAAGATTCCCAATTTATAGCAGTGTAGTTAAAGTCACCCATGAATATAGTGTTTGGTTGAGAGTGTTTCCAGTACTTGTAGGTAAATGTGTTATGGGTTGCCTGGGTCATCAAGGGGGACCTACAGCTTGCAAGGCTATGGTATGGGATTTTGTTATCATTATTTGGATATGTAGAAGCTCAAGCAAGTCATACGGTTTGACAAGCCTTGAGGTGTGTTTGCTATGTAAATGAGATACATCCACATTTTGTCCCTTCCTAGTAGATGGTCTAAATGTGAGGAAGGCATTCCAGTCCTGCTCTACTACGGTGCTATCCATGGCTTTAAACCTTGTCTCAGTAAATGCACAGATGTCTACAGTCTCCAGAATGAGAAATACTTGCAAGGAGTGGAGTTTCTTCTTTAGACTCCCAGCATTGTGCAATAGCACCTTTAGATTTTCTTGGGTTGGTTTTATTTATTTATTTATATATATATATATATATTTTTTAAGTTTAATGACCGGGGAAGTCCACTGGGCCAAGAAGAGCCCATTTTCAATGGAGGTCTGGGGAGAAAAGCTCCACAGTAATTGCAAGTTACATTTCACATGTTACAAAAGGACATAGTTCATACAGCTAATTAAACATTTACAGATAAGCTCCATGATATTTGCAATTGTCTTGTCACAATGTTACAAAACTGAAAAGACATAATTCAATACAGAAATTTCAACATTTACATAAAGTGAATATTTTTGTTATAAACTCACTTGTAGATTTTACATTTCAAAATATATAGCTACTAGCCATTAGTAGGTTAGGAAAATATTATGCATGGAGAGGGTAATAGTATTGTTGAGATTGGAGAGTATATTACAATAGATATTAGAGAGAAAATTAGTTTTTTTTAGTAGGGGAGGGATTGTTTTGGGTGGGATGAAGTAATAGTAGAGGTAGTTGGATGAGTCAGTGGGAGGTGGAATGAAGGGGGAGGGGTTTAAGTTGGAGCGTGGCAAGGGCATTCCCATTTGGAAGAAAGATGAGAGAGTAACTGAGATTTGAAATTTGTATGGTTAGGTAGGTTGCGTAGGTGTGTGGGGAGAGAGCTCCACTGTTTAGCTAAGGAGTGGGACAGCAGTAGATGGTTTTCTTGGGTGGGAAGATTTATCAGATTGGCAATGCCTAAAAAGGTATTGTGAATGACGGACAAGGTTTTAGGCAATATTTCAAAGCTTAAGAGGGGAAAGATGTAGAACATCCCTGGCAAAGCAGTATGGTCCATCAACTATATCCTCCTCGGCTAACAAATATTGTACCCCCTTTGAATAACACCAAAAAACTAAAGTAAATTATCTTCTGTTTATATTGTGGTATCATTCTTGAATAAGGTAGAATTCTGCTCAATGCTAGGATAATAATGGCCTAGGACATAGTCTGAGACCTCCATGATGTCTCTCTCTTTGTGTAGTCCAGGAGGCACATCTCATTTACACACACCTTGACTCTGACTGTGTCATACTGGTACTTGTTGTTCAATGACATGAGTGCATGTGTGATCTGGTGGATCCTGGCCACTGATAACCAGCTGACTATGACTCTGTCCTTACTAACTCTGGTGATTGAAAATCTGTACATCTAATAATAGTCTCCTGTGCCAAAATATTGGATTGTGTGGTCGTTTGCCTTGTGGGTTCAAAAGCTGAGACCCCATGAGATGCAGCTGTATGTGCTGTGGTGGGAGTTGCTTTGGTAGACTGCTTTTGAGGTTGTTGAGAATACTTATAAGAGATAGCCAGTTGTTTGTATTCTTTTACAAAATTAGGAGGGAGAAAAAGAACCTAAGCTTATCCTTTCCAGGTGGCTAGCTAACTGCACCAAGTTCTGTTGCAATAAATATAGAATACCTCTTCCTGTAATCCCCAACACTTTTACTGTCTTTTGATATAACGATATGATGCAACAAAAGATGACATCTACATAGCTGCAACTTGGTCTTCACTGCCCACATTCACAAACATACAAGTTTGGCATTTGTTTTCAAGCATATATCTTCTTTCTGGGTTACTGTCATATGTAGAATGTTCCCATGATGGTAACCATGTACTTTGTGTTAAAGGTGATCAAAAATGGATCTCTTCTTATCAAATATGAAATGTATGTCCATACAATAATACTAAATCTGTAAGAAAAGGGTCCATTTTTGTCCTCTCCCCTTTCAGTGTTTTTTTTTTTTTTTTTTTAAGTTCTGACGCTGTACTTTTAAGTTTGCCATATGCCTTTTTCTCCCTGGATTACCCAGAAATCAGAAAATTGATCTGGTAGTCCAGAAATCATTATATAAACTCCAGTTCTTTGTTTACCACCATACCTCTCAACTATACAGATTTTCACAGAATGTCGGGATTTTTGCCTCAAATTTTTGCTCCATTTTTCATAAAATGTGGTTTTCTGGCATATTAGTGGCAAGTCATTAAAGACTGAAATTAGGAAATAATGACAGGCGTTTGAGTTTCAGACTTCATACCCTCCAGAAAATTAATGTTAATGCAAAACCTGCTATTCTGTCAACTTTCACATTTGTTAGAGCAATATTTAAAAAAAATGTCCCTATTTTTGGGCCTTTGTCCCAGTTTTATTAATGGTTTTGTCCAGATTTCTTGCTCTAAGAGGTTGAGAGGTATGTTTACCACAGCAAACAAAATACAAGAGTTTGAGGTTTGAATTTTACTTCCCCTTCAAATAAGTGGGTTCTTTTCTTGTTATACAAGTATCCCTTTAGCACAATGCATTCTTGTCTGAAGCTCCTAAAAAGTAATATTATAACAAAGTAAAAGAGGCAAAAGGTCTGCAATCAGATCTAAAGGAAGAAAACACATACCCACTGTCATCATGATAAATGACATACCCATTTATATCACTAAATGGATGTGTAGGGGGCAGAGGCATAGCTAGTTCAACTAGTGCCTTGTGCCAGTCCAACAAACTAGGGCCCGACTACCCACAGCTCTTCAAGTGAAAAGGAAAAAAAGGTCTACTGTCAGGTTCCTGTCCTGAGTTACCACAATGCAAGAGCCAATCAGATCTCATCTCTGCACCCTGCCCCTGGCTCTCCTGCCTTAATTTTAATGTTTAAACAAATTCAAAAATTGATGCTTCTTCTTCTATTGGCACACCAGCCAGGTGAATACACACATACCCTCCCTCCCTCCTGCCCCAGCTCTTCAAAAAAAAAAAAAAAAAAAAAAGTATTCCACAATCTGGTATTTGGGGAAAGCCAGTGTCCTGCCCCTAAATTCTTTTTTTCTTAAATAAATCTTTTTTGCTTTAAAGAGTAACAAACTTCTTGCTACAAAATGTAGCAAGCAATTGCTATACTTTATACCCTGCATGGAGTGTTGCAGTGCTTAGGTTTTACTTTGAAAAAAAAATAACTTTTAAATTGTAGCAAATTGCTATAATTTTAGACAATTAGTCTTGAAGGTTTATTTACTCCTGGTAGGAGCCAATAAGTTAAATTTCAGGATTCTTCTGTTTTGTATCACCTTAGCCACTAGAATATTCATGAGATGAATGTCTATAGCAGCAGCCAGCTAAAAGCTGCAGAGAGTAGAGCTTTTGCCCTAATCAGATAACTGGCTTCAGCTGCTCCCTCTCTTTAAAATCTGGATTCAGTGCAGTAAAACTGTTTCAGTCTCTGAGTATAATGCTCAGCCTTGTGAAAATCTTTTTAAATCCACAAAAGCTGCTCAATTTTAACAGCTGCAGTCTGGATACTTTGCAGTGCAAGGCAGAGCTTACTTCAGACAGGATTCAAATTTATCAAAACAAAAGCATCTGTACTTCTGCCAATATTTGCCTCAAGCCACTGAATCTTATGTCAGCTGTAGTCTTCATGACACCTTATGGAAAGTACCATACAAGGATACTGCAGTGAACTCAAGAGTCCAGTGGACTCAGCTGTCATGCCAAATCTGGGGTGAATTTCAAAAGCTTGCCAAAAACAGCAGTGGTGGTAGATGAATCTTCCCAGACTTATTGAGGCAATATCTGCAAAGACAAGTCTACATATACTGGAGAAGAGAGTAGTTCTTCTGATCCTTCCAGCCTTTTAGTACTCCGTGTCCCAGGGTATGATAGCCATCCACTCCAACAAGATAACAGAGGTACAGCACATCAACAAGTATATGGGAACTCATTCATACCCCATGTGTCAAAAAGCGGTCAGAACGTAAGAACTGGCTATGTAACCACATCTCTTTCCACTAGCTAACCACATCACAGAGGAAGCCAGTTCTTTTGTAGGCAGGCTCAATCAGTGCAGCTGATGCCTCACAGCTGGTCACTCAACTCTGGTTTTGCAGATGCATTTTAATTGATGGGACATGACCTGCTGAGACGTTTCTGCCTTTCAGACAAATTTAAATGCAGCCATTTCTTTATTGTAATCTCCACATGGAAAGGTGCACCATGGATATGATGATCCAGAAATACAACCCTGGATTTCTTTACCCTTTTCTTCCCTTTCCAATGATGATGAGATTCATGTAGAAATGAAAATGACACAAGCTAAATATCATTCTCATGGCTTTTGTCTAGCCTCAACAAGTATGGCTTATGATGTTATTGCCTTATCTGTTGGAACAACCATTCTCACTGCATCTTCATAGGACACCCCTGTCTCAACAATCAAGCAAACCATATCACTAGACATTCATTCCCTTCAATTGACTGCATGTTTTCCCATTTCCAATAGCAGCTAGACGACCTTCCATCCCTTCTACAGTGTTGCAGATAATCTCCTCTTCTCAAAAAATAAATACGGGAAAGATATAACAAAGACAAGTGGAAGTGATTCCATTTGGGCCATCTCCAAATATTTGAATCCTTTTTCTACTAGTATCTAATCTGTTTTAGAATACCTAGCTCAGATTGTTGATTTTGGACAAAGTCATTCTTCAATTAAAGTCCAACAACCAACCATATCTGACTTCTACCAAGAAAGTAATCCTTCCTCTTTGGTTTCCTTAATGGCATGCAAAGCCTTTGTTAAGGATCCCCTCCTGCTGAGACCACAGTTAATGGGCAGTTAATAGACATAGTTTGACCTTGGGACTTTACCTTTGTTTTAGAAAAGCTAACTCCATTCATTCCAGCAGCTTCTGAAGAGTTAAAATTCATTTCTTGGAGGATTTTCTACTGGCTATCACTTCTGACAGAAAGATTTCTAAACTGCAAGCCATATCAGTTGCCCTTGGTATTTGTTTACAAAAAAGTTTATCTTCTTACTAAACCCTCCTTTATGTCTAAAGTCACTACAGAAGCCAATCTCAATTAGTCTGTTTATATTCCAGCTTTCTTTCCCCAGTATGCAAATTGCAGGGAGTATCTTCTGTCAAAGGTATCTGAACCCCTGCAGAGGCAAGCTTGCACATACCGGAGATGAGAGTAGTCCTTCTGACCTTTCAAACCTTCAATCCAGCAACTTCTAAAGAGTTAAAATTAATTTCTAGGAGAATTTTCTTTCGGTCATCTCTTCTGCCAGAAGGATATAAAATATTAACCATCAGTCAGTATTTTATATCCATAATACTAAGACATCATGAAAGGATTCACTGCACTTTATTTATTTCTCTAATAAACAATCTGGCCACAAAGTGTCAAAAACTACCACGTGAAGCGGCTTAGTGATTGCATTCAGTTTTGTTAAGATAAGTACATTAAGGCTCCTCCTTCTTCACCATTTTACTAGAGAAATTGTTACATTCCAAGCTTTCTTATTTTTTATTTCTGGAATGCAGCTTTGGACGATATTTGTATAGCAGCTACCTGGACTTCTGTCAGTACTTTCACAAGTCACTAGATGGTCAGTTCCTGCCACTCTTACACCACAGTTATAAAGAGTATGTTCTTAAAGGGATTAGCCTGAGTTTCTGTCTTGCTGGTCATTGGTTCATAGGTTGCTACTAGGCAATTGACTGGGTCCACCATTTGCAGACTAGTCACTGCAATTCCCACTACTTGCTACCTGTGTCCATAACACTTTATGGGTTGAGACTTGGGATATATTTGAGGTTTACCCATTCAATCATTTAGACTGCATTTGAAGAAGGTGAGGGATTTGATTTGTTTGATAAGAAGGAGAAGTCTGTTTCAGATAAGAGGAATTCTTTGAGTGAAGTATCTGTTGTGCCAGCAGGTTCAGCTTAAGTTATGGTGAAAGTTAAGGCCTTTAGTGCAGGTACTCATGGCATTGCCTGTTTTATGAATATGAAGGAGGTTATAAAGTACAGAGTCATTTCAGGATTTGTAAGCCATCAGTCATCACCACCAAGGAACCTGTATGACACAGAGAAGACAGATAAAGCTCTGATGCATTCTGCATAGACAATGGAACTTAGGCACTTGACTATCTTTATGAAGAAGCTTTGGTATCTCTTGAGTTAGGTCATATGTGTGGAAAGATACATGCAAAGACAGCATTTTATTCATTTATGGGCCTAGTAAAGGAGGACTGGAGAGGTATGATAACATATTTTGAAATGGAGGAAATATCCTTAGTAATCATTTAGGCCAAATAGAGGGTCCAAATGGAGAGATGATAAAATCAGCAAGAAAAGGAGAGAAGTAATCCTGGAACTGAAGTCATCCTCAAGTCTTGGTGAGTATCTTCACTTGGTGGCCCTGTTTTCTCAAAATCTTACTAAGATGACACTGATATCTAGACTGTATCTGATACAGCATATATCACAGAAAGAGGTAGATTAAAAATGAAAAAAGACAACCAGGTGCACAAGTCCCAAGATTAAAAAAGTGTACAATCCTGGTGTGCACACATGTGCCAGAACTGGAAAAATGGCATTGTAGAATCCCCAGGACACTGAAACATTCCTACAATGGGTATAGGCCCATCTCAGGGGAAGGCCCCTCCCCCATTGTAAAAGGAAGTAGTAGTCCACCAAAATCACAACAAATGACAGTCCAAAAAAGAGACAAATAAGATCATATAGTGGAGTATACAGGATAAGAAACACATTATGTATTGTTAGTGTTATTCTGGAAGCCCATAATTTCCAGATAGAAGGTATTCAAAAAGTTTAAGACAGAGAAATTCGAGGAAAGAAAATTTTTTGCACAAGAAAAACTGTCAAAAGCTTCAAATGCAAATTTGCATTCAGTAATACAACATATCCATGAAAAACATTACATAGACAAAGATACTTTGGACCACCTTGAAAAAGAAGTGACAGAGGAAGTGTAAACATTTAAAGAACAAAACCCAGAGATTTTTGAAAGGTATAGAAAAGAAATATGGACACGGGAAAGAATAAAGAAATCTGATATGGAGCAATATTTATGCAAAGCAGAAAGCCAAATTAATCAGTACAAAAAGGCAGCTCCAAAGATATTTGAAGAGAAATATAGGCAAAGGCACACAGATGTGCAAAATTTCACAATACAAAAAATAAGAACACAAAGAGGGCATGCAGAACAGAAAATTAGTAAGGCAGAAGTTAAACAAATAGAAACTGAAGTTATGGAATACCTGCAAAGTGAAAGACTTTAGTGTAGAAAGACTAACACAGGGTATGTCACAACATGATGGAACAATGAATCTCCAAATTAAGGAGAAACAGGTGAAGCAGGAGTCATTGGAAGAAGAAATATGGTCATTGGAAAGAAAACGAGATTTGATATGGTGCAATATTTGTGCAAAGGAGAAAGCAAAACTAATCAATATAAAAAAAGCAGCACCTAAGATATTTGAAGAGAAATACCAGGAAAGGCACACAGATATGGAAAATTAAATTTTAGAATACAAAAAATAAGAATGGAGAACAGCTACAGTCATTCCCCCTGCTTAAGGGAGGACCTTCCACAGATGCAGGCAATTACAGACCCATAAGTCTGACCAGCTTCATATGTTATGCTATGGAAAAACTTACCCTGGAGTTAGTCAGGACACAGGGAATCTCCGTACACTGGACCTATCTCAGTTTGGATTCATCAAAGGCAGGTCATGCTTACTCAACCTGGTGGATTTTTTTGAAAAGGTCACCAAGCAATGGATGAAGGCAAGATAGTACACACTGCATACTTCAGCCTGGCTTTTGACACAATTCCCTACTCTGGCATAGTAGAAAAGCTTAATAAATTGACAATAAACCTCTATGACACACACTGGATAGCAAACTGGGACACTAATAGGATGCAGATAATCAAAATTGGGGAAGTTACCTCCATAAAGAGACCGGTCACCAGTGAAGTCCCCCAGGGATCTGTGCTGGAGCCTCTCCTGTATGGCATCTGCTTTTCTGAAGTAAAAGCCAGTATCATAGGGTTCTGGCTGACTACGTTTTCCGATGACTGCAATCTTGGAGCAGTCATTGAATCCCCAAATTGTTTAGACATCCTGCAGGAAGGTTTGTCTCAAATAAATAACTGGCATCAAAATCATGGTTTGAAACGAAATGCCAAAAAAATGCATTCTTGTATCTTTTTTTCGGAAGTCATCTACTTCAGGGAACTACCATATTGACACTACACCTCTAAGATCTGACCCACTTGTTAAGAATTTGGGAACTTATGTAGACTTTGATCTAAGTTTTGACTAACATGTGTCTGTTGTTGTAAAAAGTCCTATTTTGCACAGCTTATAAACAAAAGGATTGTGTCTAGATCTAGGGATGCCATTGCCTTTACTCAGCCCTCATTAAGCCAATCATTGAATATAATGCCTCCTTTGGCATGTATCTGTTGAGACACATGCAATAACTGGAATGCCCACAGAGATACCTTACTAAAGGGATGCAAGGTCTAAGCAACATGTTCTACATCGACTGCCTCAAACCCCTGTCACTATACTCAGTATCCTACAGACTGCTAAGAGGTGATCTGTGTCTGTCATACAAGGATCCACTAACCTATTAATGATGAATTTATTGTGCATCATTGAGTCAAATGGCATCAGAAATACTCAGTCTAGGGATCTAAACTACATCAACAGAATGGTTTGGAGGGACAGGTATATTTCAGAGAGGATACTGCTGCTATGGACCAGACTCTGTCCACATAAAACAAAGTTCATCCCTATCCATTTTCAAATGCAACTTAGATCTGTGGATGGGAAAAAGAAAATTTACTGCAGGACTGTCCCCTTTGCCACTAATGGACAGATGCATCTGCTAAATGCTTTATCCCATAAAAGCATCTCCTCAAATTATCTATGGCACAATCCCAATTATTCTAATTAGTGTAATTTATAATTATTGACCATAGGATGGGTAAGGCCGATCTATAACAAAATGCGATAGGTTATTTCGCACACCAAATGGGAAACTGGATAGGGTAAAAATGACCCACAAGGGCAGATAGCCTAGTACTTAGCTATGAGCTTATGAACCTATAAGAAAGGAAACTGGGAAAGAAGAAAAGATTTGTAATGGAAAAGTTAAAGAAAGAGAAAATGAAGTAGTGGATTACCTGTGAAGTGAACGATTTAGTGTAAAAAGTCCAACTCAGGTACCATCACAACATGATGGAGCAAATTAAGGAGAAACAGGTGGAACAGGAGCATCTAATCACTTGCCACATGATGATGCTCTGGAGCCTTCAGTAGGAAACCAGTACAAAAGTTCAGCTGAAGTGGCACCACAAGAGAAGTAGCAGGAAATAGTGGCAACTCTAATGCAGGCAATATAGCGGAGTGATGGGCCAATGAGATTTCATATGAAGAAGCAACAGATGACACAGGATGCAGCTGAAGATATTTCACAGGAAGACATTTTGAAACTTTCTGTAGAATGCCCACAGGAAACAAAGAAAAAAAAGAATGTGCCCTCAGTATGGAAGAAAATGAATTAAAAGAGTTGCTTGATTTAATAGATATGGATAGACATATTAAGATCAATAAAAAAAATAGATCACAGAAAGTAAATAAGACCCAAAACATTAACTCTGTTGAAACAGATAAGCACAATAACCAAAACTATTATTGGAAATTAATGTGATATAAAAGAAGTAAACAGGATATATTACTGTGCACTGTGTGCAGCTAAACTAACAGATAAAGACTTACCACACAAATATGGCATAACAAGGGAAAGGAAGGGAAGAAATAAAATGCAGTCATGGAAGCAATGAACAGAGAAAACTCTAAAGCAATTAAGACAAGACGTGCCATTGTTAGAAGAAAATAGAAGAGGGAACAGATCAACAACAATATTTAGAAAGACAGACGTGATAAAAGCAATGCACAGTATTAGAAAAGACCAGGATCTATTATACACTATTGCAAGTAATAAACTAAATATAATCAGCACAGGCAAAACATTTAGAAGATATGTAGATAAATATAAAAGAAAACTACAAAATAAGCAATTCATTGATGACCCAAAAAATGTTTTTTGGATAACTGGGAAACAATGCAAAAGGAAAAGAAACACCACCAAAAAAGAAGAAATAAACATTTTGAAGAAACACTTCTGAAGACCATGTGAAACATAACAAAGATGTTGAATGAAGAGAAAATTAAAAGAAACAGTAAGGAATTTAAATGCAGAGGATATTAAATAAGATGAAGTAACAGCCAGGGAATTTAAAACAAAAAAAAAAAAAAAAATCCTACATGGAAAAGCCCAGACCCAGATGCAATGCCTAACTTCTGCTTAAAAATATTAACATCTTTACACAAAGATTTATTCTGGAATAAGACTGTTTACATGCTTACCATGAGCAGATACCAACCTGATTAACAACAGGAAAAACAATACTCCTCCTTGACTAAAAACTTGCCTTCCAAAGATGAACAAAATATATACTGGAACTGATGCAGACAGAGTTTATAGTCATTTAGAAGAAAACTCAATCATGGCTATAGAACAAAAGGGCAACAAAAGAAGTTCATATGGAACAAAGGATCATTTGTTGTTGCATAAAGCCATAGTGGAGAACTGTAAAAAAGGGGAAGAATCTAAGTATGGCATAGATAGATTACAAAAAAGTATTTGACAGTGCCCCACTTTCATCGATAAAGGAGTGCTTATAGATGTATAAGACCCATCAAACATTGATCAATTACATTACAGTGACCATCAAACAAGTGGCAAAGAACTTTGCAATTAAGCCATAACAAAGGAAAAATGATTATCCCTGGGATAAAAATCCAAAGGGGGATATTCCAGGGTGTTTCTTTGTCATCCCTGTTGTTTTTTCTTGCGCTTAACCCATTAGGTTATTTACTTAACAGATTAAGTCTTGATTACAGTTTGGCTCCTAGAAAAGAAACTTGTTGAAAGATCATCTACTTTTTTGTGGATGACTTAAAACTGTATAGCTCATCAGATTAGGAGTTAAACACAACTGGAGTTGGTTAAAACTTTCTTGGACGATATAAGAATGACATTTGGGCTTGATAAATGTGCAAAAGCAATGTTTAAAACAGAAAAGTTGCAGCACCAACAAAATATCAATCTAGGGCATGAGTGTGATATAAAGAAACTTGAGTAGGAAGAAGTGTATAAATATTTGGGAGTTGATGAAGGATATGCAATAAAACATGAACAAACTTAAATAAAACTCAGTAAGGAATACCTCAGTAGACTAAAACTAATATTTCAAACAACCCGGACATCTAGGAATAAAGTCCAAGCCATAAACCAATTTGTTCTTCCTGTTTAAACTTAAAGTTTTGGTGGGATTGACTGGCCCCAAAAGCTGTTGAATCAGTTGGACAGAAAAACAAGAAAAATTCTTCATGCTTTACAAATGATGTATAAAAATAAGTGTATACCAAAATTATAAAATCCCCATGTATAGGCCTTCTTGAAATTGATTACATGTATAGATCTGCAATCATGGGACTGCATACAGGAAGGGGTCAATTCCCGTCATGGTATTAGAAACCCAAAAGATTTGAAAAAATTAAAAAAGGATTTCCCAACAACCATGATTCCATGGTGGTCAAAAAAGAGCTCACTGTCAGTGTCAGTGATGCAGCAGGTAGAACATTTGCCCCCTTTGGTGCAGAAGGCTCTGGGTTCTATTTCCATACCAGGTAGATCAGTTGCTGACACTACTGTGCATCATAAGAGGCCTCATCTGCTTAAGTTGGTAATAGCTCAGATGGACATAAAGGATCCCACAATACCTATTAAAAAGAGCAAGGGAAGTTCTCCAATTACCTGGTGAAATTTCCACTAGTAGTATCAATACCACCTGGGATCTACCCAGAAATGAGGCTACTAGCCTAGTGGGACTAACTAGATCAACAAAGAATAAATGAATGAGCCTAGACCTCTGACAGTTGTGCTGGTTTTGAGGAAGCGGGTAACATTATTATAGTAGGAACAAAAATGTTACTTTTTTCAAAATGGTACAATACTTCAGTTTTTGTCATTTAGCTTGAGACCATGGTTGTGGCACTGTTTGTGCACATTATATTCTTACAGAACTTCAGGATTCACATGGAAGTTGATAATGGCTCCAAGTATGAATTCATCAGTAAATTCATTTAACTAAAAGCTTTTGACATCAGCTTGGATATCAAACAAATAAATACTATAGAGGAGCACCTCAGTACTGAGTCCTGGGGACACAGTTAGTGATGAGTCTTTCCAAAGAGACTGTACTCCCAGTTTTATTTAATGGATTCTGCCTGTGAACCAGGTTGCTATTTATAATGTAATGTAAGATTTACATTCAATATAATAAGTTTATCAATGATGCCTGAGTGAAGAAGGGTGTCAAAAGCTCAAAACCTTTGCATAGCTTGAGGTATGTTGTGTGTGCTCACTTACCCTCATCCATAATCTGAGTGACTTTTTACAAAAAAGTCAAGGCCAATGTCCATGTTTATAAGGCCCACAATAATGTGTTCCACTGGTTTACAGATACTTTTAGTTATGTACTCACCATAACTTTAGATGTTTGGGATCCATCTCGCCTACATTCTGTACTGATGGGCTCGGAGCCGACCCACGGCTCCGACTCGGCACGCTATGCTATAGATCGAAGCCTCTTATTGGCTGAGCTATTCTCTATCCCAGGATGCACCACCACTAATCCCCCAGATCTTGTTTGTCCGCATTCATGCACACACACATAACTTGTTTATATAACATTGCCAGATGTTTCAAGATGAAACAATAGAATTCGGACCGTTCGATCTCTTCTGATCTCCAAGGCAGGGGGAAGGAGGGTGGGTTATTGGGAATGTAGGCGAGATGGATCCCAAACATCTAAAGTTATGGTGAGTACATAACTAAAAGATGTTATGTGATCCTATCTCGCCTACATTCTGTACTGATGGGACAGCGTCCCTAGCACCTAAATCCTGGGTGGCTCACTGGAAAACACTCCTGAGCACTGTGGAACCAAATGAAGCTCGCCCCCGGGATGCCACTTCCAATTTGTAGTGGGAAATGAAAGTGTGCGGGGAAGACCATGTAGCCGCAGCACAAATGTCACTAATGGCAAGCTTAGAATGGAATGCTATTGAAGTAGCCATAGCTCTTGTAGAGTGAGCTTTGACAGAGGTCGTAAGCTCTTTATTAGAAGAGGAATAAGCTTGACTAATACAGTCCCTGATCCATTTGGCAATAGTGACCTTTGTGACAGCTTTGCCCAATTTATTATCCGAAAAGGACACAAACAATTGATCTGTTTTCCTTGTTTGTTTGGTCCTGTCTAAATAAAAACGCAATTGCCTGTGGACATCCAATGTGTGGAATATGTATTCCGCTTTGTTTGAGTACTTTGGAAAGAAGACTGGAAGTTCTAATGACTGTTGTAGGCAAAAACTGGAACAAACTTTAGGGACAAAGGATGGATTAGGCCTGAGAGATACTCTATCTTTGTGAAAAAACAGGTACGGTGGTTTTACAGATAGAGCTTGAAGCTCTGAAACTCTTCTGGCAGAAGTAATGGCGACCAGAAAAGCAGTTTTCTAAGATAGAAATTTCAAATCACATGTTGCTGCCGGTTCGAAGGGGGAGGAGGTTAAGGCACGTAACACCACATCGAGATCCCACGGAGGAGCAGGATGAGAAATCGGAGGTCGTAAAAGCGTAGCACCTTTCATGAAGGTTTTACACAATCTGTTGCTCATTAAAGGTGGGTTTATAGATTCATGAAAATTGGAAATAGCTGCCAACTGGACCTTGATGGTAGAGACTGAAGAACCTTGATTGAATAGGGAAGTTAGAAATTTTAGGACTTCCGATACAGGAATAGTGATGGGATCCAGACCCCGGAGTTGAGCCCAAATAGCAAATCTCTTCCATTTGCTAGTATACAATTTCTTAGTGGCAGACTTGTGGGCTGAAGATACGATATGTATGACTTCCGGGTCTAAGGTATGATTCCTGACTATAGTCGGAAGAGGAGGAGCCAAGCTGTTAACTTCAAAGTGTGAAGGGACTGGTGGAGTAGTCCCGACTGATGAATTAATAGGTCTGGGATCTGATCCAGGAACCATGGACCGTCCAGTGCATATTTCCGAAGATAGGGGAACCATACCTGACGAGGCCAGTAAGGAGCAACTAAGATCATTTTGCTCCCCAAGTGAGACGCCTTTTGGATTACTCTGGGAAGGAGGGGAACTGGGGGGAAGGCGTATAGCAAGCCGGTGGGCCAAGGATGGGCTAGTGCATCCATAGGGCTCTCCCCCGGAGCTGGAGTGAGGGAGAAGAACTTTTTGCACTTCGCGTTCAGCAGGGTTGTGAAGAGGTCGCAACAAGGAATTCCCCATTTGCTGAAAATCTGAGTTGCCACTGTATTGTTCAGAGACCACTCATGAGGAGAGAGGATAGTTCTGCTCAGTCTGTCGGCTATCACATTGGATTTGCCAGGGATATGAGTTGCTATCAGAAAATGTCTGGTCGCCACTGCCCATTCCCATACTCTCATGGCCTCTCTGCAAAGAGGGTAGGATCTGGTTCCTCCCTGCTTGTTCAGGTACCAGACCTCTGACATGTTGTCGGAGTGAACGGCAATCACGCCCTGAGGGAGGTAATCGTGGAGGGCTTGTAGAGATAGAAGCACCACCCTCATTTCCAAAATGTTGATATGAAGAAGACTCTCTTCTGAATGCCATTTGCCTTGGACTGACCTGCCCAGGGAATGCCCCCCCCACCCCATCTGGGAGGCGTCCGTAGTCAAAGTGGCCATAGGAGGAGGTGGAACAAAGGGTCGACCCTGATCCAGATTGGAGGGCACCAGCCACCAGCGAAGGTCCTGTTTGCAGGTTTCCATGATCCATATGAGGTGACTGAGAGGGAGATCCTGAAAGGACCACTGTGTCGAAATAAGCCACTGGAGAATTCTCATATGCAACCTTGCTAGGGGGGACTAGAAGAAAAGTGGCCAACATAGATCCCAATAGCTGCAGGACCATCCTGGCTGGAGCTTTGGATCTGAGAAGCAAGGCTCGGACTTGAGCCTGTATGGTTTGTATCCTTTCTGTAGGAAGATAGACCCGCATTCGGTTTGAGTCTATCTCTACTCCGATGAATCTGAAGCGTTGAGATGGCAGCAACACAGACTTTGGCCAATTGAAGGTGATTCCAAGGGAAGTGCCTAGTGATATTGTGGCTTGTAGTTTCTGCAATAGTAGATGCCTGGAGGTGGCAGTTAGGAGCCAGTCGTCCAGATACAGAAACACCTGGAATCCTAGACTCCTCAGGTGAGCAGTCACGACCGCCAAACATTTGGTGAACACCCTGGGGGCTGTGGTGAGACCAAAGGGCAGTGCGCGGAACTGAAAATGACTGTCTCCTAGGCTGAAGCGCAAATGTCTCCTGGACGCCTGATCTACCATGATGTGGTAATAGGCATCCTTGAGATCTATGGAGCACATCCAAACACCTTTCTCCAGCAGTGGGAGAATGGATTGTAAGGTGACCATTCGGAACTTGGACTTTTTGACTGAACAATTTAGAATGCTGAGATCCAAAATGGGCCTCAAGTCCCCGGTCTTTTTTGGCACCAAAAAGAATCTTGAGTAAGTCCCTAACCCGATCTGGTCTGCGGGGACCGGTTGGATGACTCCTTTTTGAAGCAGCTTTGAGACTTCTAAGGCTGCAACTTCCCGTTGACTGGGTGGCGGGTCCAGGATTTTCTTGGACAGAGGTGGGGAGTGAGAAAAAGGGATGGCGTAACCTCCGGCGATAATTTGAAGCACCCATCGGTCCTGAGTGATACCTTCCCAGGCTTTTAGGTGCCTTGAAAAACGACCCCCGACTGGCTCCGGAGCTGCACAGTTGGGCAATCCCTCAGGGATTGTGAAAGGCTGAAGAGCCACGAAAGGACTCGCAGTCTCCAGTGTTGCGGGGGCCTCTGCCGCCTCTGGGACGGCGTCTTCCAGAAAAATTTCCCCCTCCTCTGCCTGTAGAAGGGGGATTGTCCTGCTGTGAGGGATAAGACTTTTGTGATCTACGGAACCACATTTTCCCTCCTCTTTTAGCCTTGGGATAAGGCCGAAAGGGAGTGGAAAATCGCGCCCCTACGGCAGTCAAAGTCTTACCTTCTTGCTCGCAGCGGGTCAATGTGTCCTTTACCTTGGGTCCAAACAAAGAGGACCCATCAAAGGGAGCGTTGGCAAAGGAAGACTTAAAGGCTTCCGCAAAATGACACAGGCGGAGCCAGGCTTGCCTCTGTAGAGCAATACCCGTACCCACCGCTCTACTCGCCCCCTTGGCTGCATATGAAATGAGCCTCATGGACGAGTTAGATATCGATGACAGCGTAGCCAACTGAGAGCCAACCGTCTGGGCCAGCTGCTCAGGAAGGTTACCCAAGAGGGTATCTGAAAGCTCCTTGATCAGATCCCTCTGAAACCTGGTGAAGTGCGTTAAATAGTTCAGGGACCTTAAGGTAAAGGCCGCTGAACTGAGGGTGCGCTTCCCGTACCGATTCATGCTCCTAGTCTCCTTATTAGGAGGATGGACGGACGTCGAAGCCTCTGCTACATCTTGTTGGGTAGCAGATGCCACCACCAAGGCATCTACAGCCACACCTTTTGTCAAAAACTCCTTCTCTGGGGGTGCTGATAGGAACTTATTTGGGCGAGCAGGCACCGGTTCCACAGAGTCTGGATGTTCCCACGCCCTTCGACAGATCAAATCTAGGAGCTCGTCGAAGGGCGGAGACACCCAGGAGGCGGAGGGCTGAGCCCCGAAGGCCTTAAGGAACACCGACTCGTCAGCAGAAGGGGGTTTGGAATGCCAGCGGCCTCGTTGTTTGAGGGCTTCCAAGATGTCTGCAAAGGAGACATCATCTGAGGATGACTTAGGGGACCCCTCTGCATCATCAAGATCAGTGTCTGATGTGATAGACTCATCGGGGGAGTCAACATGCTTCCTCTTGCACGATCTTTTCCTTGGGGGTTCCTCTGAAGAAGCTTCAGAGGGACCTCCAGGAGGGGGGGAATCCCCAGTGGGGGTGACCTCAGGCCCCGGGGCTCCACTGTCTAAGGACAGGGGGACTGCCAAAGACCCAGTCTCCGTATGTAGGGAAGGTGCTGATGAGACCGTGGAGGTAGCCAAAGAAGATTTGGCTAATGCACTCCTCATGGCCCTGAAGGCCGGACCACCAGAATCCTGGGAAGGTCCAACCCCCGTGGCCACAACAGTAGACGGTACCCCCGCAGCCGACGCACCGAGAGGAAGGCTTGGAACCGAAAACATCAGTCGGCGTCCCCGGGGCCGACAGAGGAAGTCCGTGTACCGAACTCCGACTCGAGAGCCGGGGTTGGAGTAAGGGTCAGGGCCGACCCGAAAACCTCCATCGGCTCCACCAGCACCGGCTCCAACGGTGCCGAGGCTGTTGGAGGAGGAACCATAACTACAGGGTGGGCCATCGGCTCCGAAGCCGAATGGACTGGAGCCAAAACTAATTTTTGGAACACAGGAGACTGAAACAGTCTCAGGAGCACCCTGTCGATGTCCGAATCAGACATCTTGGAAGATCTAGATGAAACCGATCGGGTCCGAACCGACTTCTCCATCGGCTCCAAAGGACTGGGGGACCGGCTCCGAATGGACTCAACCAATATCGGTGCTGAGGGAGATCCCAAAACAATTTCCCTCGGTGCCGAGGAGGGCTTCGGCGCCGAAGGTGAAGAGTCTGAGCCGGCAACCCTCATCGGCTCCAAAATCAGTGGAGCCGATGAACGTGACCCACCTCTCGAAGCCCCAGTCATCGGCTCCGAAACCAGAGGAGTCGAGACTGGGGGCATCGAGGCAGACCGTTCCGCCCTCGGCTCCGAAGTCCGTGGAGCTGATGGAGAAGCCTGCCTGGATTTCTTAGTAGTCGGTTCCGACGGGCTGGTCGGAGCCGACGCTTTCTTTTTCTTAGTCGGAGAGGATGAGGAAGATAAGGCCTCCTCGAAGGAGGGTTTAATCAGCCCTTTCAGGATTAATTTATTCTTCCTCTCTTGGAGGACCCTAGAGGAAAAGGCATGACACACGCTTCAGGACTCCTGTAAGTGCTTGGCGCCTAAACAGTATACGCACGAGGAGTGATCATCAGTTATAGACATTTTATAACTGCACCTCGTGCACTTCTTGAACCCTGAGGGTCTATGTTCTTTAGACATAATGTCTCTGAAACAGTCACTATAAAAGTGGACAAAATCAGTATTTAGTCAGAAAAAACAGAGATTTTAAACAACAATAAAAAGTTTTTTTTTTTTTTTTTTTTAACGATAAGATAACTACCAGTACAATACAATTATCACAAACAGTAAAAAGGAGGGCCAAGAACCCTCTAACTTAAACAGGTACTTGACCTCCTTAAAAAAATAGAAACTTGCTAATGAATAGGGGAAGGCCCCTCTAACTTAAACGGGAAACCTTTCCCTAAACAAACACACAAATTTACCACAAATTTATCTCAAAAAACACTCGTACAATAACAATAGCTGTTAAAACAGCTTTTGGGTAAGAAATAGAGAATTTCCTGACAGGAAACTTTAGAAAAAAAACAGCACTTAGCTCAGCCAAGTTTGAGACCACGTCCTAGCTTGTAAGCGGCAAACGAGATCTAGGGGATTAGTGGTGGTGCATCCTGGGATAGAGAATAGCTCAGCCAATAAGAGGCTTCGCTCTATAGCATAGAGTGCCGAGTCGGAGCCGAGGGTCGGCTCCGAGCCCATCAGTGCAGAATGTAGGCGAGATAGGATCACATAACATCACTTATTAGGTTTATGGATCTATAGTTACCAGGATCAGTGGTCTGGTCTCCTTTGTGTATATGGATGATGACTGCAGTTCTCCTAGCCTCAGGCCTAAAGCCTGACGAGACCCTGAGATTAAACAGATTGTGGAATAGATCAGTAAGACAATGCTTCATAGTGTCAGGAAGCACCACAGCATGTTGATGGCTCCCATTTAGTTAGCATTTTTCACCCCAAAAAGAGTATTTAGGACTTGTTCAGGGGTATTTTTAGTGGGGGGGAAGCAGACAAAAGGTCAGGCATGTGTAGGCTGGGTGGAGATGAAGGGTAGCAGTTTAAATTTGTCTGCTAATAGGTCAGCTTTCCCCTGGTATTGTACATTAAACAAGCAGTCTGCCATCTCAATCATCAGACTGCTAAAAACTTGGAAGCTTGATAACAATGTATTTGGACTATATTCTTATTTCAGTGATATACCTTTAAACTTCATTTATAATTGCATGTATCTCACCATTTAAATATGTTTTATGTGTTTTTTGCTCTTTATCTGAAGTTAAAACTATTAATTTAAGGCATTTTTTTATAGTACACATTGCTTTTTGGTTTCTGTGTTGGGCCTACATTTTTTTTTTCTGAATTTGTTGTAGCTAGTTGTAATTAGTCCATATGGTAATTGGACTGTTAGTGTATTTTGAAATTGCCTTAAAGTGCATGTGTTCCTCATTGCTGGCTTGCCAGCCTTTGAATTGTCTTGCAATTACTTATAGCTAGTTGTTTGACTTGTTCCTGGTACCTTTTCACTTGTAGATAAGTGTGTTTTTACATTAAGAATACTGGGCCTACAATTCTAGTGGGAGTAGAAATATAGCCTGGTCTGTCCAAGTTGGTAAACACACAAGGGAGCTTAAAGTGACAATTACTTGTTGTAGCTAGTTGGTACCTTTTCACTTTTGGCTAACCAAAGTGGGTTTTTACATTAAGAAGACTGGGACAGCTGTTCTACTGACAGTAGTAAAGTAGCCTGGTCAGTCCGAGTTGGGAAACACACAGGAAGGCTTAAAGTGAGAATTACTTGTAAGTAGTTATTTGATTTGTTTCTGATACCTGTTCACTTTTGGCTAACTGAAGTGTGCTTTTACATTAAGAAGGCTGGGACTGCAATTCTAGTGGTAGTAGAACAATAGCCCAGTCTGTCTAATTTGAAGAAACAAAAATTGCAAGTAGAGCCACTAAAGGTCCATGTAAGGAAAACCTTACAAAAGAACAGAGAAAAAGACTTCACAGACCACCAGGTTGTAGTAAAAATATAGAACTTTTTATACAAAATGTAATCAATTTCAGGATACCCCCTTCATCAGACATATACAAGAAAACAAACAAAATCCTTTTTAAAAGTATTTAAAAATCAGTAAGCCAATGAACATCAAGATCTAATCATCTAAGTCACAAGTCTATGCCTCCTAAGAACAGGTTTTAAAGGTACCACTCCATTGAGTCCTGGACTTCTGTCAGCACCTAGCCTTAGAATCCATTGTACCTCACAGTATTCAGTCTGACTGACAATATCGCCCCCTCTGGCATTCACTTTAACCAGTTGTAAAACCATGAAAGTAAAGTGGTGTCCTGGATGTTCTTTAATATGTTGAAAGAGAGGATTATGTGTATTGCTCAAATGTATGGCTGATAAATGTTTTAGGATCCTATCCTTAAGTTTACAGTTGGTCTTCCTGACATAAAATGATGTGTAGCACAGGCACCTAGCCAGGTACACAACATTCATTGAATTACAATTTGCCAACAGTTTAGGTTTAAATATCCTATTGTCAATAGGATGTACAAATTCCTGAATTCTAAATATTAAAGGGCATGCTTTACAGTGCGGTCAGGGATAAGTACAAATTTTACCTGCTCGCTGTTCAAGTACCTTCTTTTTATCATAGTTCTTGACACACAGGATCTGTTTAAGATTCCTGTTTCTCTTAAAAACAAAATGTACAATTTAGTGCTGCTCCCACTATTTCATTTAAAGTATCATCTGTTTGTAGAATTTTCCAGTTACCCTGTATTGCATAACACACCCTTTTATATCCTTACTATACTTAATATACAAATTCAGTTTACTTCTATGCTGAAACTGCTTCACAGAATTACTTGCCCTATGTTCAATACTTTTCTTAGAGAACCATGGTGCTGCCACTGTATCTCTGCTCTGTACAGCATTAGAAACATGCTTTTCCACTTCCTTAATGCAGTACCCTCTCTCAACAAATCTGGCAATCAAAGCTTCTAATTCCTGATTTAAATTACCCTCATTCATGCAAAGCCATGATGCTCTGACAGCCTGCCCTTTTATAGCATTATGAAAAATGTAATTGGGGTGCATACTATCTTTAGCTAGTAGGCCATTCCTCCAGCATGGTTTTCTAAAAATCTTGGTTTTAAAACAATTCAACACATTTATCAGCCATATGTTTGAGCAATACACATAATGCTCTCTTTCAACATATTAAAGAACATCCAGGACACCACTTTACTTTCATGGTTTTACAACTGGTTAACGTGAACGCCAGAGGGGGCGATATTGTCAATCAGACTGAATACTGTGAGGTACAATGGATTGTAAGGCTAGTTGCTGACAGAAGTCCAGGGCTCAGTGGAGTGGTACCGTTAAAACCTGTTCTTAGGAGTCATAGACCTGTGACTTAGATGATTAGATCTTGATGTTCATTGGCTTATTGATTCTTAAATACTTTTAAAAAGGTTTTTGTTTGTTTTCTTGTATATGTCTGATGAAGGGTGTATCCTGCAAGCACTTACATTTTGTATTAAAAGTTCTACGTTCTTACTACAGCCTGGTGGTCTGGGAAATCTTTTTTTGCTGGTCTGTCCAAGTTGGGAAAATGCATAGGGAGGCCTAAAGTGAGAATTCCTTGTTGTAACTCCTCGGTATCTTTTCACTTTTGGCTCACCAAATTGTGTTTTTACATTAACTAGACTGGCCTGGTCAGTCTGAGTTGGAAAATACAAATGAGCCTTAAAGTGAGAAATGTCTTGCTGCAACTAGTTATTTGATTTGTTTCTTATACCTTTTCACTTTTGATTAACTAAAGTGTGATTTTACATTAAAAAGGCTGGGACTGAAATTCTAGTTAGAGTAGAAAGGTAGCTTTGTCTGTTCAAGGCAGGAAACATAAATGGAGCCTTAAAGTGAAATTGTTTCATCAGCCAGAGAGCTTTTTAAGGATTTAGTTGGGTGATAATCTGCACTTGAGAGGTACATTTGCTGTGCTTGCATTAAGAAGTTCCAGGATCCTGTGGTAGAAGGTGTTTACCTGATCCTTCTGAGTTGGGAAGCACTCTGGGTAGCTCAAAATGCAGTTTTGTTTTTGCCAAAGGTCACAGGAGTTAGCTTTCATCTTTTTTCTATCTGCTATAAATTAGGCATGTTTTCGTGGAACTGTTCTTTGGTTCTTTGCTCCGTGGTGGTTAGCAGTACACTGTATAGTAGCAAACCTATAAATCTAGTACTTAGCACTTTTTTTAAACCAGAAACATCTTTATTAAATTATCATGTATGACATAGCCAATCATACATTTATATAAATGAACAGTAATCCACACCAAACACCCAGTCCAGCAAATTGCTCCCAATAAAGGCAAAGTTGTCACACCAAAAAGTAATCAAAAAAATAAAATTTAATAAAATGCATTTAATTGAAAACACATTGGGCCAGATTCAGGAAGCCTCCGTGTAAGAGTTATAACTCTTACACGGAGGCTGCAGTTAAACTGTGTGATGTCAGCATGTCATGCATATGCATGAGGTGCATGAGGCATGCTGAATCACACTAGTAACTCTTACACGGTCCGTGTAAGAGAGTAGAAGCGTGTCTGTAGGCTAAGCCCTGCAAGCGGACGCCCGGAAGACTAGAATGGCTGAAAGTAAACAGCCACGAGAGAGGCCATGGAAATGTGAATAAACACACTACACAACACATGCCCCGATAGACCATCAGTGTATAAAGTGAAGAGATGTTATAAAATTAAATTAAAACCTTTTTTTTTTTTAAACCCCGTAAATGTTTGCGTGTGCGCGGGTGTGCTACTAGGGCAATCACAGTTAGCAGTCAGTGGAAAAGGATATAAGAACTAAATATGCAAAGTAAGCCAAGAAGTAATAGCTTAGCGGTAGAGTTGCCGGCCTAAGAGTAGGCAGGCAGGGTTCGAACCCCCACAACAACCTTTTTTTTTTTTTTTGTAAATAAGCACTAAAAAGCCCCCTGACAGTATTGTACAAATGTAAATGTATTCCCTTTTGTAAAATGGAATGAAATGGAGCATATATTCCGAAGTAACACAATAATAAAAATAGTCAGAAATGTACTGATAGCTAAGCTGCTGTGAGACGGAGTGCCCGTAGCTGAGTAGTGTTTAAAAAGCTGCAAACTGCGTGCCCGTTGCTAAGCACCGGTTTAATAGGCTGAAACCATTTGCAACTAGCTGTGCTTAGCTGAACATGTGTGTCACTAGCCAATTAAGGTTTATCCCACCGCACACCGTTTGCGCGCCGCTCCCACAAGCTAACTGCCAGTGCGCATGCGTTACCTCCGCAAACGAGCGCAGACCTGGTTTTAAGTGCTTAAAAGTGCTCTTGGCATGTTTGATTGACAGGTCCTCAACTCATATCTGTCAGGAAAATCAAAAATCAGTTGTCAGATTTGAACCCAGGATACCATGCACTAGGGTCGAGGTACTAAACCACTAAGCCATGACAGCAATACCTAGAAAGGCAGAAATAGCATATATATGGGATAAAATCCAGAATGGAGCATGATAAAGCATTTTCAGTGAAGTAGATACAATTCCAAAACAGCCAATCAGAGAAATGTGCGGGAAAAGTGGCATATATAAGCCCCATAGGCGGGAATACACAGCAGAAACGATTGTAGAACAGACCTGCAGTCAGAATGAGTGGAGTAGGTGAGGGACGTTGCTTTCGAGCACAGCGTTGGGGCGTTGAGGAGTCCAGATACATGGTCTGGCTCCTTGTCCATCATCACGAGGCCCAACTCATGCAGGGCCAGGTCTCATGGGGAGCGTATAGGGCAGAGGCATGGGACCAGTTGGCTCGTGATCTGACCAGTGCTACTGGCATTCCACGCACTGGTGAGCAGGTCCGTCACCACCATGCGGACCTGAAGCGACGCAAGGAAGTCCAGTTGACCGAATGGATCCAGGAGGCCCGGGATATGCCCAACGCCCCACTACTGAGTAAGTTACATTTTGCTTATGTATGTAAGGATTTCAACTGGCCGATACCATGGAGATGTGTAGTCCAATATTACTTCTTACGTATTACAGCTGCAGGTGTCCGCTCTGCGAATCACGAGATGTATGGCCGTAGGCTGGTGCGGCTGCGCCACCATGCAGGTTAGTAACCCCACCCATTACTTGTAAATAAATATTGTACTGTAGCATGTATCAGAACACTGCAGTGTATTGATTAAAAGTAATATAATGTGCAAGCAGGAATTGTAAGTCTGCAGGTATGGCTGCAACACGTTCATCAGTATACAAGTGTAACTGGAAATATAATTGATAGAATTAAACAGTGCTGTAATACAGATGTCCCACCATGAATTAAATATAGTGTAACCTGCAGTAGTCCCAAGAGTACAGCTTTAGAATCTGAGGTAGTCATATGTGAGATATATCCCCTGTTGAAATGCTGAATCATGACAGAAGTGAGGCTGTTGGAAAGTGTTTGAATCACCACCAGTCTAACATGTGAACAAAGCCTAGAAGTACCAACCTGAACTGTGAAGTTGCAGGATGTGTGAGAGTGACAGAAAGGGTCATGTATGAATAAATAAAGTAGTAATAACCCATGAATATAGTAGCCCCAGTGTGTTTCTACAGAACTAAATGCATGTGGGAGGTACAACTTAATATCCCAAACTGATTTCAGTGTGTCAGAATCTGGAATGTCTAGGCCAAATGCTGTATATGGTGATCAGAGTAAACAATTTGCAGATAGAATGAATGATTATCTGACAGACTAAACAGCCATAGTTGTCCCCTGTCCTGTCATCAAAGTGTAGCAGGATGATGTATCTGATCAAATTCAAAATAAGTAGGATAGTGATGTATTTGTAACAGGTGTAGCTTGACAGTCAAATAAAATTTAGTTTGAAACATCAGCCTAAACTTAATTGTGTACCTATTACAAATGTAAATCAATGTGTAACATATGAATGTGTCATCACTTTCTATCTCCGCCCAACCCTATAATTCCATATAACAACACCCACTAAATAATGGTATGTGAACATTTCATTAATCATGGACATTTGTCCGTTTCAAAAATATATGCTTGTCTGTTCGTGCATGTGCCCTGTTCATACCTGCAAATCTGATGGCCTGTTGCCATTAATCAACCCTGCATGTTGTTTGACTGTGTATTTCTGTTCAAATAATGCATGTGATATTGATATGCCCCTTGTTCAATTGTGTTAATATCTGGGTGTTTGTTTGATGGGAATAACAATGCATGCTGTTACAACTAATCTGAATGGAATACAATGCCACTAACCCAAACTAACATAATTACTCACAAACCTAGAACGCTTGGGAAGGCAGGTCCCAGCGGACCCACCTCTCCCACCTCAGCTGGTGACTGCACCTGGCACTAGTGCCCAGGCCGGACCCACCTCCGGTGGCCCTGTGCCACCTTCGGGTGGAAGTGCTGCAGGGGATGGGGCCCGTCCCCCCTCTGCAAGTGTGGCCGAAGGGGTTCGTCCACTCACCCTCTGCGGTGTCCGGTCTGTGGTGCGAAGGGAGATCCAAGACACTGTTCTTGGGCCCCTACGCCAGCTTGAGGCTCGTGTGGCACAGCTAACGGCCCGGCCGTTGCCCGCCTACACAGCCCCAGCACAGCCCGTCCTGGGCTGTGAAGGAACAGTGGCAACTGCCTATGGGTGGGGATATCAGTTCCACTGTTGCCATCTGTGGGCTCATGCATCTTGGAAATCCCAACCTCCGTCCCCGTCAATTGTGTAACCCCCGTGTGTCATACACACGCCCCTGTATCGTCTTGTCTGTCTTGTCTGTTAACCTACCCAACCTACCTCCCCAGCTATGCCGACTTCCTTCACCTGACATACCACTCTCACCTGAAAAAAAAAGGGCACTCTGTACCCACAAAAATTACGCCCCATACATAGCTGTCCATGTCGCACACATGTCTGCTTGACATTGAAACAGTTAATTACAATTGGCTCTACAACAAATATTAATGTTGTCCTGACACCTCTCTCAGGGGTGAAAGGTTTCCAATGTCTCACCAAAATACATGGAAATGCACAGCTGTTGCTGCCAAAGACATGGGCATCTATGGGCCTTACCTACATCCCTCCTGCAAATCCCACGCTTGTTTCCCTACTGTCTTACCCTCTTTGTGACCCCTTTTCACCACTTTCCTGTCACCCCTTTTTATTTTCTTTCAAAGAAATTAGCGGTGTCGCTTGTGTTAAGCGGAGCTCACCGCCAGTGCATCGTGAGCTCTCAAGCAAGCGCAGACCTGGTTTTAAGTGCTTAAAAGTGCCTTTATGGCACTTTGATTGACAGGTCCTGTACTCATTTTGAAAGTCTGGAAAGAAAAATAAGTACCCACTGTCAGTCTCGAACCCAGGACCTTGGTAACATTAGTCTGGATGACCTACCACTAAGCCATGCTTGCTTTACAAGAACACAGTGCTAAAATAAATATAACATGTAATAGTAGGAATCAGTATAAAGGCAATATAGGAGATGTACTATCCAAAGCATGTCAGGTAGAGTTTTAATGACCAAATTACTGGATTCCCATACTAGTTCAGTGTGAACAGAAACAACCAAAAAAAGCGTATAAAGGCAGAGGCATGGGACCAGTTGGCTCGTGATCTGACCAGTGCTACTGGCATTCCACGCACTGGTGAGCAGGTCCGTCCACCACCATGCGGACCTGAGAGCTGGCTTATAAGGAAGACCGGCAGTTGACCGGAATGGATCCAGGAGGCCGGGATATGCCCAACGCCCCACTACTGAGTAAGTTACATTTTGCCATTTATGTATGTAAGGATTTCAACTGGCCGATCACCATGGAGATGTGTGTAGTCCAATATTACTGCCGTACGTTACAGCTGCAGGTGTCCGCTCATCGCGAATCACTTAGATGTATGTAGCCGTAGGCTACAGTGCAAGTGCGCCACTTCATGCGTAGGTTAGTAACCCGGTACCCATTACTTGTAAATAAATATTGTACTGTAAGCATGTATCAGAACACTGCAGTGTATTGATTAAAAGTAATATAATGTGCAAGCAGGAATTGTAAGTCTGCAGGTACCGGCTGCAACATACGCTTCATCAGTATACAAGTGTAACTGAAATATAATTGATAGAATTAAACAGTGCTGTATTACAGATGTCCCACCATGTGGATTAAATATAGTGTAACCTGCAGTAGTCCCAAGGTACAGCTTTAGAATCTGAGGTAGTCATTATGTGAGATGATACATCCCCACTGTTGAAATGCTGAATCACTGACAGAAGTGAGAGGCTGTTGGAAAGTGTTTGAGATCACCACCAGTCTAACATGTGAACAAAGCCTAGAAGTACCAACCTGAACTGTGAAGTTGCAGGGATGTGTGAGAAGTGACAGAAAGGGTCATGTATGAATAAATAAAGTAGTAATAACCCATGAATATATGGTAGCCCCCAGTGTGTTTCTACAGAACTAAATGCATGTGGGAGGGTACAACTTAATATCCCAAACTGATTTCAGTGTGTCAGAATCTGGAATGTCTAGGCCAAATGCTGTATATGGTGACGATCAGAGTAAACAATTTGCAGATAGAATGAATGATTATCTGACAGACTAAACAGCCATAGTTGTCCCCTGTCATCAAAGTGTAGCAGGATGATGTATCTGATCAAATTCAAAATAAGTAGGATAGTGATGTATTTGTAACAGGTGTAGCTTGACAGTCAAATAAAATTTAGTTTGAAACATCAGCCTCAACTTAATTGTGTACCTATTACAAATGTAAATCAATGTGTAACATATGAATGTGTCATCACTTTCTATCTCCGCCCAACCCTATAATTCCATATAACAACACCCACTAAATAATGGTATGTGAACATTTCATTAATCATGGACATTTGTCCGTTTCAAAATATATGCTTGTCTGTTCGCATGTGCCCTGTTCATACCTGCAAATCTGATGGCCTGTTGCCATTAATCAACCCTGCATGTTGTTTGACTGTGTATTTCTGTTCAAATAATGCATGTGATATTGATATGCCCCTTGTTCAATTGTGTTAATATCTGGGTGTTTGTTTGATGGGAATAACAATGCATGCTGTTACAACTAATCTGAATGGAATACAATGCCACTAACCCAAACTAACATAATTACTCACAAACCTAGAACGCTTGGGAAGGCAGGTCCCAGCGGACCCACCTCTCCCACCTCAGCTGGTGACTGCACCTGGCACTAGTGCCCAGGCCGGACCCACCTCCGGTGGCCCTGTGCCACCTTCGGGTGGAAGTGCTGCAGGGGATGGGGCCCGTCCCCTCTGCAAGTGTGGCAAGGTTCGCTCCACTCACCCTCTGCGGTGTCCGGTCTGTGGTGCGAAGGGAGATCCAAGACACTGTTCTTGGGCCCCTCAGCTTGAGGCTCGTGGTGGCACAGCTAACGGGCCCCGGCCGTTGCCCGCCTCACACAGCCCCAGCACAGCCCGTCCTGGGCTGTGAAGGAACAGTGGCAACTGCCTAGGGGTGGGGTTATCAGTTCCACTGTTGCCATCTGTGGGCTCATGCATCTTGGAAATCCCAACCTCCGTCCCCTCCAATTGTGTAACCCCCACGTGTGTCATACACCGCCCGTGTATGCGTCTTGTCTGTCTTGTCTGTTAACCTACCCAACCTACCTCCCCAGCTATACCGACTTCCTTCACCTGACATACCACTCTCACCTGAAAAAAAAGGGCACTCTGTACCCACAAAAAATTACGCCCCATACATAGCTGTCCATGTCGCACACATGTCTGCTTGACATTGAAACAGTTAATTACAATTGGCTCTACAACAAATATTAATGTTGTCCTGACACCTCTCAGGGGTGAAAGGTTTCCAATGTCTCACCAAAATACATGGAAATGCACAGCTGTTGCTGCCAAAGACATGGGCATCTATGGGCCTTACCTACATCCCTCCTGCAAATCCGCTTGTTTCCCCTACTGTCTTACCCTCTTTGTGACCCCTTTTCACCACTTTCCTGTCACCCCTTTTTATTTTCTTTCAAAGAAATTAGCGCTGGTGTGCGCTAGGTTAGCGGAGCTCACCGCCAGTAAGCAAGATAAGGAGCTCTCAGCAAACGCAGACCTGGTTTTAAGTGCTTAAAAGTGCCTTTATGGCACTTTGATTGACAGGTCCTGTACTCATTTTGAAAGTCTGGAAAGAAAAATAAGTACCCACTGTCAGTCTCGAACCCAGGACCTTGGTAACATTAGTCTGGATGACCTACCACTAAGCCATGCTTGCTTTACAAGAACACAGTGCTAAAATAAATATAACATGTAATAGTAGGAATCAGTATAAAGGCAATATAGGAGATGTACTATCCAAAGCATGTCAGGTAGAGTTTTAATGACCAAATTACTGGATTCCCATACTAGTTCAGTGTGAACAGAAACAGCCCTGCTACCTGTTAGCTTGTACATAATAATGTAAGGTAATGTACATATGTGAAGGTATGTATATCTACACATACATATATATAAATATATATTAATACATATGAAATATAGTTGTAGGTCTCAGTAGCCATACACACTCACTACAGGAAACAGTGAACATAATTGCAGCAACCTGAATCTGCAACACAGCCTGACCCCTGTGTGACCTACTTACCCTTCTAACTGCTTAAAGGTGGCCTCAGCACTTTGATTGACAGGTCCTGTACTCAGTTTGAAAGTTTGCAAAGGAAAAAATTCCCACTGTCAGTCTCGAACCCAGGACCTTGGTAACATTAGTCTGTATGACCTACCATTAAGCCATGCCTGCTTTTGCAAGAGCACAGTGCTAAAATAAATATAACATGTAATAGTAGGAATCAGTATAAAGGCAATATAGTATGTACTATCCAAAGCATGTCAGGTAGAGTTTTAATGGCCAAATTACTGGATTCCCATACTAGTTCAGTGTGAACAGAAACAGCCCTGCTACCTGTTAGCTTGTACATAGTAACGTAAGGTAATGTACATATGTGAAGGTATGTATATCTACACATATATATAAATATATATTAATACATATGAAATATAGTTGTAGGTCTCAGTAGCCATACACACTCACTACAGGAAACAGTGAAGATATATGCAGCAACCAGAATCTGCAACACAGCCTGGCTCCTGTGAGACCTACTAACCCCTTTAACTGCTTAAAAGGTGCCTCCAGCACTTTGATTGATAGGCCCTATACTCAACTAAAAAGCAGAATATGAGCATACTAGTAGGCCCTACCACAAGACCATTGTAACACTAGTCTGTATGACCTACCACTAAGCCATGACTCTCATACAGGAATATAGTGCTAAATAAGTGGAACATGTAATAGTAGGAATGAAGATAAAGGCAATATAGTATGTCTACTACCCAAAGCATGTCATGCAGACTTTTACAGTCCCAATTACTGATTCCCATACTAGTGTAGTGTTAACAGAAACAGCCCTGCTAATTGTTAGCTTGTACCCAATAATGTCAGCTAATGTACATATATGAAAGTATGTATATGTACACAGATATATATATATTTATATAGCAATACATATGACATATAGTTGTAGGTGTCAGTATGCATACACACTCACTACAGGGAACAGGCAAGATAAATGCAGCAACCTGAATCTACAACACAGCATGAAGCATGGGAGATGTACTAACCTTCACACTCACAAAACACTGTCAACAGCATACCAGCATGGTCCACGCCCTACAATCTGAAAGGGCAACGCCTATCTCACATACCCTTTTATAGCAGTGTCCTGAAATCACAGTGAGACATGCAATCAGTACACACCCAGCTGCATGCAATTAGCAAATGCTGCCTTACAATTGGTGCAGAGGCCATCACATGGACCTATGCAGATACCTACAAAAGCATTGAGTACCCACACTACACTCATGCAATACATTCATTGCACAAACACTACGGAGAAAGAGAGAGAGAGACAGAGAAAACAACCAAACAAATATTAGGACTGCCAGCAGCAAAAGCAGCAGCAAGCAGCAAGCAGCAAGCAGCAAGGAGCAAGCAGCAAGCAGCACCACTGGCACAGCAACAGCTGCCACAAACACAGGTAATGCAAAGTAGCAGGTTAATCCTGTGTATACTGTGACACCTCCAAATGTATCATAGTTCACTATCTATAGGTATGTCCATGAGATAGGTTGTGTGTACATAGTCATGAAATATAAACATATGTAATATTGTTGTACATGTGGGCCATAACTAACACTTCCATAGCTTAGAACACAAGGCCAGTTGTGCATATGATGCAGTAGTTCCCAGGGTCAGTAGAGGTTCCTCCTCATTGGTGTGGGACCACTGTGTATGTATGGCACTGTTCAGGTACATATCCTGTAGTATGGCCAGGGATTAATATCAGTCTGTCATGTGGTGCTATGTCCTCCAGGGGTGAATGTAGCACACATCCAGGGATACCATTTTGTGACAGTGATGATATGTGTTCTGCAATGATGAGGGTGGCTCTCACCTGGACATGTGAGAGGATAGGGAGGTTACAGTCATCTGGGATAACTAATAACACGTGTGTAGGACAATGGGGGGGGGTACCTGCACCTAAACTGTCTGCAACAATGTTGCCAATATCTGTGCATTTGGTGAATGTGAAGCATCTTAACACTGCAGACAACAGATGCCTTCCCGTCATGTGAATCTGCTCTGTGCTGCAGTAGCCTCCTACTATTGTTATACAATATGGACAGGATTAATAAGTGGTGTGCAGTTGTTCTGGGTTAGATATCTGTGTGCACAGTACATGCAGTATGTGGGATGTCTGTGGTAAGCATATGCAAAGGTGCTGGCGGTGTGTGTTGTGGCTTCCACTGGCCCAGTGGGCTGCATGGATAGCATCACTGTCATAACTACTGAATAACTGTGTAATTACATGCATACATAGCAAGGTAGTGTACTGTGCTTGTGGTGTTGTTCGGATATGTATATCCAGGCTGAGTAATGTGTGTCCACATCACAGGGTTGGATGGCAGCACACATCCAGTATGTATGGATGAACACCCAGAATGTGTCAGACGTGTCACCTGTGCAGAAGTATCTGGCCATTACCTGTGCATCCCCACAACACACACACATGCAACATATGGCAGAAGTACTATAGCAGTACACACATGTTCATAGGTTCATACTAGGCTATCTGCCCGAGGGCATTTACAAGCCTAGCCCATCGCTTTGTGGCTTACGCCACCCCTTTAGTATGGGGAACTATACCCATTATTTTGCTGTGCCTCTGTCGAGCAGTGACACTGAGGTAATCCCTGGGGTATATCTGCGATCTCCCATCCATTGGTCAAGATTTCTCTTGAACAAGGCCAGCGAGGTGCTCTGCCTCACATATACCGTGATTTTGTTGGACAGCATAGGGAGTCTTTGGGTGCTGAATCTATCCGTCCAGCACGTCCTATTAATAGCCGTGTCGAGGTTTAAGTCTCCGCCCTTGTGGCTCTGATGGATCTAGATTTTTGAGGTGAAGCATATTCATCAAATCTGGGTTTGACATGGCCTTGTATGTTAGGCAAAGCGCACCTCTGAGCAAGTGTTAAGTGACGGAATAGAACATACATGGACATGCTGGAGGGGCATATTCCTAACCGAGAGGCTCCCTTCACTCTGTAATGAGCTCGAACAGTTGAGAATGAACAGTTCATAGGTTCATACTAGGCTATTTGCCCTAGGGCATTGGTAAGCCTAGTAGAATGTGTTTGTCTTTGCCACCCAATCACAAGTTATGCTGCTATGCCCTTGTCCGACTTTAGTATACTGTGCCTCTGTCTAACAGTGACATAGAAGTGATACCTGGGGTACAACTATGATCTCCATCCACTCATCCAGATTCCTATGGAAGAGAGTCAATGAGGACTCTGCCTAACCAGTAGTGTGAGCTCATTACAGAGTGAAGGGAGCCTCTCGGTTAGGAATATGCCCCTCCAGCATGTCCATGTATGTCAGTGCTGAGGTCCAGCTCTCCTGAGCATGTGGCTGTATGGGACTCTGATTGCCTGAGGTGCATCATGCTCATTACTGCTAGGTAGGACATGGCTGTATATGGCACGACAGATTGCCTCTGAACAGGCAGTATGCCACTGAGTCCAGCTGGATTCACTTTACCTGGGCAGCATATGACATCTGTGTGAGCCATCGCATCCCCTTGATGATGTACTGTTGTCCTGTACCAGTTGCTGTAGGTGTCTGGTTAGGTACATCCCAAAAGGTGCATTGTACGCAATTATATGCCTGATGATGGATGAGTAAAGAGGCACAATGACCTCCCCTGCCATACATGTGAATCACTCATGATTAGCTGGGCTATATAACATGTCTGTCAATCCACGTTGGCCATGTGGTAGACAAATGACAGACCGCTACCATGTTTCTTCCCCAGGTCCCCAACTACGTCTTCTGTACTCAATGGCCTAACACCTATGTTGTACTGTGCCACCAGTGTGGAGGCGTGGGAATCTGCATTGAATACTGATACTCCCCCTCCCTTGTTCAAGTGTTGGGGCCGACAAGAATGGTAACAGCTATAGGTTCATAGGTTCATAGGTTCATACTAGGCTATCTGCCCGAGGGCATTTACAAGCCTAGCCCATAGTTTTGTGGCTTACGCCACCTCTTTAGTATGGGGAACTATACCCATTATTTTGCCTATTTTGCCCGTTATTTTATAACGTGGTAGTACTGGTGTGCTCCTGTGAAACCTGAAACAGGTTCATGTTACTGCACAGATATCGATGTCCAGAATGCTAGGTAGGGTTTTGAGTGCGTGCATCCTTGGGTCTAGACGTCCAGTGTTGAGTAGCATCACTCTTACTTCCTCATCCTTTGTGATACAAATGGATGTGGGTTTGCCTTATGAGCCTTGCCTAATACAGGCACTATGGGTGTAGCAGGAGGCTCCGCCAAATGTCAATAGGACTGTGGTGACAGGTGCAAGCTGTCCCTAGCAAAGCATACCACCCCAAGATGGCAGGCATTGGCACACCTGTGAATGACACCAGTATGTCAGTCAATTGTTGGAAGGGATCATCGTGCCTTGATATTGTGGCATCGCACTAGGTGAGGGTAGGATGCTACTCAAGGTCAGGGTCAAACTGTCTCGGGCTACGTGCTCAGAGAGCTCTGTAATGTCTCATGTCATGTAGTCCAGGGAGGAATGTGTCAGGCCATTCACAGCAGCATGGACATTGACTGAGTCATACCTGTACCTGCCTTGGGGTTACCTGAGTGTTTGTGTTATGTGGCAGGTCATAGTGCCTGACAGGCTGCACACCGTGACCCTCACCTCGTTAAGCCTGGTAAACATGATGTGAGTGTGCCTGATGATAGAGGCACCTAGTACAGGTGTATGAGGTGTGTTGTTAACTGTTAATGGCTGTGAGTGTTCAGCACATTGGCTTTGTATGATATGTGTTGCACATGTTCGTTTATGTGGTAGTGGTTGCCTGGATGTCTGCTTAGGAGGTCTCTGCTGCATAGGCAGAGCTGTGGTCTGAGCCTACAAGTATGATCATGTGTGATCATGTGTTAGGTCCGCTGTTGTGGTAGGTCTACGTGAGACTGGAAGTGTAGTGAGTCATCCCCTTTGCCACCTGACTGGTTATGGCGGTATTGAGTAGACAGAGCCTAGCCTCCAGTCTGGTATATGGTTGCATCACTCACATGAGTTTGAATTTGTTGTTAGGAGGAGGGGGTTGTCTGTATACATGCATCTGTTCTAACATTGTCTCTGGAGTACCACACTCACCAGCTGGACTGGGGAGGGAACTGACAACTGACCTCTGGACATGCTAGAATACTATTGTGAACTCTGTAATCATTAATGATTGAAAACAAGGTCCAGTGGGGAGTGAGGGTGTACTGACATTACCTACAACTGCTGACTGATATAAAAGTGTCAGTGAGCAAATGCCAGGTAACCTAAGTGCAATGTGTCACAATTAAGTAAATGCAACAATGACAAGCAGTCACTTGCTGTCATGTGTAACATGGAAGTACGTACAGTAAGCAATGCAGATATCAGTAGTGAGTCACAGATGTGTTGAGAAGATGTGTACTATGTGGAAGTAGCATACCAGTGAAATAACAAGCTAACAGATAACAAGCATATAAACAAAGGTAGATCCAGGAGGCCTGGATGTAGTGTTTGCTACAACAAACAAGGTGTAGCAATGTCAGTAAGATACAGCTCAGATATGCAGGCACTATAAACCTGAAACCAGATGTCCCCAGCTATGAATGGCAGAGTACAGCCTATTGTCACACACGAGTGCAGACCACAAACCTCGTTAATGTTAAATAACTGGCCTGAAGGCCAACTGCCCATACCAGAAGTAATACACTTGTACACTGGGCCCACAATCAGCAGTTCCCAACTTCAATGGATGAAAGATATGTGTCCTGCCACCACAGTGCTTGCCACCAACCTCCCTAATGTCAAACAACCGGTCTGAAGGCCAAGTACTTAGTACAAATGACATAGAATGATAGCTACACTGTAATCAAGTTTTAACCAAGCAGTAATAAGTAGAAGCTAACACTCCCTGTATAGAATGTGTACCATGTATTGTTGAGATACTATGCTGATAACCTGTTTGTGTACCTTTCCAGATAGACATGGCACCAAAAAGGAATCCTGCCTACTCTGCTGCGGAGGATGACGTGATCCACCAGAGCCTGGTGCGTGACTATGCCATCCTGTTCTCACGCACCACCCAGAATCAGCAGGAGAGGTCTGCACTGTGGCAAAACCTCGTTAGCAGGATAAATGATGTTGGCATGCATGATAGGACATATGAGCAGGTGAGACATCACTGCAGTGATTTGGTAAGAAATGTCCGCCAGCGTGCTGCAGATATCCGCAGGCAACAGGTTGCCACAGGTGGGGGGGTGGCCACACCCCCCCCCCTCACCAGACAGGAGGGGCTACTGCTAAGTGTTGTGGATCCAGCCCCAGAACAACAGCGACAATCATGCATCCTGATGGAGGTTGGATCCACACAGCAGCAAGACAGCGAGCGTGCAGGTAAGATGCCATATTCATTTATTGTTATTACTTTTACATTTGTTGACCCAGATAGTCTAGCTGGATATAAGTTCATTTTCAGTAGAGGCCTGTGGAGAAAAGCTCCACACATAATGTAATAAAGGCAGACAGACAAGTTGTTAATACAGACAGCCAACATAATAGAATTGTACACCAGCCTGTTAATTAAATCAACATACATGTAAGGAAGTCAAACAGTTTAGAGTCATACACAATGTACCGTTGGTTTCAAAGCAATCCTACCTAAAGCATAATGGTTATGCAATAAGGCAAAAGCCATATACATAATAGTTAGGGCTCCAAAGGGTAGAGAAGTAGAAGGAGTATGACAGATACAATGATATGGAAGAGGCAGGAGTCAAGAAGGGAAGTGAGGAAAAGAAGGAAGACAGTCAAGAGGAGGTGGGAGGGATGGGAGAAGTAGGTCAGAGCATAGAAGGACATCAAGGTGAAAGAAACAGGGTAGAAGCTAGTTTCTATGCACAATGAGGGGTTAAAGGTGAAGAGAGGGTAGGGAGAGGGACGTTAGCCTGGACTCCAAGAAGAACAAAGCCAGTGGTTTTGGAAGTACAGTTTGAGTTGACGTTTGAAGAGAGGTAAGGGTGAGATTAGAGTAAACTCCTGGTATGTACATATGACTGTTCTGTACGCTGTTACTTCATGCACATAAGGTGTGCATGTGGTATGTATCTGTCATCATGATATATATACAGACATGATGTGCAGCTGATGTGTATAAGGGAACTAGTGTACTACTGTACTGTATCATGTGCAAACGAATGGCACACATGTGCCCACTGACATTACTCTCTTCACACTTCCAGGTCCCTCCCATCTAGCAATGAGGCAGGCCATACATGCTGGTGAGTCTTTTTAACATTCTCCGTAAAACAATTTATAAAACTAGGAAGAGTAGTGTAACTCTGTAGTAGACATGCTGGTGACTGTGTTCACAATAACTGTAATTGACAGGTAGTAAATTGAGTAGTGTAACACGGTACTGATGTGTGTGTTTACTGTGGGGTGTGCATGTGTGCAAGTGTGCCTGTGCCCGAGTGTGCATGTGTGTTAGTGTCCATGAGTGCATGTGTCCATTTCTGAATGTGTGCATTAGTATTGAAGTGCATCTCTGTCAAATATGTATTGAGACTGTAATCTGTGTTCCATGTTTTCCTCCCGTAGGTTCTGGTGCTGCTCTGGTGACCTGCAGCAGGGAACCTGAATCTTGTGCCCCAGGTACTGATGATGATGAAATGTCTGTAATGGTGCAGGAAGGTGTGTCTGGGTCCGCCATTGGTCAACCAATTGACAGTACACAGCTTTCAACCCCGTCAATGCCCACAGTCATCCTGCCGTTACATCCTTTGTCACCATTGTCCCTAGGTGATGGACAGTCAGCAGTGGGCATAGATCAGGGTAATGTGGTACCTGTGGTACATGCATCCCCACAAGGCAGCCATGAGCAGGGGCCTCCAATGGTACCACGCAGACAGTCGCCCATGGGTTCTCGTGGGGCATCCGTGGCCGCACTGCCTCTGGCCGACGTGCCCAAGGAGGTATGTCAACCTCCACTATGTTTAGAACTGTCATGCAGGCACAGGCACGTATGGAAAGGTACACCAGACAGGGTCTGAGGGAGCTGAGAGCATGTCGCACAGCCATGACAGACGGCATGCGTGATGTTGCGAATGCTATCCGTAACTTCACAGATGTCATTGACAGACGTTGTGGGGGCATAGAACAGCTGCTCCACAACCAGATGTCCATGGGCCAGGGCGATGGTGTGCGTTTGCGACGTTGACGTGGCCGTATGCCAGCAAGAGCACCAGCTGGCAGTGGCCGCGGACGACAACAGGCCCACTCGCGCGCCTCAAGTGCCAGCACCAGCCCCAGCAATGCTGGGTCTGTGCTGTCATCCAGACGCCCCAGGAGACCACGTGCACATGGCTCTGGACAGTCCCAACAGGGAACTGTGTCCAGTCAACACACCCCTGCTTCTGATGACAGTACCCAGTCTGGGTTAGTACCGGATACAGCCCGTAGCACCCCTGCCAGGCACAGGTACCGTGTCTGTGCCCACAGACACTGATCTGGATGACCTGACAGGTGCAGTCTGTGGCTGTCCACAAAACCCTGTACATGGCAGCCATTATGTGGGACTGTGTGCGTGCTTACACACATGCAGAAACCTAACACCTAGGGCAAACACATACACACACACACTGCACCAACAACGGTCCACCCTGTACTGCTACCCCTCACAAACACACATACACACACATGTCAATTGGTGTTACCAGTGGCCGGCTTGGGCATACCTAACCCACACCCTGTGCATATGATGACACTGTGCCACCTCCTGCATACTACAACATCGGTGCAGGTAAAGGTAAACACCTTGCTGATGCACAGGGTGACTACATAGATGTGTATAAGTAGTAACATGTTGGTAACTGTTGACTGTTGCAGTATAATTGTGTGTATATCCCAGCAGTCCTGCTGCAGTAACTGTATGAATGTCCTCAATTGTTATCTGCACCCATACTACTTAACAAAGTGTACCAGCTGCACACCATCACATGCTAACATTGACTATGGCAATGCGCATCTTGTGCTGTTATGTAGATTTAGCTACATGTATCTGTTCTGTCACACATGCATTCATACACACCCTGCTACCCACACACATGCACACGCTCACCTGCCATTCCCATTATTTATCACCCTACATGAGTAGCTGTTGATACATGACAGGTACACATTTGAGAAGTGCACTATATTGTTTACTACTGGCATCCCCTTCTCTACCTGTACTCACAGGGTGCAGGCAACCTCATCAGTTGAAAGATGTAATGTGCATCAGGTACTGTAGTACCCTGATTGCCACATCAAACATGTTTCCCATACGGAAATGCACACACAGACACATCCCACATCCACACACTTGCCACATTCAGGCTTCAGAACACTATCTAGGTATATTCGGGTACATGTGCGTGCTACAGTAGCATGTAACACTATACTGAGTACTGGCAGTTAGTTGTCTGTTGTCATGTTGTCTGTATAGAATAAAATAATTGTTTGATTATCCTACTCCGTTTTGTGGACAGGACATTACTTGAAGAAGTGTTACCTTACATGTGTTATCAGTACCACCACCTTCTGTTTTGTAGTTTTGTTTGTATAGGGTGCTATCAACATCACTGCTTGTTAAGGGTAATGACCACCCTGCAGTGCATAGCCCCATGTGGCAAAGCCACATCCCACCCCATCATTGTGCACACACACTATCCCCACCAACAGTAAAACACATACTTTCCATTTGCAAGATTCAAACCCATACCTAACTGTGCAATGACAGTAAAAACAGACACATTAGCAGAGTGTGCTATTTGCAGTAGTTGGAGAAATCTTTACTAATGCTGTACTTAGAGGGTGCTGACATCATCTGTGTGTAGCAGGAGGGATGTGCACCCTGTAGTGTGTTCTCCCAGTTGGCAAAAGGCAGTTAACCCTCCCAGCATAGTGCACACACATAAACCACACTCATACTAACACACATTCATTCCCTTTGCAGGATTCAAACCCCTACCTAACTACGTTATGACACTGAAGAAAGACGATTAGCGGTGCGCTTATGCAAATTACTGGAGGACTTTACTACAGGTGATATAGTTATACAGTCCTGACATCATCAGTGTTTCAAAAGGGGGATCTGCATCCTGTACGATACTGTCACAGTTGCTAATAGGGACATTTCCCACACACACACACACATCGATGTGTTGGAGGTTTGCATATGTGGGGGATCCAGAACTCCAGTGTGATTAGTATATGGTTTGATTGCAACAATGAGGGATATACTCCCAGAGGTGAGCAGTTTGTACTCATGTTTGTAAAGATCAGCTCTAGTATATCTGCCCCTCTTGTGGGAAGGTTGGTTACCTGTTCCATAGCCAAAGAATGTCTGATCAATGGGAACCTTAGAGCTTGGGTATTGTGGCTTGTGTAATGTTCACAGTCTATGTTTGGGTAGCTGGCATGACCCAGTATGATGGTGTTTGCAGAGTAATCTAAACTCTCCTGTGTCAGCATGAAGGCTGTGTGGGAGTCCTGAGTTTGAGAGGGTGCTGTAAGAGCTCCTCTGTGTCTCTTTCCATGTGGTCCAGGGAGGTACGTCTCAGGTTGTTTGCACCAGCATGGACAATGTCTGCCTCATAGCTGTACTTGCTGTGGAGTGACCTGTGTGCCTGTGTTATGTGGCACATTCTATCACCCAACAGGTAGCTGACTGTGACCCTCACCTTGCTCTGTCTGGAGGGCGTCACGTCTGTCAACAGCTCGTGTCAAGCAAGTGCACACCCCTCATAAATGATGTGGAAACCTTCAAAGGCCCAAGGCCTGTTGAAAATATGGACCAGACTGCAGATACCTGTATAGAGGCATTCTGTGGACACATTCAGGAATGCATGGATCATGAAGCCACATACGAAAGCATGACCCAATTCTCCAAAGGCAGATGTCCTGGGCGCCGGACACCAGCCATAAACACACTATACAATAGAAGGATGATGCCACTACATGATACAACAACCTCCCAAAATGTGAAGGCACCACTGATGAGTATTGGAAGACAACTACAGGCACCCATACGATTGTCTAAGGCCATCTTTGAGAGAGGATTCCACAAGCCACTGAGGATAATCACAAGGCTGCCTGTAGTTATGTTAGTAACCTGGGTGGTACTACCCAGATATGCTCAGAGGTAATCCAATATGTCACACAAAATATAAAACACACAGACATTGCCATCATCCTAGTGGACAGGTTCAATGCTGCCTTCTCTCCACCACACCAAAAGGGCAAATATGTCTCGCAGCACAGTGCTTCCCCCCCTGACATCACAGATGCTCAGGTAAGAGATGCCCTTCCCAAAGCAATAAACACTGCATCAATGGGACCAGACAGTGTCCCAGGCTGTGTCCTACATGAACCACAAGAAGAGCTACACCCAGACATAACACCACTGTTCAATCCCAGCCTTAATACACGATATGTGGCCAGAGAGTGGCATACAGCAACAGTGGTCCCTCAACATTCAGGTGGTGCCGTCACGGATCCTGGACACTACTACCCCATATGTCTGACTAGCTTTGTCTGCAAAGCTATGGCAAGGATCATCATGAACCTCACATATCTAGATATTGTGGACCTACAGACATGTCACCATACACAGTTTGGCTTTGTCAATGGCAAATCCTGCCTATCAAACCTGTTTGATTTCTTTGAAACAATCACCAAGGCCACTGTCAAGGGGTAGGAGGTCCACACAGCCTACCTGGACCTTGCATAAGCCTTGGATACAATAGCCCACTTGTGCATTCTAGGGAAGCTCACCAGTGTACATATTAACCCCTATGTCACTATGGGTATTGCACAGTGGCTCAAGGGCAGAACACACATGGTAGAATTGCTGGAGCCATGTCAGCCTCCAACCTGGTACAAGTGGTGTCCCACAAGGCACAGCCCTAGGAGCTGTTATGTTCATTATATATTTGTCATAGGTACAGGCCAACATGGAAGTACTGTGGCTCAGCAAGTCGCAGGTGACTGCAGACCGAACACCATAATCAACTCACCAGCTAACACACGCATCCTCCAAAAGGGACTCTTGCAAACACACGACTTGTGCCACAGCCATGGCCTCAACGTGAATGACAGAAAGGGTATAGTCATCCCCTTTGTCAAACACTAAGTGACCACAACGTACCACATATGTGTTAATCCAGTAAGTGCAGACCAAGGGATTATGGACCTTGGGGTACGCAGGTTGATAGCATTCTACCATTTGACAACAACATGGACAAAGTGGTTAGGTAAGCATGTTATATGGGCCACATCATCATGGGATCCACATGTAGGCCAGGGAGGACATTGTGCACCTTTACTCATCCCTCATCATGCCCATAATTGACTATGATGAACCTGTCGACATGCACCTTACCAGACACCTGCAGCAACTGGAGCTACCACATATGTACCTCGACAAGGGGATCAAAGTGCTCAAACAGATGCCACATACTGACTGGTTAAAGTAGCAGCAGCTCTACTCAGTGACATACTGCCTCTTCATAGGCAATCTGTGCCTGACATAGAAGGCCAGGTCATACCCTCACGTAATGGCCATGCTGCATCTCAGAATATCCAGATCCCACCAGGATACACGCTGGAAATACTTGAACCTCAGGAGTGCTATACATAGGACATGGTGGAGGGGCACATTCACAACTCAGAGGCTCCCTTCATTCCTGATTATTATCCCAATAGAGGTTAGGCAGACTGACTCAGTGACTATCTTCAAGAGCGATATTAATGACTGGATGTGACATTGTAGGGTTACCCTGGGTATCACTTATGTGTCACTGTGAGAAAGAGGCACAGTATACTAACCTTGGAAAAGGGCATAGCAAGACAGATTCACAATGCATGTTGAAAGGCACACACATTCTGGCTAGGTGGATACATGCCCTGGGCAGATATCCCTGTACGAACCTATGGACCTATGTCTCTTTTTCACCATTGGCCCTATGTGCTGTCAATCACCAATGTAATCTCAATACTCCGGTAGCATGTGCAAAGGTCAGTTGTCAGTCACCTCTATGGTACAGTTGTGGAATATGTGTGTCATGTAGTAATGTCACAGCTGCCACATGTACACAGTCAACCCTATCCCCTACCCATTGATGTACATCACATGTATGAGATGGAAACACATGGCCAAACTGTAACAACAACATACAAGTCAGTCAGATGCATGGACACATATGACTCAGTCATTGTCCATGCCACCACAGCTGATGTGGGATGTCGCTCACTGGGATACATGATAGGGAACATGGAAGGGATCACTGAGCAAGTGACACAGGCTGGTAGACCCCTGACCTTGGTTGGCATCAGACCCTCACCAGGGATTCCGACAAATTACTGAATGCTAATGAATAAGTGTAGCTACAACACCCTAGCTGAATGGTTCTTAGCATGCAGTCACTGCATTGCTATGGAATACTGTCTTACCACTCCCACAACAGGTGAGAACATGCAGCTCCTGTACATCAACAACATGTAGACTTTATGCCCCAGACCAGGTGTGCATCCCTCACTACTAGGCTGATAGCATCTACATCTCACACTGTATATACACATCCCACATGCAGCACCTGCACAGAAGACCACGGTCATAATGTTACCCTGTGCAAATACCATGTATTCACATGTGGCAGGCATCACACATGGTAACTATTGAAAGTCACAGGTACATATGTGTATTTGGCACACACATACATCATGTGTTCATTGCCATAACCGGTGTAATCAATGTCATGCATTATTGTGAGGGACAACCCACACACATGGGCATTCTGTGTGTGCACAACACACATGGCATGTCTGTAATCAAAAGCCATACATAATTGTGATATCGTTTAGAAAGGGGTATGTGCATCCTGTAGTGTGTTTTCACACAGTTGCCAAAAGGGATATATTAATCATACACACTTACCCCCCTTCACACACACTTGCCACCTGTTGGATTCAAACCCCTACCTAGCTATGTTATAACACTAGAGACGGATGCATTAGCACAGCGCGCTATTCGCATTACTGGGGGATTTTCTTTCCCCTGATATACTTATAGGGTGCTGACATCATCAGAGTTTAGAAGGTGGAATGATCATCCTGTGGTGTGTTTTCCCAGTTGCCAAAAGGGATTTTTCTTTCATATATACTTACCCCCCTTCACACACACTTACCACCTGCTGGATTCAAACCCCTACCTAACTACGTTAAGACACTAGAGACGGACGCATTAGCACAGCGCGCTATTCGCATTACTGGGGGATTTCCTTTCCCCTGATATACTTATAGGGTGCTGACATCATCAGAGTTTAGAAAGTGGAATGATCATCCTGTGGTGTGTTTTCCCAGTTGCCAAAAGGGATGTTGCTTTCATACACACTTACCCTCCTTCACACACACACTTGCCACCTGCTGCATTCAAACCCCTACCTAACTATGTTATGACACTAGAAACAGATGCATTAGCACAGCGCGCTATTCGCATTACTGGGGGATTTCCTTTCCCCTGATATACTTATAGGGTGCTGACATCATCAGAGTTTAGAAAGTGGAATGATCATCCTGTGGTGTGTTTTCCCAGTTGCCAAAAGGGATGTTTCTTTCATACACACTTACACCCCTTCACACACACTTGCCACCTGCTGGATTCAAACCCCTACCTAACTATGTTAAGACACTAGAGACAGACGCATTAGCACAGCGCGCTATTCGCATTACTGTGGGATTTCCTTTCCGCTGATATACTTATAGGGTGCTGACATCATCAGAGTTTAGAAAGTGGAATGATCATCCTGTGGTGTGTTTTCCCAGTTGCCAAAAGGGATGTTTCTTTCATACACACTCACTTACCCCCCTTCACACACACTTGCCACCTGCTGGATTCAAACCCCTACCTAATATGTTATGACACTACAGACGGACGCATTAGCACGGCGCGCTATTCGGATTTCTGAGAGAATCCTTTTCTCCAATATACTTATATGGTGCTTACATGATCAGTGTCTAGAAAGGGGGATGAGCATCCTCTGGTGTGTTTTCACATTTGCTAGGGGTAACATTTGGTCCAAGTGTGTGAGCATGCCCAGTTCAGCCTTCCCATGGCATGTTGTGTGAAAGATGTCTCATTTATCTAAGTGTGTGAGCATGCCCAGTGTGGGCTTTACATATGTTGAACTCTGCAGCCCATCACATTTGTGGATGAGTGTGACCTTCAACAAATACCTCCAGTTTATGGTTGTGTGTTCTGTGCCATGTTGTGTAGTTACTGTCCAAATGCTTTTTGTGTGAACAAAACAGGGAGTATACTGTGCCTGCAGGTTTTGCATGGGATACTTTGCACACAATTGTCAACATCCGTTCATACTGACCTAACACTGTAGCACTGTCTAGTGTAGTGTTTCAGTACTTTCACTGTGGTGGTCAGTATCCTGGGCTTTAGTCCTATCACTGCTTTACATTTCCATAGTGTGCACAACAGCCTGGTTAGGGTCCAGTTGTGCACATCTGCACAAAGGCAGTGCCTCTACAGACCCTGTTATTTGCTGCCCCATAAGCTTAACAAGTGTAGTCTGCAAATCTATGGAGAGGATCATAATTGAGCTCATAAACAAAGATATAGGGGACATGCAGACATTGTACTTATCCCATTTTGGCTTGGTCAGGGGCAGATCATGCCTTTTGTACTGGGTTGACATCTTCAAATTATTCACTTAGGCCATTGTTGGGGAAAGGCAGTCCATACAGCCTACCTTGGCCTTGCAAACACTTTCAACACAATACCCCACTCAGGTATTGTGGAAAACCCTAACAACTGAAATGTAAACCCATATGTCACAAGATGGGTTGCAAACTGGCTTAAGGACAGGACCCACAGGGTTAGAGTTGCTGGCACTATGTTAGACTCCAGGCTGGTCACAGGTGGTGTCACACAGGGCTCAGTCCTTGGCCCCCATTGTTTGTCATGTACTTCCCAGAAGTACAGGCCAACATGGGAGGACTTTGGATGACAATGTTAGCAGATGACTGCACACTGGGCACCATAGTGGACAGTGCATCACACACAGATATCCTTCAGAAGGGACTCACAGTAACTGATAGCTGGTGCCAGGGCCATGGCCTGAAGTCAAAGTGCACAACATGTGTAGACATACCCTTCAGGAAAAGCAAGGTGACCCCAAGCTACCATATAGGTGGCAATCCTCTAAGCACAGAGGAGGTTATCATGGACCTGGGGACCCAGGTTGACAGTCGCCGTTCTTCTGAGACTCACATTGCTAAAGTGGCTAGGAAGACCTTCTACATTGCCCACCTGATCAGGATGGGATTCACATCCAGATCTAGTGGGTCATTGTTCCCCTGTACTCTTCACTTATCAGACCGGTGATCGAGTCGAATGCCCTATTCTGGCTGTATCTCACCCAACATCTGCAGCAATTGGAAACACCCTGACTGTCCCCCACCTAAAGGATCAAGGAACCCCAACAGCTGTCATATGCTGCCAGATTGAAGACACTCACACTCTATTCACTCACATACCGTCTGCTTAGAGGTGACATGTGCCTGACATGCGAGGCCATGTCCAAACAGAGATTAATGGACATGCTCCACCTCAGACTCAGAAGATCCGCCTGAACCACTAGTGCAGGTGACTTACACCTTAGCAGGGATGTATGTTGGACATGTTGGAGGGATGGAGTTATCACTCGGAGACTCCCTATGCTGTGGAATACAATCCTGGTCCATTTGAGGCAGAGCACCTTGCTGGCTGTGTTCAAGAGGTATCTTGACCTAATGCTATTTGGAGAATGTGTTTGTCCATCAACACATTGTAAGCGTAGTTTGCCATGTCATATGTCTTGTTTAGTATATTGTGCCTCTGTCTACCTGTGACATAACATTGATACCCAGGGTAAACCTCCCATCTCCCATCCACTCATTAGGATTCCTGTTGAGGGGACTCAACCAGTGTCTCTATGGACAACCTGTACTGGTAGTTTACTCATGTGCGGGGGTGGCTTCTGTGTTTTGGATAATGCAGTACAGCCTGTCCTATATATGTCAGTGCTGGAGTTCAGGTCCCTCATGTGCATAGCTCCCTGCCATTCAGATTGTACAAGGTGCAGCATGTGCATTGATTCCAGCTTGGACATGGCTTTCTACATCAGGCACAGCTTGCATCTGGGTGGACAGCATGGCAGTGTGTGGAGCTGCACTCTGTTTAATCAGACTACACATTACATGTGTTCCAGCTCTGTCATACTCCTGGTGAGGTACTGTTGTGGACTTTACAGGTGCTGGATGTGTGTGCATGAGGTACATCCCACAGGGGCTGTTGTGGTCATTTCTAATGCTGATGAAAGATAACTGCAGAACCAGAATGACCTCCCTTAGCTAGATGTCAGACAGCATGGACCATACAATCACAACTGAAAACAGGACCCTCTCCACAAAGGGAAAGTGTCCTGTCTGGTGGACCCCAGCCATAAACAAACTGTATGACAGATGAGGGTTACTAATGCAAGACAGAGCTACATCTCCAAAGGGAAGACAGCTGTGATCAGCACTAGTAGAAAGCTACATTATCTCATAAAGACATGCAAGGTCAACTTGAGGACATAAATCACCAAAGACAATGAAGGTAACCACACTGCTTTCTTCAGTTATGTCAGACACCTGGTTGTGAACCCTCGGATATGCTCAGAGTTGGTACACAACAACATATATTCCAGTGACCTGACAGATATTGGCAACATTCCGATGGACAGCTTCAGTGCGATTTACCCCCTCCCTCACCCCCAAAACAAGATAGTTATCACTGCTGTATGTAACCTCACTGTCATCTTGGATGTCCATGTGAGAGCCACACTCAGCAAAGACAAGTACACAGCATCCATGGGACCTGCTGGTATCTCCAGTTGCATGCTATGTGAACTCCAGAAGGGGCTGGACCCATATATACAACTGCTATTTAACCTTAGTCTTGCTACAGGATATGTACCTGAACACTGGCATACGGCAACAGTGGTCCCACTCCACAAAGGAGATGCCTCCACAGACCATGGCAACTACCACCACACAAGCTTAACCAGCCTTGTCTGCAAAGAGGTGGGAGGAGTCATGGAGCTCTTACACAGACACATTACTGACCTACGGACCCTTGTTCCCACCTAGTTCAGCTTTGTACAGGGCAGATCCTGCCTTTTGCACCTTTGCACCCGAAAAGTACCTACAATGAAGATCAGGGTTCTTCAACACATGTCATATGCTTCCAGAATAGAGGAAGTCCAGCTTTGTTCAGTGTCATACCGCATACTTACAGGTGACCTATGCCTGACATACAAGACCATGTCCAATCAGGATTTGGTGGACATGCTCCACTGCAAGCAATCCAAATCCACCAGAGCCATGAGAGCTGAGTATTTGAACCTCAGCACATACATGTATAGGACATGCTGGAGGGACAGAGTCATAACTCAGAGGCATCTCACACTCTAGCAGAGTATCCCAGTTCATGTTTGACAGAGTCCCTCACTGACTCTCTTCAGGAGACATCTGGACAACTGCATATGAGACGGAGGCACAGACTAGACAGAGACACAGTCATGTTATTCAATTACGTAAGGGGTCATAATGTGTCACTACTAAGTCAGAGGCACAATATTCAGAATCTATTCTGTACACTTATTACCACTATAAGGGGTGGCAATAGCCACATCACTATGGCTAGGCTTATACATGCACTAGGGCAGATAGCCTAGTAGTACACTATGACACTATGAAACACCGGTGTATGTGTAGCTATTGTCAATCAAACAGTATGATGTGGCTTGGGGGGCTTGATATCTCCTTGTATTCCAACATTGTTTTGTCTATTCCTTCTAGCATGTCTAGGGATCAGTTGCTAGTGTCCTCTCCTGCTCAGCTGGTGAACCTGGGAATATTGAGGCACTGTTACACTTGCCTCATGTACACTGACAACCCTCTCCTTCTGCCATAAAACACACATACATGTGAGAGATGCAACTATATAGCCAAAGTGGAGGCTGAGCTCTCTCAACATAGGACTAGCAAGACCAGAGAGAAGGTGAAGGTAACCACACACACATCTTTAATCCAGTCTCACATGGCACTGTCACAACTTAAGATCATACACATAGACACACAGAGACACTCTCGAGGCTCTGATCAGAAGTCTACCAGAATGGCAGTGGCCACCACAGCAGACACTCACACAACTGCCTCCACAGGGCACAGCACATGCAACACATTGACCACAGAGTCAGTGTGCCAAACAGTCACAGCCCTTAAGGCCAAACACAATGCCAGACACACTTGTCATAGGTGACTCCATAGTCAGACACACTGATGTCCCACTCACCAGATCAGGTACAGAGGAGGTCACAGTAAGCTGCCTATCGGGCACTGGAATCCACCACATAATGCAAGCACTCAGGTCACTAAACTGCAAGTACAGGTCTGACCCAGTCATAATCCATGCTGGTGTGAACGACCTGAGATGTACCTCCCTGGACTACATGGAAAGAGACATAGAGGATCCCTCTGATTATGTAGGCCAGGCAGGTATGACCCTGATCTTCGGCAGTATCCTACCTTCACCAAGTATGATGCCACATAAACAGAGACAAGATGATCAGCTGTAGTATTTTGCTTAGACTATGGTGTCATTCTAAGGGGGTCCAATGTCTGTCTGCCTGGGATGACATGCTGGACAGGCCACGGTGATTTGCAAGGGACGGCTTGCACCTGTCACCCCTGGGCTTCCGGATTTCAGATGATGCTCTTGCCACCCCCATTGTACCTTTTTTATGCAAGATTCAGATTCTACACCTACCACCCTAGAACACAGTAAAGGAAAGACACTAAGGGTAATGCTGCTCAATGCCCAAGGTCTCAACCTCAAGCTGCACACACTCTATGCCCTTCTCAGTATGTAGCACATTGATGTCTGTACTGTGCCTGAAACCTGGTTCACAGCTTCTGACAGCACCCCGGCACTATCGGGTGTTACCTCATATCATGCATTCCGGCACCAGCATCCCGACAACACCAAGAAGGATGGTGGGTGTCCATATTCATCAAGGACACCCTCACCTCATGGTTGGTGGCAACACACGATGCATCGGAGACCATCCAGGTGCCAGTGACCGTAGGCAAGACTGCTCTGCAGTTTGTAGCATGTTACATGCCACCCGCTCAAACTCAGGTACCTCACACAGCTATCCTGCAAACACTGAAGGGGATAAATGTATCTCCAAACACCATCCTACTGGGTGATTCCAACTATCCACATATAGACTGGGATCACTAATCATGCCACAACACTCTAACACAAAGGTTCCAAGAGTTCATACACTGAAATGCCATGGAACAACTGGTCCCAATCCCTCAAGTGGAGGCAACATACTAGAACACATCATCACGAACATGGGGTCACACTGTTCAACACCAGACGTATACCCATCATTGGTGAGATCAGATCATGGACTACTCTCAGTGGGAGTCCACATCCCACCCACACCCCAGATGGGAAAAGAAACAGTGAAGACCTTCTCAAATGCCGACTTCACATTTCTGAGGACTGGTGTGGTCTCTTTCAAGGCCCCCAGGCCAGCGGACACCATTACCCAAGCCACTGTATCACTTAGAAATGCCTTCTACCAGCACCTCCAGGACTGCATGGATCAGGCAATCCCCCCCCAAAAAAAGACTCTTTGTACCACAGGCAAGCATCCAGTCTGGTGGACCCTAGTCATAAACAAGCTGTACAACACAAGGAAGGAGCTACTACGAGATAGAGCGTAATCCGTAGGGAAGGAAGACACCCTGCTCACTCTGAGTAAAACACTGGGTTCCTTTTTTTAATCATCCGAGGCATGTTTTGAGAGTAAACCCACTCAGGACTCCAGGGACAATCATGAGGCCTTTTTTACCTATGTTTGAAACCTGGGAGGGAACTCCCAGATATGCTCAGACTTAGTTTAGAATGATGTTGATATCACTGCACCTACAGACATTGGCAACATACTGGCTGACAGGTTCAGTGCAGATTTCTCCCCTCCCCCCAACTGGAGGGGTATGTACACCAGAGGATTGTAGCCCCCCAAACATCTCCACTGCTGGGGTGGGAACTGCTCAATCCAAGGCAGAAAGCACTTTATCCATGGGACCAGATGGTGTCCCCAGTTGTGTGCTCCATGAACTCAATGAGTAATTACACCCGCAGTTAGGGCAGCTGTTTAATCTTAGCCTCATCTCAGGATATGTTCCCAAGGAGTGGCATACAGCGATGGTGGACCCACTTCACAAAGGAGGTGCCTCCACCAACCCCAGAAACTACCATCCCATCAGCTTGACAAGCCTGTTCTGCTAAGCTATGGAAAGGATCATAATGGGAATTCTAAATAAAGACATAGGGGACTTGCAGACATTGGATCCAATCCAGTTTGGCTTTGTCAAGGGCAGATCATGCCTTTTAAACTTGGTTGACTTTTTCAAAACACTCACTCAGGCCATTGACGTGGGCAAGGCAGTCCACACAGCCTACCTTGACCTGGCAAAGGCTTTCGACACAATACCCCACTCAGGTATCATTGAAAACATCACCAGCTTAATTGTGAACCCATACATCACAGCATGGGTTGCAAACTGGCTAAGTGACGGAACACACAGGGTCAAAGTTGCTGGTGCCAGTTCACACTCCAGAGCTGTCACAAGTGGTGTCTCACAGGGCTCAGTCCTGGGCCCACATTTGTTCAGTATCTACTTTTCAGAAGTACGAGCAAACACAGGAGGATTATGGCTGACAAAGTTTGAAGATGACTGCAAACTGGGAAGCATAGTTGGAAACCCATCTGACACAGACATCCTTCAGAAGGGTCTCATAGACACGGATAACTGGTGCCACAGCCATGGCCTTACATTAAACACTAAACAATGCATAGCCATACCCTTCAGGAAGAACAAGGTTACCACTACTTCCCATCTAGGTGGCAATCCTCTAAGCACAACGTAGGTTATCAGGGACCTGGGCACCCAGGTTGACAGTGACCTTTTGTTTGACACTCACATTGCCAGGGTGGTTTGGAAGGCCTTCTACATTGGCCACCTCATCATGCAGTGATTCACATCTAGATCAAGGGAGGTCATTGTTCCCCTGTACTCATCACTCATCAGACCAATGATTGCATACAATGCCCCATTCAGATTGGATGGGCCCACAAATTCCTCGACAGGAGGTGAAAGGGTCTCAAACATATTTCTTATGCTGCCCGACTGAAGGAATTCCAGCTGTATTCAGTCGCCACTGTCTGCTCAGAGGTGACCTGTGCCTGACATACAAGGCTATGTCCAACCCAGAATTAATGAACATGCTTCACCTCAAGACCTCTACATCCATCAGAACTACAAGGGCAGGAGACCTAAACCTCAACACAGATATTAATAGGATGTGCTGGAGGGACAGATTCATCACCCAGAGAGTCCATATGCTGTGGAACAACATCCTGGTACATGTGAGGCTGAGCACCTCACTGGCTTTGTTCAAGTGAGATCTTGACCAATGGATGGGAGATTGCAGGTATACCCCAGGGATAACCTCAGTACCACTGCTTGACAGAGGCACAGCAAAATAATGGGCATATTATCCATCAACTTGCAGGGGTGGCAGAAGCCACAAAACTCTGGGCTAGGCTTATTAATGCCCTAGGGCAGATAGCCTAGTATGAACCTATGAACCTATGGGCATAGGCCTGGGGCAGTTCCTGCTATTAGGACAGTGGTCTGCAGCAAGCTATATAGTAGTAGTCGGTTTTAGCCACTGGTTTTTGACCATGGCTATTCCATGTTGCTTCTTGTTGTGGTACAAACATGGGTGTGTGGTTATCCATGCTATTTATTGCTAGTCACCCTCATTTTGTATCTTGTTCCATGTTTTTGCACATGTACATCACTGTATGACGTGCAGCTGTTTCCGCAGGGTCATATGCGTGGATATGGATGTTAGTTGGGGTCCTCAGGTGTGCATATTGTACATGATATTACATTACTTAACACATGGCATTCATGCCTCAGGTGGTGCTGCAGGGCCACCTCTGTCGGATACACATACTACACTCCCTGTACGTTTGGAAGCAGGTTGTGTCATGTTAGGCATCCCTGTTACTGTATGAGTGAGTCAGAGCGGGTATCAGTCCCAGTGTTCCTACTGACCAAGCGTATGTGCTATGCGTTGCCTCTTTGCCAAGGCCAGGGCATACTGGGCACGCCTCCTTCTGCCTACTGGGACAAGGTCAGGTTATTCCTCCTCCGAGTCACCCCCTGCCTGTGGTGGCCTTGGCAATGGTGGGGGGATGTTTGGCCCAGCCCTGTGCTGGTCCTGCTGCAGCTGTTTCCGCGGGATCATATTATGTAGCATAGCACATATCATGATCATTTGGGTACATGTAGTTGGTGTGTACTGCAAAGCTCCACCAGACGTGTCCAGACACCGGAACCGTGACTTGAGCAGCCCAAACACACGCTCTATGATATTACGTGTTTGTGCGTGTGCCTCATTATGGCGTTCCTGTTCAGGTGTGTGTGCATTTCTGATGGGTGTCATCAGCCACGGCTCAAGTGCATAACCTGCATCCCCCACTAGGTGTCCGTGTGGGAAGTCCCCATTGGCAAATGATTGGTACAGCTGCGTCAGATGCCAGATGTGGGAATCGTGGTAGCTCCCAGGGCAGCCAGCACACACATTCATTATTATGCCCTGGGCATCACACACAACCTGGCAGTTGATGGAGGGGTATCCCTTGCGGTTAATGTAGGTTCTACCCCGCTCACCGGCTGGTGCTTTGATGCGTATGTGCGTGCAGTCTATTGCACCCAGCACCTCAGGGTATCCCGCTATTTGCTGGAAGAGACGCATATTGCTGGCCACAACCTCACGGTCATTAGGGACATATATATGATCACTGACATGTGCTGACATGGCATCCAGGAACTGGTGCAGTACTCTGGAGGCTGATGCCTGTGATATCCCCATCATATCACCAGTTGGTCTCTGGAAGGTACCTGTTGCTAGTATTCTTAGGCCAACACATACCTTGGTTTCTACTGGGATGGGTTCCCTCTGTTGGTTCTGTGTGTGAGATGTGGCCTGCACAGCTCAACAATCTGCTGCAGAAGGTCTCTGTCCACTCTGTAGCGCTCTACTATCTCCAGCTCATGTAACCCATGGTAGGTGACCCTGGGCCTGTATACTCTTCTCCTTCTCCTCACTCTGGGTTGTCTGTCAGCGTCTGCATTGTCACCACCCTCAGCAATTCGCCTATGCCTGATTATAATAGCCATGGCAGCCCCTAGCATTTCTGCTCTGAGTTCAGCTTTTTTTCAGTTTTCAATTCTGATAGCTTAGTTTCTGGCAGTATCTCTTGTGAGAAACAGCCTGCACTGCTCTTTGTTGTGTTTTAAGTGCTGGGTTGGGCTTCTAGTCTGCCTGTGTAATTGCCTGCTTCTAATTGTTTCCACTAATTAACTCTAGTAGTAGCTTCTGTCAGTTTCCATGTATTTTAGTTGTTTCCTGTTTCCTCTCTGTTTCCTGAGGGGGAGCAATGTGCACACCAGCTTAAACACGCTTACAGTCACTTAAACACGCGTACACATCCTTACACGGTGTTACACGCGCGCACACATCCTTACACGGTGTTAGCTAGGCTGATTCATGCTAAAACATGCGCACACTGCCTTCCACACGTGCACGCCCGCGCAAACCGTTGTAAACAGTTTGCAACACGCTCCCACATGTTGAACCTGCCTTACACGCGTGCAGCGGCGCATGCACGTATATCAAGAAACTTTGAGTGTAGGGATAGCGTATACCCTCAATTTCTTGACTTTCCTAGTGTTCTGTTGAGACACACCTCCCTCCCTGATGTCTGTCTGTCATCTGTTACCTTACATTGCCCTCCAATCTGGTACATTTCTTTCTATCCTTCCCCCCCGTGATGTCACCTACCTCTTACTCTGTTCCTCCCCCTTCTCTAAGTCTTACACTACTCAGAAAGTGCTCATTACCTATGTGGCAGTGTGATTCAGTATTGTAACCCTCATTTACATAGGATTGCCTAGTAATGCTTAGTTACATGTCTTACACGGAGATTCCCCCCTTGACAACCACTAAATGGAGGCCATATTGTTTTTGGTCTGCAAGTCCCTCCATTGTCATTCCATGTAATACATAAATCCCACAATTGTGGGCTTATAAGCTTCGGTTTTTAGTTTTAGGTAGCGCACCCCGTTTGCGCGGGTGTGCGCTGCAGTTAAACCCAGAAATCCCGTGAAAAAAAAAAAAGTTATATAACTTATTTTTGCAACACTTTTTCATGCCAATGGCCACATATTTGGCCATTGGCATGCTTAATGAAACATATGCACCCTTTATTTGGAGCTGACATAGCTCCGTTTTTAATTTTGCAGAAATGTACTCAGTTGTCAGCTGAGTACATTTCTGCAACACATCCGTTACACGGACTGGTTTTAACCGTGGATCGCTCAAATACCTCATTTGCATATCTTGGAGCTGCAAATGAGGTATTGAGCATTTCCACGCCCAGTCCATGTAAGAGACGTGTTAGCTGTCTCTTACATGGAGATTTGGGCTGTTCCTGAATCAGGAGGCTTACACGGAGGCTTACACTACTCTTGAACTCTGTGTAAGCCTTCCTGAATCTGGCCCATTGTATTAAGTGCTTTCATTCTGCACAGGGAACTTCATCAGAATACTTAACCAGAAGTAACAAACATTTAAATGATACCTTCAATTAACAAAATTTCAAAATCAAAAATTCTATTGGCTTCTGGTTAAGTATTCTGATGAAGTTCCCTGTGTGGAATGAAAGTGCTTAATCCAGTGTGTTTTCAGTTAAATACATTTTATTAAATTTTATTTTTTGATTACTGTTTGGTGTGACAACTTTGTCTTTATTGGGACCAGTGTGCTGGACTGGGTGTTTGGTGTGGATTACTGGTTGTTTATTTTGTGCACTCAGCTCTTTTCCACTGTTTTTTGACTGATTTGTATAAATGAAAACAAAACATTTTGATATAATTGTACTTGCAAAAATTATAGATCACAAGTCATGTTGACATAATTATAGTTGCAAACATTTTATATCACTTATAATCTATCCATTCATTGCCAATCAAACATTACATAGCTCATTCAAATCCTGTCCTCTTTTACACCTCACTCCTCCTCTGCATGTATTGTTCCCACAATTTGTTTTCCTGTGTAATTTGTTTCTACCCTTTCTAATGATCCCAATTCCAATTGTTTTATTTTGGTTACTATAGTCACTATTTCCTATAAAGTTGGTTTAGACTTTGATTTCCATTTTTCTAGTAATTGCTTTTTTTGCAGCCACCTTAATTAGAATCAGGAAGACCTTACTATGTCTAGACAATTCCAATTCTATATCATAGATTAAAATAATCATTTCCTTAATTACACCAATCTGCTCACCCAGTATCTCTAACAGAGAAGTCTTCAGGGAATCTTTAAAGCCTGCCAATTCATTACACCCCCAAAATATGTTCCTAGTTACCTCTTTCTTCCCATTGCACCACCAACATTTGCTGTCTACCTGAGGAAATTTTTTTGGAGTCTCCTTGGGGTATAAAAATACCTAAGTAAACACTTCCAAGCAAAGATCCTATATCTTCTAGACTTTGTTGCATATTTGGGAGACATACAGATATCCCCATTGTTTCTTTGTGAATTGTTTATCCAAGCTCGCTTCTCAATCCTTTATAACCTTCTCTGATTGATTCCAAAAAAAATAATGGGCATATTATCCATCAATCTGTAGGTGGCAGAAGCCACAAAACTCTGGGCTAGGCTTATTAATGCCCTAGGGCAGATAGCCTAGTATGAACCTATGAACCTATGGGCATAGGCCTGGGGCAGTTCCTGCTATTAGGACAGTGGTCTGCAGCAAGCTATATAGTAGTAGTCGGTTTTAGCCACTGGTTTTGACCATGGCTATTCCATGTTGCTTCTTGTTGTGGTACAAACATGGGTGTGTGGTTATCCATGCTATTTATTGCTAGTCACCCTCATTTTGTATCTTGTTCCATGTTTTGCACATGTACATCACTGTATGACGTGCAGCTGTTTCCGCAGGGTCATATGCGTGGATATGGATGTTAGTTGGGGTCCTCAGGTGTGCATATTGTACATGATATTACATTACTTAACACATGGCATTCATGCCTCAGGTGGTGCTGCAGGGCCACCTCTGTCGGATACACATACTACACTCCCTGCACGTTTGGAAGCAGGTTGTGTCATGTTAGGCATCCCTGTTACTGTATGAGTGAGTCAGAGCGGTATCAGTCCCAGTGTTCCTACTGACCAAGCGTATGTGCTATCGTTGCCTCTTTGCCAAGGCCAGGGCATACTGGGCACGCCTCCTTCTGCCTACTGGGACAAGGTCAGGTTATTCCTCCTCCGAGTCACCCCTGCCTGTGGTGGCCTTGGCAATGGTGGGGATGTTTGGCCCAGCCCTGTGCTGGTCCTGCTGCAGCTGTTTCGAGGATCATATTATGTAGCATAGCACATATCATGATCATTTGGGTACATGTAGTTGGTGTGTACTGCAAAGCTCCACCAGACGTGTCCAGACACCGGAACCGTGACTTGAGCAGCCCAAACACACGCCTATGATATTACGTGTTTGTGCGTGTGCCTCATTATGGCGTTCCTGTTCAGGTGTGTGTGCATTTCTGATGGGTGTCATCAGCCACGCTCAAGTGCATAACCTGCATCCCCACTAGGTGTCCGTGTGGGAAGTCCCCATTGGCAAATGATTGGTACAGCTGGCCAGATGCCAGATGTGGGAATCGTGGTAGCTCCCAGGGCAGCCAGCACACACATTCATTATTATGCCCTGGGCATCACACACAACCTGGCAGTTGATGGAGGGCTATCCCTTGCGGTTAATGTAGGTTCTACCTCGCCACCGGCTGGTGCTTTGATGCGTATGTGCGTGCAGTCTATTGCACCCAGCACCTCAGGGTATCCCGCTATTTGCTGGAAGAGACGATATTGCTGGACACAACCTCACGGTCATTAGGGACATATATATGATCACTGACATGTGCTGACATGGCATCCAGGAACTGGTGCAGTACTCTGGAGGCTGATGCCTGTGATATCCCCATCATATCACCAGTTGGTCTCTGGAAGGTACCTGTTGCTAGTATTCTTAGGCCAACACATACCTTGGTTTCTACTGGGATGGGTTCCCTCTGTTGGTTCTGTGTGTGAGATGTGGCCTGCACAGCTCAACAATCTGCTGCAGAAGGTCTCTGTCCACTCTGTAGCGCTCTACTATCTCCAGCTCATGTAACCCATGGTAGGTGACCCTGGGCCTGTATACTCTTCTCCTTCTCCTCACTCTGGGTTGTCTGTCAGCCTGCATTGTCACCACCCTCAGCAATTCGCCTATGCCTGATTATAATAGCCATGGCAGCCCCTAGCATTTCTGCTCTGAGTTCAGCTTATTTCAGTTTTCAATTCTGATAGCTTAGTTTCTGGCAGTATCTCTTGTGAGAAACAGCCTGCACTGCTCTTTGTTGTGTTTTAAGTGCTGGGTTGGGCTTCTAGTCTGCCTGTGTAATTGCCTGCTTCTAATTGTTTCCACTAATTAACTCTAGTAGTAGCTTCTGTCAGTTTCCATGTATTTTAGTTGTTTCCTGTTTCCTCTCTGTTTCCTGAGGGGAGCAATGTGCACACCAGCTTAAACACGCTACAGTCACTTAAACACGCCAGACACATCCTTACACGGTGTTACACGCACACATCCTTACACGGTGTTAGCTAGGCTGATTCATGCTAAAACGCCAAGACACTGCCTTCCACACGCACGCCCACGCAAACCGTTGTAAACAGTTTGCAACATGCTCCCACATGTTGAACCTGCCTTACACGCTACAGCACACGCCAAGATGCACGTATATCAAGAAACTTTGAGTGTAGGGATAGCGTATACCCTCAATTTCTTGACTTTCCTAGTGTTCTGTTGAGACACACCTCCCTCCCTGATGTCTGTCTGTCATCTGTTACCTTACATTGCCCTCCAATCTGGTACATTTCTTTCTATCCTTCCCCCCCGTGATGTCACCTACCTCTTACTCTGTTCCTCCCCTTCTCTAAGTCTTACACTACTCAGAAAGTGCTCATTACCTATGTGGCAGTGTGATTCAGTATTGTAACCCTCATTTACATAGGATTGCCTAGTAATGCTTAGTTACATGTCTTACACGGAGATTCCCCCCTTGACAACCACTAAATGGAGGCCATATTGTTTTTGGTCTGCAAGTCCCTCCATTGTCATTCCATGTAATACATAAATCCCACAATTGTGGGCTTATAAGCTTCGGTTTTTAGTTTTAGGTAGCGCACCCGCTTATGCTGGTGTGCTGCAGTTAAACCCAGAAATCCCATGAAAAAAAAAAAAAAGTTATATAACTTATTTTTGCAGCACTTTTTCATGCCAATGGCCACATATTTGGCCATTGGCATGCTTAATGAAACATATGCACCCTTTATTTGGAGCTGACATAGCTCCGTTTTTAATTTTGCAGAAATGTACTCAGTTGTCAGCTGAGTACATTTCTGCAGCTAACACATCCGTTACACGGACTGGTTTTGGCTTCGTGGATCGCTCAAATACCTCATTTGCATATCTTGGAGCTGCAAATGAGGTATTGAGCATTTCCACGCCCAGTCCATGTAAGAGACGTGTTAGCTGTCTCTTACATGGAGATTTGGGCTGTTCCTGAATCAGGAGGCTTACACGGAGGCTTACACTACTCTTGAACTCTGTGTAAGCCTTCCTGAATCTGGCCCATTGTATTAAGTGCTTTCATTCTGCACAGGGAACTTCATCAGAATACTTAACCAGAAGTAACAAACATTTAAATGATACCTTCAATTAACAAAATTTCAAAATCAAAAATTCTATTGGCTTCTGGTTAAGTATTCTGATGAAGTTCCCTGTGTGGAATGAAAGTGCTTAATCCAGTGTGTTTTCAGTTAAATACATTTTATTAAATTTTATTTTTTGATTACTGTTTGGTGTGACAACTTTGTCTTTATTGGGACCAGTGTGCTGGACTGGGTGTTTGGTGTGGATTACTGGTTGTTTATTTTGTGCACTCAGCTCTTTTCCACTGTTTTTTGACTGATTTGTATAAATGAAAACAAAACATTTTGATATAATTGTACTTGCAAAAATTATAGATCACAAGTCATGTTGACATAATTATAGTTGCAAACATTTTATATCACTTATAATCTATCCATTCATTGCCAATCAAACATTACATAGCTCATTCAAATCCTGTCCTCTTTTACACCTCACTCCTCCTCTGCATGTATTGTTCCCACAATTTGCGTTTTTCCTGTGTAATTTGTTTCTACCCTTTTCTAATGATCCCAATTCCAATTGTTTTATTTTGGTTACTATAGTCACTATTTCCTATAAAGTTGGTTTAGACTTTGATTTCCATTTTTCTAGTAATTGCTTTTTTTGCAGCCACCTTAATTAGAATCAGGAAGACCTTACTATGTCTAGACAATTCCAATTCTATATCATAGATTAAAATAATCATTTCCTTAATTACACCAATCTGCTCACCCAGTATCTCTAACAGAGAAGTCTTCAGGGAATCTTTAAAGCCTGCCAATTCATTACACCCCCAAAATATGTTCCTAGTTACCTCTTTCTTCCCCATTGCACCACCAACATTTGCTGTCTACCTGAGGAAATTTTTTTGGAGTCTCCTTGGGGTATAAAAATACCTAAGTAAACACTTCCAAGCAAAGATCCTATATCTTCTAGACTTTGTTGCATATTTGGGAGACATACAGATATCCCCCATTGTTTCTTTGTGAATTGTTTATCCAAGCTCGCTTCTCAATCCTTTATAACCTTCTCTGATTGATTCTTATAGTTATCATGCAACATTTTATATGTTCTACTAATTATTCATTTTTTAACAGTAGTTTCTGTTCTAGATTCTACTAAAAATTCTACCAGTGTTGGTCTTTCTCTTTGCCTACACTCTGATATCAATCCTTGATTGGGAAGGCAATCTATATCTTACAGTCCATATACATTCTTGGCTTCTTTCCATTTTATTACATTTCCCTCTCTATTTGCTGCCAATATCTTAGCTCTTTTACCAGTTTTCTCCAAAAAACTCCAGCCTCCTCTTGCCTATTGTCTGTATCCCTAATCACAGTCTTCCCTATTGTTAGAATTTCTTTTTTTCATTCCCATGTTGGCTATGTTCTTACAATACTTTCTGCTAATTAGCTGAAACACCTGATGTTCATAAGGATAATTTGCATATATCCCATGTGTCCCTGATACAAGAGGTTTGGAAGGTCACTCCGTGGAAATTCTAGCTTTGCTGGAGTTTTCATTTTGTTTTTACTGATTGTTTTTTTAGTGACCTTCTCACTCATTGTTTTAGTTTGTTGTTTGGGATATTTTTGCAGTGACCCTAATGATAATGGACATTATCTGGGTATAACAGCCCTGTGTTTCTAATGCTTAGTCAAACACTCTGCTTGTGCTGATGAGGTCATAGCAAGGCTGAAATAGCCATATCCACAGCTAGTGGGGTTTGGCTTTATTGACTTGAAATTATCCATTAAAAGATGAAGCAAGTCATAGGCATTCCAAATCACCAATTAGCTGAAACACCTGATGTTCATAAGGATCATTTGCATATATCCCATGTGCCTCTTCTACTCAAGAGGTTTGGGAGGTCACTCAGTGGAAGTTCTAGCTTTGCTGTAGTTTTCCTTTTGTTTTTACTACTACTATATGAATATAATATTCTGCATGGTTATTGTTATTCTTCTTAGGGATCTGCATTCCAAATCCCAGTCTCTCTGTTTCTTGAGCTTCCCTCCTGTTTCATCCTCATCCCTTTCCACTTTAAATTATAGGATTCTGCTTGTACTATATATAGGAACCTTAACTGTGTAGCTCTGAAATACACCTTCAAATTGAGTAATCCCAAACCACCTAGTTCAATTGGAAGAATCAGCTTATCCTACTTGACTCTTGCTGTTTTCCCCTCATAGATAAAATCCTTCAGTTCTTTATTAATTGTTAGCCACAACCTCTACTCTGGTTGACAAAAATATACCTGACCTGTGTATAAAACTAACGGGACTAAAAACTTTGTAACTGCTTGTATCTTGCTATCCATATACATATAACAGAGCTTCCAATTTCTCAGTTTTGTATTATCTTTTGTATAGTCTCTTCCCACTATCCTTAGCTGCCATACCAGAATCCTTTTTAATCCATACTCCTAAGTACTTAATTTTATCATGTCACCATAAATATGGATATTTCTGAATAAATTCATGTGTGGGTACATAATTTACAGCTATTGCCTTTATTTTAGCCTCATTAATTTTGTATCCCAAAAAGATTGGAAACTCCCTCAAAATGTTCCACAAGACTGAAATGTCCTTTTTTTGGTTTTATCAGGTATAAAATAAAATCATGTGCAAATAAAGCCATCTTTTCTTGACTACCGTACCAATTATATCCTTGAATTTCTGAGTCTTATTTTCTTTGCCAATGATTCTAAATATAATGCAAATAACAAAGGGAAAGAGGAAACCCTGCTTGGTTCCTCTGCTCAAACAGAAATTATCAGAGAGGAACCCACACACTTTAATTTTCACCCCAAATCCCTCATATATCATCCAAATCAAACTTATAATTTTATCAGAGAATGCAAAAGCTTCCCTTGCTGTGCTCATAAACTCCCAGCTTACTCAGTCAAATGCTTTCTTTGCATCAAGACCCACCAACAACTGTAGTATTTTCTTATATTCAGCATCCCTCTGGATCATCAATGTTCTGTTAATATTGTCAAATGTTTGCCTCCCCTCCAGAAAACCACATTGATCCACGTCTATCAATGCTGGCATCACCTTGCCATACGTTTAGCCATTATAGACATAAACACTTTATAATCATGGTTTAGGATTGAAATGGACCTGTATGAAGCTTGATCTGGTGGGTCTTTACCCTCTTTAGGTATTACATCCACCAGTACTTTCTTCCAGGAAGTTGGTGCTTCTTCCTCCTCTTAAAATACTGCTAAAACCTTCCAGATCTTAATCAGTTTTTTCCCTCCTAGCTTCCAAACTTCCATAGGAATACCACCTATTCCTGGGGACTTTCCTTTTAGTTATACATTATCATTTTTATCTCATCTTCAACCTATCCTATTAGTAATTGAGCCTCATCTACCTCTAACCTTGGTGTATTTAATTCTTCCATAAACATTTCCATTTGTACATTTTCTTGATCTCCATATTTCTCTTCCTTATACAGGCTTTCATAACATTTCTAAACTATTTCTAGTACCTCAACAGGGTATCTTGTTACTCTCCTCGTTATAGGATTCCTAAGCTTGGCAACAACACTTTCTACTTTCTGTTGCCTGAGTCATTACACTAAAAGATTTTTTTGCTCTGGCATTATTATCAAAAAACAGTTGCTTAACAGCAATCTTTCTAAACTCATGCATATTATTGTTATTCCTTTATTTTCTGCTTAGTACTCTGAAATTGCTCCTCTTCTTGTTCTGTGAGATTCCCAATATTCTATAATATTTTAACATTTGTCAGTCCCTCTAAATAATTATTGTTGCTTCTTAGCCATATCTCTCTAAGGTTCATAGGTTCATAGGTAGGTACTAGGCTATCTGCCCGAAGGCATTTATAAGCCTAGCCAGAATGTGTTGGCTTTCGCTGCCCCCTTAGATTAGTTCCCTGTGCCTCTGTCCAGCAGAGCCACTGAAGTGATCCCCAGGGTAAACTTTCTGTTTCCCATCCACTCGTCAAGGTTTCTCTTGAAAAGTGTTAGCGAGGAGCTCTGCCTAATGTAGATTGGAATCTTGTTCCAAAGCATGGGAAGTCTCTGTGACAGGAATCTATCCCTTCAGCACATCCTATTTATTGTTGTGGTGAGGTTTAGATCCCTAGAGCATGTGGCTCAAGGGGATAAGCTTTTCTTTAGGTGGATCATGTCCATCAGTTCTGGGTTGAACATGGCCTTGTATGTCAGGCAGAGATCACCTCTGAGTAGGCGGTATGCAACTGAGTACAGCTGGAGTTTCGTCAGTCGAGCTGCATAGGGCATCTGTTTGAGGCCAGTGATCCTCTTTGTGAGGTACTTCTGTGGTCTTTCCAGCTGTTGCAGGTGTCTTGTAAGATACATCCCAAATGGGGCGTTGTACTCTATGATGGGTCTGATGAGCGATGAGTAGAGGAGCACAATGACCTCTTTTGATCTGGATGCAGACCCTTTTGTGATAAGGTGGGACACGTAGAAGGATTTTCTAACCACTTTGCAATGTAATTATCAAAGGAGAGTTTACTACCTACTTGGGTCCCCAGATTCCTTATTACGTCTTCCGTATTTAGGGGACTACCACCTATGTGGTAGTTTGTGGGTACTTTGTTTTTTCCAAAGAGGATGACTATGCACTTTTTGACATTTAGCTTGAGGCCATGATTTTGACACCAGGTGTCCGTCTCAGTGAGACCTTTTTGGAGGATGTCTGTGTCAGCCGGAGAGTCAATTATAGCCCCTAGTTTGCAGTCATCTGCGAACTTGGTCAGCCATAGTCCTCCTGTGCTTGCCTGTACCTCTGAGAAGTATATGCAGAACAGGAGGGGTCCTAGGACTGAGCCCTGGGGAATGCCACTTATAACCAGTTTAGAATTAGACCTAGCTCCCGCAACTGTTACCATGTGGGTTCTGTCCATGAGCCAGTTGGCAACCCATCTTGTGACGTAGGGGTTTATGTTCAGGCTGGTGAGTTTGTCTGTAATACCAGAATGGAGAATGGTGTCAAAGGCCTTTGCGAGGTCTAGGTAGGCTATGTGTACCACCTTTCCCTCATCTATAGTCTTGGTAACTGTCTCAAAGAAGTCCACCAGGTTTAGGAAGCATGATCTGCCCTTAACAAAGCCGAACTGGATAGGGTCCAGTGTTTGGAGGGTCCCAATGTCTCAGTTAATGAGTTCCATGATGAGGTGCTCCATAACCTTGCAGACCAAGCTAGTCAGGCTTATAGGAGATAGTTCCTGGGGTCTGTTGTGGCTCCACCTTTGTGGAGAGGAATAACTGTTGCTGTGCGCCACTCTATGGATACGTAACATGTGGAGAGGCTGAGTTTGAACAGTGTGTTTAGGTTAGGGGTTAGTTCATCTTTAAGCTCATGTAGGACACAGCCTGGGACACCGTCCGGTCCCATTGATGCTGAGTTTTTGCCTTTGGAGGGGGCTGTTTTAACCTGAGTGTTTGTGATTTCAGGAGCTCTACATTCTTCTGGTATGGCTATGGGTCCTTTTGGGGGTGAGAGGGGGTGAAGTTTGCGCTGAACCTGTCTGCCAGAATGTTGGCAATATCGGTTGGTTCAGTGTATTTTGTACCATTCTGCACTAACTCTGAGCAGATCTGAGCATTGCCACTTAGATTCTTGACATAGCTAAAGAATGCCTTGTGGTTATCTTTGGAGTCCTTGGCAATTTTTCTTTCGAAACTCGCCTTGGATGATTTTATGAGGGATCATAGTTTCTTGCTGATACTGATCAGGGATGTCTTCCCTTCTTGGGATTTTACTCTTTTCTGTACTAGTTTCCTCCTTCTATTGTATAGCTTGTTTATGGCAGGAGGCCACCAGACTGGTTTCCCTTTCTTGGAGGAGTGAGTTTTGGTTTTGCTTGGGATAGCACGAGCCATGCATTCTTGTAGGTGCCCGTAGAATGCATTAGTAAATGATTTTGCAGCTTTAGACAATGTTATCCTTTAGCATGGGGGATTTGAAACTTTCCACCTCAGTCTTAAGTAACGTGAAGTTTGCTTTTGAAATGTTTTTCACGGTGGTTTCCTTGTCCGGGGGTGGGGGCAGAATGTGGATATCCAAAGTGATTTGTTTATGGTCAGATCTAACCAGTGAGGGGTTGACCTCCGGTGTGGAGCACCGGTGGCACATGCCGGTGATGACCAGGTCCAATATGTTGTCACCTCTGGTGGGAGTGTTATCCAGTTGATCCAAGGCATTTGAATTTATAAATTCTAGGAAATGATGGGCAAGGGAGTTAGTACTTGAGCAGTTCTCCCAATTAATGTTTGGGTAATTGAAATCACCCAATATTAGGATGTTTGGTAGGACCTTTATATTTCCAAGTGTTTCCAGAAATGCGGAATGGGGGTCCTGGGACATGGTGGGTGATCTGTAGCAAGCTACAATTTGAATTGCAGTTTTGCCCATTGTTAGTTGCACGTGGATGATCTCTGAAGCATCGTGCTGTGCCACTAACCTGGAGGTGTGGGTATCCTTGATGAATATGGATACGCCCCCACCTTTTGTATTTCTATCTGGGTTCTGTGGCTGAAATGTATGGTATGAGTTGTAGCCTGGTAGTGCTGGAGTGCTGTCTGGAGCCTTAAATCAAATTTCTGTTACTGCACATATATCAATTTTCTCCATACTGAGGAGTGCCTCGAGTGCATGCATATTGAGGTTTAGACTTCTGGCATTGAGTAGCATTGCCCTCAGTTTTTTGTTACTTGTGCTATTTATGGTGGTGGGTTTGTCTTTTGAGCCTTGTCTAAAAAAGGCACTATGGGGGTGGTAAGAGCCTTGGCCAGTATTCGAAAGCCTATGGGTGACAGGTGCAAGCCATCTCTAGTGATGTAGCGTGGCTTGTCAAGCATGTCATCCCAGGCAGACAGACACTGGATCCCCTTTGAATGACACCAGAAACTTAGCCAATTGTTGAAACTAATAATTTTTTCTTTATACTGTGGTATCATTCTCGGTGAGGGCAGGATGCTACTCAGGGTCAGGGTCATACCGGCCTGGGCTACAAGACCAGAGAGCTCTTCCATGTCTCTTTTCATGTAGTCCAGGGAGGTATGGCTCAGGTCATTCACACCAATGTGGACAATGACAGAGATGTATTTGTACTTGTTCTGGAGTGACCTGAGTGCTTGTGTTATGTGGCGGATCCTGGCACCAGACAGGCAACTAACAGTAACCTTCTCCTTATTCAGCCTAGTGAGTAGGACATCAGTGTGCCCGACTATAGAGTCACCTATTACTAGTATGTTGGGTATGTTATTTTGTCTTAAGGGCTGTGATTGCATGGCACACTGGTTTTGTGAAGTATGTGTTTCATGATTTGTGTTGGGGGGTGGAGTTTGCTTGGATGTCTGCTTTGGAGGTCTCTGTTGCTTTTGCAGATTTTTATTCAGAGCCTCCGAGTATGTTTTCATGTATTTATGTGTGTTTTTTGCCGGTTTAATGGGTCTATGTGAGACTGGTGGTGTGATGCAAGTATTTCCCTTCTCCTCTTGACTTATCTTATCCAGCCTTGGGTTGAGAGAGCTTAGCCTCCAGTTTGGCTGTATAATTGCATCTCTCACATATATTAGTGTTTGGTGGTAGGAGGAGAGGGTTGTCTGTGTACATGAGGCAGTTGTAACATTGCCTCAAAATGCCTAGATTCACCAGTTGGACTGGAGAGTATGCCTGTAACAGCCCTTTGGACATGCCTGGATAGGTACAGTGAACTGTCTTACTGAATGGCTGGTAAGGTTGAATAGAGAGCCTTGTCCTTCTGTATAATATAGGAGGGTCTAGTGCTGGGGTTTATAAGTGCTTGCTATGAGTTTTGAGCAAGTGCTGGGCCGAGAAATGAATGGCTTGAGTGCTTAAGTTGAAAGTTTGGCTAGTTCCAAGGGAAAAATTGAAGAGGAGACTTTGTGGAACCGGAAATAGTTATACCCTAGCTAACCGGCGCTGCCTGGCGTGCAAAATCGAGCAAATGCGGTATTTATAGCAGGGAAATGAAAGAGATAGAAATGGCCAATAAACTGCTAATTTTTGAGCTGAAACCACTCCTCCAGGGACAGATAGGCTGCTCAAAGCTCCCCTCTCTCACAGGTGAACAGAGAAACTTCCATCTATCCAAGTAAGTTATGGGCAAAAACAGAGATTTGTAACACAGCCCTGAATTCAGCACTTAACCTGAAAACTGGACTATACTAGCTTAGAAAGGTGGGAAACAAGTATATATTTTTTTGCTTTTTTTCAGAAAATAAAGCAGATACAATCAAAAAAACTATTTAAATGCACAGAAAATGATATTTACTGTTATATATCTCAGATCAGAGTTGTAGTCAATGCCACTAGTAATAAAGTAGGAAGAAACACAAATACAGTAAAAGCAGATGAACAGAATGTAATATATATATATATATATATATATATATATATATATATATATATATATATAAAACAATAGAAAACGAACAACTGATTTAAACAAATTACCCGATTAACTAGAAAAAAGCTCAAAAACTGAGCCCTGCTCCAGCAGTCTTCAATCAGACAAGTTCTAACTGCACACTCCTGCTGTTAGGGTGCAGGGGAACCTTCTCCAAAAAAAGATGGCCTGGGTCAGTGCTCAAGTTATACAAACAAAGCTAGATTAAGCAGGCCTGAATCTGGTCTATGCTGCGGCAACAAAGTGCACCTATTTCAGAAAGAAACAGTTCAAAAAGCAGGCACAATAAGCTTGTGACCAGAAATTCCCAGCTCAGAAGGGCAGAATCCAGCCTCCCACAAGAGTGCAGACCACACCTTCTTAATATAAAAAAACTGTCCCAAAGCCCAAGTGCTTAAACCAGAACTACTACACTTTAGAACAGACACTAAGCCTTCAATCAGTAAGTCACAACTCAGAAGGATGTAAGCTTCCGGTCCTGACACAACATTGCAGACCACAAACCTTGTGTGAAACAACTGGTCTAAAGCCCAAGTGCGTAATCCAAAGGCTTAGAATAACAGTTACAATTTAATTGGCTACTAACAAGCAGTAATAAATGCAGAAGAATAAATGCTATTAAGTACTTTTAAGAACAGGCAGCAAGAGCAAAATAAGTAATAAAGTAGGAAGAAACACAAACACAGTAAGCAGATGAATAAAGTGCAAAGCATTTTTTTTCTCTCTGTATTAGGTAGAATGAGCTAAAGACACTAGATGGGAGGAGTGTCACAGATCAAATATACAGTAGGGGCAGGCAATTGCAAAGTCAAGTATAAAAAGAAAACACCAATAGGGAGGGCAGGATGGGGGAAAAATAAATCAACTCAGAAAAATAACACTTTCAACACAGATCAGAAGCCAGCAAATATGATCTAAATCAATCAAGCAAAAGCAATTAGAATGCTACAGAACTTTGGAAAGAAGTGCCAAAAACTATACTTATCAATTTATATTTTGAGTTGTTTCAGTAGCACTCTCAGTCAGAACTCAATTAGAGATTATTTCCACCCTATTTTTAAACTCCACTTTAATTTTATCCCACTCCCTAGTTATATTTTCAGAAGAAATTTCTGTCTTCTCTAATAATGCCTAAATAATTTCCATTACCCATTCCTTAAATTCCTCTCTTTTCAACAGATTGGTGGGAAAGCACCAGTGTCTCATTTTTTTATTATCCTGTGTTTTTATTTTAGCTATTATTCTCTCATGATCTGAAATAGTTATCGGATGTGTGCCAAACGTTTAATTAAATGCACATATTCCTGTGAAATGTAAGTTCTGTCTAGCCTAGCCCATCTTGAGGAATAATATATTAATTCTCTAACTCCTACTACAGAATTCACATCTTCCATGCCAAATATTTTCATAAATTTCTTCAAAACTCTATCTTCCTTTGTTATAGTTTTCCTTCTGAACCCCCCAGACACATATTTCCTGCTGCAAATCAAATTCTAGTCCCCACCTACAAGTAATATTCCCTGCTGAAAGCTGATTATTTCTCCCAGAATTTTCTGCTCCATTATATCAGTTTTATGTAATATAAATACATGCCAGTGTAATCCTCCTCCCTTGCCAGGAACCCCTTAGTACTACACATCTACCATTATCTTTTTTACCCTCTTCTGTCACTATTGGAGCTCCTCTTACAATTAATATAAGTACTCCTCTTTTCCATTGTCCCAGGTATTCCACTGAATAACCATCCTGAAAACATTTCTTTTATCAAATTCACATGTTCAATTCTTTCCAAATGTGTCTCCTATAGCATAACTATTTGCACTCCACATTTTTAATATAGTTCACTACTCTTTCTTTTTCATATATATCTGTGAGACCATTAACATTTAAAGATAACATCAACAGGGTCATTATGTAAAAAGTTATTATTCCTACCCTTTATTTGTAACAGCTTTTTTGTTAAGTATCTAGTTCCAGCTTTTGTGTTATGTGCACACACTGTTTGGCAGGTTGACCTTTAATACAGCTGTTTCTTGCCATATCCATTTGAGCCTATGTCACGTTTTATTGAAAGCCCTCAAACAAAACAATAAATGCCCCCTAATTCACCCCAAACAAAATATTAACACACAAAACTATGTACATCTTCAAATATCGATGTTTTATATTCCTTATGGGAACAATTGTCACAAACTGGCAGCCACACTAACAGACTTGGGTTAGCTTAAAAGGAAGGTTATCCATGCTAAGGTGCATGGTACAGCCTGTGCTTCTACTAAGTGCTGCCTGGTATTGTCTTATCTTTATTGCTCTCCCAGAATGAGAAAACATTTGAACACTTTCAGAAAATATTATCTCCTAGCCATTGAAAAAAGCCATTAAAAGAAATAAGTATTCTTTTTTTATAGCTCTTTATCAGATTGTCTCAGTGGATACATCAGAATCAGATACTGAATTGCTTCTACAAGTATTTATTTATTTGTGTGCTAGAGGAGAGCTTTATTATATTCAATGTTCTTTTTTTATGTATTTGCTTTATCTTAAAACTTGTTACTAGATAAAGCCAAGAGCCTTAATCCAGTCATTTCCATATGTAAGAATGAGAAAAAGCACATTTTTACTTGTATCATATTCTTTTCAACAGACTTTTCTCCTTTTGTTACATTGCAGTGCCTATATTTCTTAAAACTGAACTAGGAGAAAGAGAAAACAAGGGAAAAAGAAACAGGGGCACCTGCTTACTTTAGTATCCCCATGACACTTGAAAATAACTGAGAAAACTTTACTTTATACCATGCAGATATCATGCATTATACAAATATTGCTGTTAAGAACAAAAGTTTGTTACTTACAGTTAACTCTTTCCTTCCTCTTCCCCTCTCCTAAGTGTTCTTTCAAGCATTAATGACACAAAGTAGGGCATATGATTTAGAGTCAACTACAAGTTTAACAAAGCCAAAAAAGTCCAGTATTTCCAGCTTTTCTTGTTTTGTCCTGTTTCACAAATATAATTAATGCTTTATAATCCCACATTTATTTGTCAGTTTCTGAATTTCTGGTTTTATTTCTGTCTACCTTAATCTTCCAAATTCAGTCTCTACTTCCTTTCCAACATACTGTTGGTTCTTCTAGTCATCTTTTGTGCTTTTTTCTAGCTCTCAAGCATTTTTCATTGAAACACTGGAAAATGTTTCACTGGCACAGTCTCTCTGTGATCATTATGATGAACAACAAGCAGAATATCCTTCTGTTTCACAGATCACTTTTTGTTGGGCAAACATCTCTATTTCTTCCTTAGCATGTTCTGCATGAAAAAATGATTTCATCTCTCCAGAAAAAAATATTCTGAAGATAGTTGGATACAGCAGCTTGAATCTCATGCCTGCTTCTCGATATTCCCTGATTAGTGGTATAAGTTTGCTCCTCTTCTGCCTGGTGTACAATGAGTAATCAATTTCCACAAACAGTTTACTGTCTCCCACTTTTACTACTTTGTCCTTCTGCCACAGTTTTGTTAGAATCAACTCCTTCTGCTGGTAGGATTGCATCTTTACTATTAAAGGTCTAGGTTGCTTTCTCATGGCCAAGTTTGCAGGATACACACAATGTGCCCTTTTAGTTAACAACTCCTGCTGTCAATACCAGTCCATTTGCTTATTTGTGCTTTCATAAAATTAATGCATTCTGTTCCTTCCAGCTTCTCTGATACAGCAGAAAATCTTAGGTTTTCCCTGTGTGCTCTGTCCTCTAATTCTATTATTTTTTGAAACATCTCTTCTTAAGCAGTTTCATATCCAGCCAGCCTTTTTTTCATTTTGACCTACGACTTTTGCAGTTTTATCACCTCATCTGAAAATCTGTTTAAAGGTTCTTCCATTTTATCCAGTCTTTTGTTATTTGGGTTGATATATTCCATTAGTGTTTTGTTTATTTTAATCGGCTCGAGTACATTTGACTTATTTTATTCTTCTGGGTTACTGGAAGTCATGTCTTGCACCAAAGCTGGAGCTTGCACTGCTTTTTGCTGAACAGCTTCAGAATTCTTCCTAGACAGTGTTTTTCCTCACCTTTTGTGGTTGATTTTCTTTCCAGTTCTCTGAATTTCTTTTTTGCTGGCATCCAGGCAGTGCACTTACTAACCAGTTACTGAAATTTACCCAAAACACGAGTTCACTGGCTCTTTCTTCTGAGTTTCTGTTTTCAAACTGGGAGAGCTGAAGTTAAGCTGGTACTCACTGTGCAGCCATCTTGGAAGTCGCTATTACTTTAGACTTTAACCCATAGCACAGAAAGGTTTTGCATGGTGCTAAACTTAGGGCAGCTTGATAGAGTATCAAACAGCATTAAGACCATAACATTATATAACATCTAGCCTTAACCTTAAACACCACTCAGGTGACCACTGTAAAACCAAGACCCTAAACCATAACAGCTGAACCCTAATACAGGTCCTGACAACATGGATTTGCAAATTCCTAATGTCTCTGTGGTCAGCTGGCATCCTGAGACAATATAGCAATTGCCTCATGTACTTAGGCAACCTTTTAATCTTTGAAGAAACTAACATAGTATTCAACGAAAAAATAAAAATAAAAATAAAAAATGCCACCAACAATGGTGCAACCACTCCAGGTACAGGATAAAACTTTTATTAGAAAACCACTAAGCACTTTCACCCTGCTACCTCAGGGCTTTATCAGAGTTATATAACTCGGCTAAAATCATGCTTATATACAGGAAGTAACATCACTCACACAAGTCAATTAAATAATTAGTTCATTTGAAATGCAGTGTGCTTCCAATTCTTAGTTCAAAACTATGTAAAGTGTTTATATATATATATATATATATATATATATATATATATATATATATATATATATATAATGTAAAATATATAAACTATCTCAACTTGGCACACATAAAAACCTTACAAAATTACACATAGTGTACTTAAATCATACTTTCCATAAACTTATAAATTTGTTTTGTGTCCCAAAACAGTATAATCAGATCTGTGTTGCTCTTAGTTTTAAAAGTGAACTTAATTATATATTCTCATTAATTCCAGGAAGTATTGTAGTATTAGTCCTGAATTGCCATTCCATTTCAACTTTTTCCAAAAACAGTTTCAAGTCCCCACCTCTTCCTTGGTCAATCACCCCTTTCAATAATAAAAAATAAGAACTTGTTAAAACTAATACAATTCTTCGAATGGTTATATAGTGCATTTTCTTTCTTTTTCTTTTTAATGTCCCTAACATGCAAAGAGATACAAAAAACTCTTTTAACAAGACAGTGTACCCATTGCCCAGAAAAGGAGAAAATAGGAATCAATATAATTTAGATTCTGGATATGAATTTGAGGGTGGAAGGGACAGTGAACTGACTAATGAGACACATCAAAATGGGGATTTTTTAGAACCACCTCCACTCCCCAGAAGGTCTCAGAGAATAAAGAACAGGAACCAGAGGAACTGGGGTGGCAAACAGGGGAGGAACTCTTCCTACCAATACTATCAAGGGAAGAGATAGACAATTGTGAACTGTTATTGATGGATCATATATCTGACAGTGAAATCTCTATGGAAATGGACTTATATGACCAATCTGTTTGTAAAGTAATTACAAAAGATGGATTTAATGTGTACAATTATTCACAGCAGATTATTAATGAGGTGCATATGTCTTTGTTTAGTAAAGGTTTTTCTTTTGTCCCATGTTTTAAACAAGATGTTGCTAAGGTTTTTACTAACCTAAGACTATTCACTAGACAACTGAATTTGAAATATTTTTTTCTTGACAAAAAGGGAAATGATTGTACCTAACTACCATTTTTGAAAATGAAGAGTACTTTTATCCCAACAAGTAATAATACTATTGCCACATTTAAAACTTGACAAAAAGGGAAATGATTGTACCTAACTACCATTTTTGAAAATGAAGAGTACTTTTATCCCAACAAGTAATAATACTATTGCCACATTTAAAACTTTATGTGAAAATGAATTACAGTGAAAATGAATTACAAGCATCGGAGACCATCCAGGTGCAATTAACCATAGGTAAAACTGCCCTACAGTTTGTAACATGCTACAGACCACCTTCTCAAACTCAGGAAACCCACACAGCCTTCCTGAAGACACTGGAGAGTATAAATGTCTCTCCAAACACCATCATATTGGGTGACTTCAACTACCCAAACATAGACTGGGAACATTACTCAAGCCCCAACGCCCTAGCCCAAAGGTTCCTTGAGTTCATAAACTCAAATGCTATGGAACAACTAGTCACCATTCCCACAAGAGGAGAAAATATACTAGACCTGATCATCACAAACATGGGGACAAAATGCTCCACACCGGAATTATATCCCTCATTGGTGAGATCAGACCATAAATTAATCTCACTGGAGATCCACATCCTGCCCCCACCCCCAGCAAAAAAGACCACAGTGAAGAACTTCTCAAAAGCAAACTTCACACTTCTTAAGACTGGAGTGGTATCCTTCAAGGCCCCCGAGCCAGTGGAAACCACAACCCACTCTGCTGAAACCCTTACAAATGCCTTCTACGAGCACCTCCAGGAATGTATGGATCAAGCAATCCCTAATAAAATCAAGACCCTTTCCACCAAAGGCAGGCGCCCAGTCTGGTGGACTCCAGTCATAAACAAACTCTACAACAAGAGGAGAAAGCTACTACATGACAGAGCAAAATCCCTAAATGGGAAGGCATCTCTGATCAATACCAGCAAAAAACTACGATCACTCATAAAATCATCCAAGGCCAACTTTGAGAGAAAAATCGCTAATGACACAAAAGACAATCATAAAGCCTTCTTTAGCTATGTTAGAAACCTGGGTGGAAACTCCCAGATATGCTCAGAATTAGTCCAAAATGATAAAAAAATCACTGAACCCACAGACATTGCCAACATACTGGCAGACAGATAAATGAGATATCCCAACACGTAGGGCAACCAGCAAAAAATGAATCCAAAATACGATAACAGCTTCAGAAGCAACACACCAAACCTTGGAGGAAACTCCTTTTATTCCACCGACTGAGCGCTTTCACCATGAAATGGCTTCTTCAGAGTCTCTCTGAAGAAGCCATTTCATGGTGAAAGCGCTCAGTCGGTGGAATAAAAGGAGTTTCCTCCAAGGTTTGGTGTGTTGCCTTTGCTTCTGAAGCTGTTATCGTATTTTGGATTCATTCTATACTGGCAGACAGGTTCAGTGCAAATTTCTCCCCTCCCTCCCCCCCAAAAGGAGAAATATCTATCCCACCAGAGTCTAGCCTCCCAAACATCTCAGATGCCCAGGTGAGAGCTGCTCTCTCTAAAGCAAAAAACACAGCATCAATGGGACCGGACGGTGTCCCCGGCTGTGTGCTACACGAACTCAATGAGGAACTAAACCCACACATAAGGCTGCTGTTTAATCTTAGCCTTACTACAGGATCGTCCCAAAGAATGGCGATGGCAACTGTGGTCCCACTCCACAAAGGCGGTGCTTCTACGGACCCTGAAATTACCGCCCATAAGCTTGACGAGCCTTGTCTGCAAAGCTATGGAGAGGATCATAATGGAACTCATAAATAAAGACATTGGGGACCTACAGACACTGGATCCTACCCAATTTGGCTTTGTCAAGGGCAGATCCTGCCTCTTGAACTTGGTCGACTTTTGAAACAGTCACTAAGGCCATTGATGAGGGTAAGGCAGTTCACACAGCCTACCTTGACCTAGCAAAAGCGTTGACACAATACCCCACTCGGGCATCATAGAAAAGCTCACCAGCTTAGATGTAAACCCATATGTCACAAGATGGGTTGCAAACTGGCTCAAGGACAGAACACACAGGGTTAGAGTTGCTGGTGCCATGTCAGACTCTAAGCCGGTCACGGCGGTGTCCCACAGGGCTCAGTCCTGGGCCCCTCTTGTTCGGCATTTATTTTTCTGAAGTGCAGGCAAACATAGGGGGATTGTGGCTGACAAAATTTGCAGATGACTGCAAACTGGGCACCATAATTGACACTCCATCAGACACAGACATCCTCCAGAAAGGTCTCATAGAAATGGATAACTGGTGCCAGAGCCATGGCCTTAAGCTAAATGCCAAAAAATGTATAGTCATACCCTTTGGGAAAAACAAGGTAACCCCTAATTACCACATAGGTGGTAATCTATTAAACACGGAAGAAGTTATCAGGGACCTGGGGACCCAAGTTGACAGTAACCTCTCTTTTGACACTCACATTGCCAAAGTGGTTAGGAAGGCCTTCTACATTGCCCACCTGATCATGAAGGGATTCACATCCAGATCAGGAGAGGTCATTGTACCCTGTACTCTTCACTTATCAGACCAATGATTGAGTACAACGCCCCATTGAATGTACCTTACCCGACACCTGCAGCAGTTGGAAAGACCCCAAAAGTTCCTCACCAAAAGGATAAAGGGGCTCAAACATATGTCATACGATGCCCGACTGAAGAAACTCCAGCTCTATTCAGTCACATACCGTCTGCTCAGAGGTGATCTGTGCCTGACATACAAGGCCATGTCCAACCCGAATTAATGGACATGGTCCACCTCAAAAATCCAAATCCACCAGAGCCACGAGAGCAAGAGACTTAAACCTCAACACGGATATAAATAGGACGTGCTGGAGGGACAGATTCATCACCCAGAGACTCCCTACACTATGGAACAGAATCCCAGTCCATGTGAGGCAGAGCCCCTCACTGACTCTGTTCAAGAGAAATCTTGACGAGTGGATGGGAGATCGTAGGTTTACCCCGGGAATCATCTCTGTATCACTGCTGGACAGAGGCACAGCAAACTAATGGGTATAGTATTCTCATCCTAAGGGGTGGTGAAAGCCACACACACTCTGGCTAGGCTTATAAATGCCCTAGGGCAGATAGCCTAGTATGAACCTATGAACCTATAAGCTTTGTTCTTAACTGTGACAAGATATGATGACAACTTGAATGACGTGAATGACCTGAGATGTACCTCCCTGGACTACATGAAAAGAGACATAGAGGAGCTCTCTCAGCATGTAGCCCAGGCCGGTATGACCCTGACCTTGAGTAGCATCTTACCCTCACCAAGAATGATGCCACAATATGAAGACAAGATGATCAATTTCAACAATCGGCTTAAGTATTGGTGTCATTCAAAGGGGATCCAATGCCTGTCAGCCTGGGATGACATGCTCAACAAGCCAAGATGCTTCGCTAGGGATGGCTTGCACCTATCACCCCTGGGCTTTTGGATATTGGCAAAGGTTCTTGCTACCCCCATAGTGCCTTTTTTAGGTAAAGCTCAAAAGACAAACCCACCTCCATAGGTATCACAAGGGATAAGAAACTAAGAGTAGTGCTACTCAATGCCAGAAGTCTAAACCTCAAGATGCACGCACTCAAAACTCTCCTTAGCATGGAGAACATCGATATCTGTGCAGTAACAGAAACCTGGTTCAAGGCTCCCGAGAGCAGCCCAACACTACCAGGTTATACCTCATACCATGCTTTTCAGCCCCAAAATGTGGAACGAACCACAAAAGGAGGGGGAGTATCAATATTTGTCAAAGATATCCACACCTCCAGGTTGGTGGCACAGCACGAAGCATCAGAGACTATCCATGTGCAACTATCAGTGGGTAAAACTGCCTTCCAGTTTATAGCCTGCTACAGACCACCATCCCAAACCCAGGAACTCCACTCGGCCTTCCTGAGAACACTGGAAAATATGAAGGTCTCTCCAAACACCATTATATTGGGCGACTTCAACTACCCAAACATAGACTGGGAGCATTACTCTAGCTCCAACACCCTAGCCCAAAGGTTCCTAGAATTTATAAACTCAAATGCTATGGAACAACTTGTTACCACTCCCACAAGAGGGGAAAACATACTGGACCTGATCATCACCAACATGGGGACTCTATGCTCCAGACCAGAAGTGTATCCCTCACTGGTAAGATCAGACCATAAACTAATCTCACTGGATATTCACATCCTGACCCCAACCCCTGCCCAGAAAACCACAGTGAAAAACTTCTCTAAAGCAAATTTCACACTCCTCAAAACCGAGGTGGAATCCTTCAAAGCTACCGGGCCTGTGGAAAATACGGCCCAGACCGCAGAATCCTTTATAAACGCATTCTATGAACACCTTCAGGAATGCATGGATCATGCAATCCCAAATAAAATCAAGACCCAATTCTCCAAAGGCAGACGTCCTGTCTGGTGGACCCCAGCCATAAACAAACTATACAATAGAAGGAGGAAGATACTACATGATAGAGCAAAATCCCAAAAAGGGAAGGCATCTCTGATCAGTATTACCAAAAAACTACGGGCACTCATAAAATCGTCTAAGGCCAGCTTTGAGAGAAAAATTGCACAGGACACTAAGGATAATCACAAGGCTTTCTTTAGTTATGTTAGGAACCTGGGTGGGAATTCCCAGATATGCTCAGAATTAGTCCAAAATTACAAAAAATACACCGAACCCACAGACATTGCCAACATCCTAGCTGACAGGTTCAGCGCAAACTTCTCCCCCCCTCCCCACCAAAAAGGGAAAATATCTATCCCAGCAGAGTGCTGCCCCCCTGACATCTCAGATGCTCAGGTAAGAGCCGCCCTCTCCAAAGCAAAAAACACAGCATCAATGGGACCAGACGGTGTCCCGGGCTACGTCCTACATGAACTCCAAGAAGAGCTAAACCCAAACATAAAACTACTGTTCAATCTCTGCCTTACTACAGGATATTTACCCAAAGAGTGGCGTACAGCAACGGTGGTCCCTCTCCACAAAGGTGGTGCCTCAACGGATCCTGGAAACTATCGCCCCATAAGCCTGACTAGCTTGGTCTGCAAACCTATGGAAAGGATCATCATGGACCTTATAAATAAAGATATTGGGGACCTACAGACACTGGATCCTACCCAGTTCGGCTTTGTTAAGGGCAGATCCTGCCTCTTAAACCTGGTCAATTTCTTTGAAACAGTCACCAAGGCCATTGACGAGGGGAAGGTGATCCACACAGCCTACCTGGACCTCGCAAAAGCCTTCGAAACAATACCCCACTCGGGCATTATAGATAAGCTCACCAGCTTAAATATAAACCCCTATGTCACTAGATGGGTTGCAAACTGGCTCAAGGACAGAACCCACATGGTTAGAATTGCTGGAGCCATGTCAGATTCCAAACCAGTTACAAGTGGCGTCCCACAAGGCTCAGTCCTGGGACCTCTCTTGTTCGGTATATATTTCTCAGAGGTACAAGCCAACATGGAAGGACTGTGGTTGACCAAGTTCGCAGATGACTGCAAACTGGGCACCATAATCGACTCTCCAGCCGACACAAGCATCCTCCAAAAGGGTCTCATAGAAACAGACAACTGGTGCCAGAGCCATGGCCTCAAGCTAAATGCCAAAAAGTGTATAGTCATCCCCTTTGGCAAAAACAAAGTGCCCACAAATTACCACATAGGTAGTAATCCATTAAGTATGGAAGAAGTAATTAGGGACCTGGGGACCCAAGTTGATAGCAATCTCTCATTTGACACCCACGTAGCCAAAGTGGTTAGAAAAACATTTTATATAGCCCACCTAATCATGAAGGGATTCACATCTAGATCAGGGGAGGTCATCGTGCCTCTTTACTCATCCCTCATCAGGCCCATAATCGAGTACAATGCCCCTTTTGGGATGTATCTTACCAGACACCTGCAGCAACTGGAAAGACCCCAAAAGTACCTCACCAAGAGGATCAAAGGGCTCAAACAAATGCCATATGCTGCCCGGTTAAAGAAACTCCAGCTCTACTCAGTGGCATACCGCCTGCTTAGAGACGATCTGTGCCTAACGTATAAAGCCATGTCCAACCCAGAATTAATGGACATGCTGCACCTCAGAAAATCCAAATCCCATCGAGCTACGCACTTGAGAGACTTGAACCTCAGCACTGAAATAAATAGGACATGCTGGAGGGACAGATTCATAACCCAGAGGCTCCCTTCACTCTGGAATAAAATCCCAGTCCAGGTTAGGCAGAGTCCCTCATTGACTGTCTTCAAGAGGAATCTTGATGAATGGATGGAGGATCATAGGTTTACCCCGGGTATCACTTCTGTGTCACTGTTAGACAGAGGCACAGTATACTAACCTCAAAAAAGGGCATAGCAAAATTAATTTAAAATGGGTGGCGAAAGCCAAACACACTCTGGCTAGGCTTATAAATGCCCTAGGGCAGATAGCCTAGTATGAACCTATGAACCTATGAACTTAACGTTAGATAAAAGGAATGTTTTAAAACACTTGAATGACACGAATCAGGTTAGAGTTGTGAAACCTGATAAAGGTGGGGGGGGGGGCAGTTATCATGGACCAACAAGATTATGTGTTCAAAATGTATGAGTTGCTAAATGACAGCACTACATATGAGAGAATTTCTATCAATGAATTGAGGAGAGCATACACTAAAATTGATTGGACACTACATGATTTTTTAACCCAAGAAGTGATAGATCCAATAGAATACAAGTCTATGATTGTGGATTTTCCTGTGGATACCCCATATCTTCGGGATCTTGAAAATCCACAAAAACTTACACAGCCCACCTTTTAGACCAATTGTCACTGCAACAGGGTCAAAAACTGAACCCATAGTGGCGTACATTGATTTTTGGTGTAATGTTGTACTCAAGTGTTGCAAACATATTCTGAAAGACTCATGGCATTGTGTAGAAACCCTCAGAGATACACTCATTACAGATGACTTTTTATTTGTTACAGCAGATGTAATGAATTTATTTACAGCTATTCCACACAAAGAAGGGCTACTATTGTTTGAAGAAGCATTAAGGGGTAAAATATGTATACACAACGTGAAAAGGTATTCACTTGTGGACCTTATGGAGATGGTACTTAACAATAATTTTTTGCTCTTCGAGGAAGAGCTTTTTCACCAGAAATCAGGTGTAGCCATGGGAGCCAAATGCACACCAATATAAGCCAATTTGGTGCTGGCTCAGTGGGAGGAAAAATGTGTTTTCCCATCCAACTTTTTTGATAAAGCAGTCATTTGGTTAAGATTTTTGAATAATATACTCATCCTTTGGAAAGGTACCATAGCTGAGTTAGGTGAATTCATGGATTATTTAAATTCAACTACATCATTTTTAAAGTTTACACACAGAATTGGCACAGACAGCATAGAGTTCTTGGACATACTATTAAGTTGGAATAAAACTAACAACAAATTGAACTCTAGAGTATACAGGAAAGAAACATACTCAAACTCATTCCTTCACTACAACAGTTGTCATCTAATGCATCAGAAGAATAGTATTGTAAAGGGTCAAATGGTGAGGATATCAAGGTTGAAGAGTGAAGATAGTGAATTTGTGAATGAGATGTACACCTTAGTGGGAATGTTCAAAGAAAGAGGTTACCCCATTAAACTATTGACCAGAATTAGGAATTATATTCGAGAGAGAAGAAATGATAGGTTCCTACTCATCCTATCCACCAACCATGGATTCACCTTTGAAACAAGGAAAGGGAGTTCATTTCACAAATGTTCTGGTTCTTCCTTACAGTAATGAAGCATTGAAAATTAGAGCTACAATTAACATCATATGGGACTTATTTTATGTAGTCTATGTTAAATGTAGTCTTTTTCATTTCATGTTCTTTTAGGTTTATATTCCATTCCTCTATCACTTGCTGAAGTTCCCTTTTAAAGTCTGCTTCTAATAGCACATTATATGTGCAAAGCAGTTTTGTTGATCTGTCCCCTCAACCCTGTTTGCTAAAATAGTCCATCACCATTATGAACAGCAGTAGGTTCAGACATGAACCCAAATGCACCCCAACTCCCACCGGGCAACCCTCTGCGAGTCTGAACACTGTTCACACTTATGTCATTGGGTCCTTGTACATAGTCTGTACTACCAATGTTTCAAGTACTTCGAACCATCACAGGACTACACAAACCAGCTTCCGTGGGAACTTGTCATACACTTTTTATGAGTCTAGGAATGCCCTGTTGGAATCTTTTCTCATTTCTAGTTTTTTCTCCACTTTTTGTTTCCTCAACTCCACTATGAGGATGACGATTATTATTAAGCAAACAAAGCATTGTCTCAAAGTACCTAGTGTCAGTAGGCTGACAGTAGAGGGTGTGGAATTGGTCTGTAGATCCATGATCCCCAAATATGGTGCATTAATGATGTCTGGAGTGAATTAAGTTGACTAGAGAATTGAACTATCTTGGTTTACTTAATACCTAATGTTGGGACTGCAGAATATAGAAAGTAATGGATACACTTAAGCTATACTCCAGTCCCTCCCTATAACAGTAAATCCCAACCTGGCATGGCCTAGTTAAATGTGAGGGGGGGGGGGGTATGGTACTGAGATGGGATGTAGTGTAACTTGGCACACAAAATGGTCTTTAGCTCACATATGTGATAAAAGTTACAGCTCGGTGCAGCACTTTGCCCTTTAGCAGCACTGAGGAATTAGCTGAATAGTTGTACAGCACTACGTCAGACAGTACAGATTTAGTCACTGTTTAGTTCTAAAGATGTACATCTATGTAGAGCACTGTGTATTGTCACAGCACAACTCTGTGAAGTCCAGCCAAGTGGAGTGCAGAGGTAAGCAGCTCACACTAATTCAAGTTTATCCCCACCTGGCTGGATAACTGGTTTCCATTGCATCTTCACGCTGAAACATCTACTCTCATTTTTTTAACAAACTGCAGATGAGAGATCATCAACATAAAAAAGTCACAAACCTATGTTTTCCAGGTGTCACCTATCAGATAAGTCCTTATGGATATTGCTAGTGTCCCAACATTTGGTGCATAAGGTACTTAAGTAATATTTCAATCAAAAGTCACAGCGGGTGTCCATTTCCCAGTGATACAAGGATGGCCTCCTTCTCAATCAGTCAGTTGTTGCATTAATTCCTTCAGTGGTGTATCTCTAGAATGCCTAGACAGTTTCTTATTCACTCACTCACTCACTCACTCACTCACTCAAAATTGCCTTCAAACAAAATCTACGCACTTGCTCTTAGAAAGAGGTGCTCCTAACATCATGCTTGAAATGTTAAAAAAGTTCTCTGTGCCTATGAAATTCCTTCAAACTGGGTGTATCACAAATCATCTAAGTCCACATGGACATTTTCAAACGTAACTGTCTGCTGTCTGAATAGTCAAAGGGGCATCCATTCATGCCTTCTCAATAGTGGGAAGATTGTACACAAGAGTATCAAATTCACTTTGTGGCTATTGTATCCCCGAAGAAATAAACAAATTTGAAAATCTCTGATGACTAAAGGTTTTGCATAACTCTTTCTCAAGTAGAATGTAGTAAGTACGTTGCAGACCATGCATTTCTTCTATTTTATTTTTGTTCATAATTGTAGTCTGTATGCAGTTCTTTTGTTTATTTTCAGTCAGAGTTTTATTTTAGTTTGAGTGGACAAATCAGTCATAGCCCCTTCTGATCTGAACAAAACCACTTCATTAGATTCAAGTTCATTTCCTTAAGGGATACTTAATCTCAATATTTGTTTCATAGTATCATAGATGGAATAATTCTTCTCTCAATTAACATATTTGCCTGATATTTCCATCTAAACTGTCTACACACATTACTCTGCCTGCAGTTAATATCTACGCTATTAAATGCATCTTTGATGTACTATGTCATGATGTTACTCTGAATTGTATATTACATATTAGAAAATATTTTTTTATTTTAAGGCATTGCTACATTTTCTTGTATATAACTTGCTAATCAAATTTCTCATACATATTGCTACTGCATTCTCAAAATATTGTACTTTTGCCTTGTAAATATTCCTGTTGTATATTTCTCTTTCTCTGTTTTTGTACTATTTTACAACTTGAATTGCAGGTTTTTTTCTTATTTTTACTAATTACTTTCCTGGAGCTTTACTCCTCAAGTCTCCACTGAAAAAGGGCTCTCTGGGCCCAGTTGGACTAACCCAGTTAACAAATGCAAAATAAATAAATAATTGCAGACTTCTTACTCTGAGGTGTATTTTATATGTATATGTATATATATGCTCCTAGTTTTTCCTGCTCCTTCTTTTTGATTGAACATCTAATGGTTATACATTTACAAATAAAGGATTTCCTTTTACCGTTAATTTTAGTAATCACTACCCTTAGCTCAGCACCTGTCAGACGTCCATTTATAATGACTCTGGTAACTATTTACAAAGTTTCTTAGCAGCTATGTATATTTACTTACTAGGCCATTTAATGGTGATTAGGATTTCTAATAAATATAAATGTATCAATAAATGTACATGAAGCTGGAAAACTTCCATCATATTACTACCTGAAGTGTTTATATATTCATTTTGTTCATGTTCTAACACTAAACTTGAGAGAAAGTAATGTCAGATGTGTGCAGATTTTAATTCTACATCTGTAAAAACAAGGTAGAATGTGTTTAGAATCTGCAAAAAATACACGCTCACACACACACACACACACACACACACACACACACACACACACACACACACACACACACACACACACACACACACAAAGATAGCTAAATACATAGATAAATTCAGGGATGAACATAAGCAGTACAGGCATTTTTGGGAGAGTACAACTCGGACTGACAGGGAAAACCTCAAAGAGCACAGATGTGCTTTCCATAATGTATTTTGATGAGTAGTGACTAACATTAGTTCCAATAAATCTTTTACTCACATCAAAACTTGTGCCTGCACTTATATTGTAAGATCTGACCATAGAACCTACACCTACCCCCATATCTGCAGAAGCTGTCCTTAGTAACTACCTAATTTCTTGCTCAAAACGCTTCTTACAAGCATTAGAAGAATGCCAACCTAAACCTACTTTTGTCAGCTTGTACATTTACAGACTTGTTGTCAATGGTTGGAATACTGCATGGCATTTGAGAAGCTTCTGTATCACTTTAAAAACTTTCTCCATTGCTTCTAACTTCTGTTTTATAGGACACAGGTTTAAGAATAATAACCTTTGCAGAAGATTTTAATTTCAGAATAAATGTCCACTTTAAAGGAAATAGTCAGCAGTGCATAGGTTCATAGGTTCATAGGAGGTTACTAGGTTAATTGCTCTAGGGCCTTTACAAGCCTAGCCATGTGGAAAACCTGAGTACCCTTGTTGACCATAGTTAGATGGTTGTTTGCAAAGTGATACTATGATCAGCACCGAGTGCCCCTCTTCATGAGGACCATAGGTGCCAACTTTGGGGTGAATTTGCATGTTCCCATCCAATTGTCAAGGTTGTACTTAAATAGGGTCATTGAGGAGCTCTGCTTCACATGAAGTAGGAGCTTATTCCAGAGGCAGGCATTCTCTAATAGGCATATTTGTCTCTTGCACAAGTTCTATTAATATTGCAGACCAGATTGAGATCTGTGGAGCAAGTGACTCTTGTTCCATTTGATTTGTATATGTGCAGCATTTCCATTAGGGCAGGGTCAGAGACTGCTCTCTAGGCCAAGCACAGGTTGCTTCTCAGCAGCCTGTATGATACAAAATACAGTGATAGGGCTTTCAGTCTTTCCATGTAGGTCATGTCTTGGATGCCCTGAATTCTCTTGATTAGAAACCTCTGTGGTCTGTCCAGCTGCTACAGGTGTCCAGTGAGGTACATACAGAAAGGAGCACTGTACTCAGTTAGTGGTCTGATGAGGACCTATTACAGCAGAGTAATGACCTCCCTGGTCTTGTATGCAATGCCCTTATATATGAGATAGGCAGTGTAGAAGGATTTCCTTACTACTGTGGACACACGATGATCGAAATTTAGATTGTTATCAACCTGCATTCCCAAGTCACACACCACTGTGTTTGAGCTTAGATGGATGCTGTCTATATTGTAACTAGCAGGAGCTACTTCTCTGTCAAAGGGGATAATGATGCATTTTTTTGCATTTAGTTTCAGTTCATGGTCCTGGTACCAACTGTTTGTCTATGTCAGTCCCTTTTGTAATTTTTTGATATCATCGGGGGACTCTATGACTGTGCCCAATTTACAGTCTGCAAACTTAGTAAGCCACAGGCTATCAACTTTTGACTTGACTTCAGAAAAATAAATTCCAAACAGTAGAGGACCCACTACAGATCACACCACTGGTAACTGGTCTACTGGTGGAGGTGGTTTCCCCTACTTAACAGTGTGCATTCCATCTGTGAGCCAGTTTGCTACCCATCTAGTGATGAATGGATTGATATCCAGCTGGGAAAGTTTCTCAATGATTCTTGAGTGGTGAATTGTGTCAAAAGCTTTGGCTAAATCAGGATAGGTGGTGTATACTGCTTTATCCTCGTCTAAGGATTTGTTGACTTTCTCAAAGAAGTTCATCAGGTTTAAAAAGCAAGATCTACCCTTGACAAAACCAAACTGGGTTGGGTCAGGAGTTTGAACGTTGCCTATGTCCTGGTTCATAAGGTCCGTGATGATTCTTTACATGGCCATGCAGATAAGGCTGGTCAGGGATATGAGTCTATAGTTCCCTTTGTGCAAGGGGATTACTGCTGCTGTTCTTCACTTCTCTGGCACAAAACCAGTGCTCAGGCTGTGGTTAAAGAGACAGCTAATTGGCTCTACTAGGTCTTGTTTTAGATTGTTTAGTATGCATCCTGGGATGTTATCTGGTCCTACAGAGGCTGTATTTTTGGCATTGGACAGTACTTGAATTACCTGTTCTTTGGAGATAAACGGTATAGGACAGATGTCAGGAATGCTATGGGGTATGGCTGGTGGGGACTGAGGTGTGAAATTGTCGCCAAATCTGTCAGCTAGCAGGTTGACTATTTCTTCAGGTTCTGTCTGAGTAGTGCCATTCACTATAGATTCAGCCCACAGCTGGGTATTCCCATTGAGATTTCGGATGTAGCTAAAGAATGCCTTATGATTATCTTTAGCTATGGATGGCAGTCTAGTCTCGTAACTTGCTTTAGAGGACTTTGCAAGGTTTCTGCTTTGCTTGTTTAGGCTGTGTAGGGTAGTCTTTTTTTGCTGAGTATGTTCATTTTTGTTCTTAAATATCAGTTTGTTTCTTTTGTTATATAGCTTATTTATACTTGCAGTCCACCAGGGTGGCTTGTTTTTGAGACACAACCCAGTTTTAGTCCTGTCATGGACTGGTGAGTCAGTATATTTGTTTAAGTGGCTATATAGGGCATTTGTGCACTTCTCCACTCATGAGTCGTTGTTGCCTGTGTTGGCTATGAAACCATTTATATATCACTTAGGAGGCGATAGTTTGCTTTGGAGAAATTTTTTATCTTTTTTGCTCCTGTGGGGGTGTCAGGTCTGATCTTTACTTCAAATGAGATAGATTTCTGGTCTGACTTAACTAGGGAGGGCAGCACACTGGGGATAGTGCAGTAACTCCATATGTTGGTAAGTACTAGGTCTAAGACATTTGAGCCCTTTGTTGGGGTGCAGGCTAACTGTTCCAGTGCATTTGAGTTAACAAAGTCCAGTAACCTCAGTGCAGTTGTATTTCTGCATGTGTACACCACCCAGTCAATGAATAGGTAGTTGAAGTCTCCAGTGACCAAGATGTTTGGCTGTATACTGAGCAATTGAAGCAAGTCGAGGTAGGTGGTGTGTTTATCCTGGTTCATGGTTAGGGACCTGTAGCTAGGTATAATGTGGTAGGGTGTTTTGCCTATAGTTATTTGGATGTGAAGTAGCTCAAGAGAGTTGTACTGTTTCACCAGTCATGAGGTGTATTTGGATTTAATGAAAATGGATACACCTCCACCTTTGGTTCTTTCATGCTTGCTTTGGGGTCGGAACTTGTGGAAGGTATTGCAGCTCTACACAGCTGAGGTACTCTTTATGGGCTTGAACCAAGTCTCAGTGACTGCACAGATGTCACTGTTATATGTGTTGTTATGTGCACTGGTGGATTTTGATCATATATCATTATGTGAGGGTTGTCTACATTTGGGAGGTCTGTGTTTTTTTAAATAGGGTCTTGGTGAGTACCTCTGCCTATTTGGGTGTATGTGTCTTAACTTTATCTTGTGTAAGAGGAGATCTGTGTGAGCTGACATCTTTTTGATGTCTTGTTTGTTGTTACGTGACAGGACTGATTCAAGTTTCATGGTATAGTGACATCTCTCACATACTGTATTTGTTTGCTTTAGGAGCAGGTGGTTGTCAGTATAACTGAGGCAATTGCTACACTGCCTCAGGATGTACATGTTAATCAAGCTGACTGTAGAAATGGTAGGAAACTGACTGTCCATGGCATCAGCTAATTCCTGATTTGTGGGAGGGCAAACGATCAGCTATTGCTCTGAGATTAGTAAAGGAGATTTAACACTATATAGGATTAGAGAAGAAGGTGGAGCAACACTTGACAGTGCTTAGCTGAACTGCCTGCAGGGTAGCAGTACACAACCAAGTTGCTTGAAGAGTAGCAGGGAAGTCTGAGAGGGTTTCACTGATTGGTGTTCAGGGGAAAAAATGTAATTCTAGGTGTTTGCATACATACAAGGCACCACTAACCCACATTGCAAGATGTGCATCTACACACAAATGCAGTGCTTAAATACAAGTTAAACAGTTCTAACACAATCTACCAACAGAAAAAGCCCCTCACAGACCCTTTATTCCAGCAATCCTCAACTCAGATAGGTCACAAACCACACACTTCTGCCACAAAGGTGCACGTGGGCCCTCTTAATGTAAGATGGCTGGTTGTATTGCTCAAATGATAACAAACAGTCTAGATTCAGCAAGTCTGAATCTAGCCCATGCTATTTAAGGCAGATGAAGCAAAATATACAAATGCAGAATTAGTCAGTCACAGCAGAAAAACAGTATAAAATGAAGTAACAGTTCAGTAAAATACAGTACACAAGTGCAAAAAGGCTTAAATTCTACTTATTTGTTGAAGATTTCAGTGGATGCCTTGGATTCTCTTATATAAACTTCAAATCTCTGGCTAAGAATGCCAAACTCTGAGCTGCTCCAGTAAACTGAGCGTAAGCCCATGCAAATGCAGTGCTTCGATACAAATGAATTTAAACACTTATAACACAATCTACCAATAGAAAAGCCCCTCACAGAGCCTTTATTCCTGCAATCTCCAACTCAGGTGGGTCCTAAGTTAAACACTTCTGCCACAAGTCGCCAGGGGGACCCTCTTAATGGTAAGATGGCTGGTTTTAGTGCTCAAGTGATACAAAGTCTCAAATCAGCAAGTCTGAATCTAGCCTATGCTCATAGCTGGCCTTAGGCATAGGCCAACCAGGCAGCTGCCTAGAGCGCTGCTCTAGCAGGAGCATTTTTTCAGTATTTATTTGGTGTAGATAGACTGGGATGGGGGCACCGGATGGTGTGGGGGGCACCGTGGAACCCTTTTGCCTGGGGCACCAGTTGACCTAAGACCAGTCCTGCCTATTTATTTTATTTTTTTATTTTATTTTACATTTGTTGACAGGGCTAGTCTAGCTGGATATATGTGCATTTTCAGTAGAGGTCCGTGGAGATAAACTCCGAAATTAAAAATGATAATGATACTAAATGAAATCCCATTAAAGAAATACATGTAACGTAATCAGAAAAAATTAAGACATTGTAACTAGTGACATAGTTATAAGATATAAACATGCAGTAGTTAGAAAATAAATGAACACAAATATTGTAACACATGGCATACATGGAGAATACTATCAAATGTACAGAGAATAGGGATATAGGAAAGTAAGAAGAAAGTAAGTACACCTTTTTTTTTTTTAAATAGATAGTAAGAAGGAGTTATAAATCAGTGGATGCCAAAATGACATAGATTTTGGGTATTACAGATGAGAAGTATAGTCAGGGGTCAAGAAATAAAGTTAGTCAGGATTAGTACAGGGGCACAGCCATTGTGTTTTGAGGTATAGCTTGAGTTTCTTTTTAAAGAGAGATTTTGAGGCAATAGAAGAAAGTTCAGAGGGAAGCAGGTTCCAATCTTTTCCAACAGTGTTAGAGAAAAGGGAGTCTCCGGCCTTGTTGTTTACTTTGACAGTATCTACAAGAAGTTTGTGTGCAGATCTTAGGGACTTTAGGTTATGGTATGGGTGAATAAGAGTAGATAGTATAGGTGTTTTGTCAGGTTGATAAAGAATTTGATGGGCTATGCCTAGTTGATTAATTTTTAGTTGCTGCTGAAATTCAAGCCAGCCTAGTTGTTTTAAATTAGTACAGTAGTGGGTTCTGTAAGGGTTTCCTGTGGCAAATCTGGCTATGTTGTGGTAGGAGTTTTTTAATTTCAAAAGATTATTTTTTGATAAGTTGGTAAATATGGGAGAGGCATAGAGAAGGGGTGAGATAAGGTGGGAGTGGGCTATAGTTGTTCTAGATTCTGGAGTGAGGAAAGGTTTGATTCTGTAAAGAGAGACTATTTTTTTGTTAATAGTTTTCAATGTGTTGTCTATATGGGCATCAAAGTTAAGGTTGTTGTCAATGGTAATGCCTAGTAGTTTGGTAATAGAATCTTGTGATATAGGTGTGCCATTTTTAGATGTTATAGTAAAGTCTATGTGGGGAGATTTGCTGGAAGGTGTGAAGAGGAGGAGTTTAGTTTTTTTTGGGTTAAGTAGTAGACAGCATTGGGAAAACCATTCTTCTACAGAGTTAAATATGTGTTGTGTGAGGGAGTGAAGATCTGATACAGATGTGGCTGAGCAGATTAGTGTAGAATCGTCTGCGTATTGTATGCATGTAGCTTGGGGAGCAACTTGGTGGAGGTCATTGATAAATAAAGAAAATAGGAGGGGACCCAGTATGGACCCTTGGGGGACACCAATGTTAATAGGTAGCTGGGAGGATAGAGTGGAGTTCCAGAGTACTGCTTGATGTCTGTTATTTAAGTAGGACTTAAACCAGTTAATAGATTGGGTTTCAGTTGACAAAGATTGAAGAATGTGTATGAGTATTTGGTGGTTGACCATGTCAAAAACTTTGGATAGATCTAAGAAAAGTGCAGAGGAAATGGTGTTATGGTTGCGATTTATGTTGATTGTGTCTGTAAAGGAGAGGAGGGCAGTGGTGGTACTGTGGGATGGTCTGAAACCATGTTGGGTATTAGAGAGTAAGTTATTTTGGAGAAGGTGGTGAAGCAGTTGCTTGTGGATACACCTTTCCATAATCTTAGATAAGGGAGAGAAAAGGGCTATAAGGCGGTAGTTAGAGATTTCAGTAGAATTTCCACCCTTATGAAGTGGGATAATGTGGGAGATTTTCCAAAGTTTAGGGACATATCCTTCAATTATTATGCTATTTAAGACAGATTAAGCAAAATATACAAGTACAGAAGAAATCAGTCACAGCAGAAAAACAGTATAAAATGAAGCAACAGTTCAGTGAAATACAGTAAACAAGTACAAAACACAGGCTTAAATTGTACTACTTTGTTGAAGATTTCAGTGGATGCCTTGGATTCTCTTAGATATGCTTCAGATTTCTGGTTAAAAGCTCCAAACTCTGAGCAGCTTCGGTAAATTGAGCCCAAGCCCATGCAAATGCGGTGCTTAAATACAAATGAATTTTAAACAGTTCTAACACAATCTACCAATTGAAAAGCCCCTCACAGAGCCATTATTTCAGCAGTCTCCAACTCAGATGAGTCCTGAGCTACATACTTCTGCCACAAGGGTGCACGGGGCCCCTCTTAATGTAAGATGGCTGGTTTTAGTGCTCAAGTGATATCAAACAGTCTAGATTCAGCAAGTCTGAATCTAGCATATGCTATTTAAGGCAGCTGAAGCAAAATAAAGTGCAGAAGGAATCAGTCACAGCAGAAAACAGTATAAAATGAAGCAACAGCTCAGTGAAATACAGTAAACAAGTACAAAACACAGGCTTAAATTCTACTTATTTGTTGAAGATTTCAGTGGATGCCTTGGATTCTCTTAGATGCACTTCAGATCTCTGGCTAAGAATGCCAGACTCAACTGCCCTGGTAAAATGAGCACAAACCTGTGCAACCACAGTGCTTAAATACAATTAAATTTAAATAGTTCTGACACAATTAGACTTAATTTAAGCTATGAAAGATAAGCTGTACTCCAAGATCTTTCAAGAAGGATGAGCTCCTTTGTCTATCACAAAGGAATGATTCCAGTTGTCCCACAGAGGAATCTCACTTCTGCCACTTGTATCCTGTATTTTTGTCATTCTGGTCACTGCCCAAAGCTGATAGCCATAGGTAAGGATGGGAGACAAACTTACCAGTTTACTAAAGGCATAATCCTAATAGACTCCACCACCTGATGTAACAGTTTCTTAACTCAGCTGCAGAGAGCATAATATAATAATAACAGGATATAAAAATGACCTCCGGTTTGGAGATTTTCTTTTCATCTCAACCACATCATGTTCAAGAACAAATGCCCAAGGAAATCCCAGTCATACAATGCCAACATACTCTACAAACAGCTGTGATGCAACCCCCATTATCTCCAGAGTGGATATTCCCCAGACCTTGGCCATGCTTTGATATACTCTCCAAAAAAATCACAAACAGGAGCGGAAAACAAAGCACACTCCTTATGGAGTCCTATAACTCCTCCAATAAGGCATTCCAGATTATGTGGTCTCTGCAAGCACTTCTATCACTAGAAGATGTAGATGTTTGTGCAGTCATAGAAATGCGGTTTAAGGCCTCAGAGAGTACCCCAGCCCTGCAAGGCTACAATGCCTTCCACACCTTTAGACTGCAAAATGAATATGTGAAAACCAAAGGAGGCAGTGTTTCAATCTGTATTAGAGATAAATTCACCTCCTTTGTAGTTAGACTGCACAACTCCATGGAGTTACTCCAGGTCCAGTTTACCATGGGTAAGACCCCCATTCAGGTCTTAGCCAGTTATAAATCCCTGTCTGTGGCTCATGACACCCATGAAGCCTACTTAACCAAACTGAAGACAATACAAATTTTACCAATCACACCGACTATGGGGGATTTCAAGTATCCCACCATCAACTGGGAGACCTACTCTAGCCCAAATTCACTAGCACAAAAGTCCCTTGACTTTGTGAATTCAAATTCCCTGGAGCAAATTTTCCACACCCCAACAAGAGGAACAAACGTTCTAGATCGGGTCCTCACCAACATGTCAAACATGTGCTCTGCTGCAACTGTTGGACCCTCATTAGTCAGAAAACTGACCACAAATCAGTCACCTTCAAACTGACACTAACACTAGACCTCACAAATGGTGAAATAAGACTAAAAAAACTTCACCAAGGCAAACTACACCCTCCTAGGTGAAAGTATAAATGCATTCCAAGCCCCACCCCAAGCTGAAGGTGGTAATTACACTAAAGCTTACACTAAAGCCCTGTACAATCACTTGCATAAGTGTATAAACTTGGCTGTACCAGATCAGTAAAATCAAGATGCCATGGAGGGCTGCCAGCATCACTCTACAATAAATGCAAAAAATTGCTGTCCAAGAAAACAAAGACAAGGATCCAACAATGGAAAAACACCCTCCTCTGCCTTAACAGGCAAATAAGACAACTTGTCAAATCCTCCGAAAGCTTCTTTGAGAGAAACCTAGCAAGTACTGCCAAGGATAACCATAAGGCCTTTTACAGCTATGTACGAAACGTAAAGGGTAGGACCCAAGCATGTGCAGAACAGGTGGCCAGTGGTATTACACACACTGTCCCCACAGAAATAGCAAACCTGCTGGCGGATAGATTTGTTGAAAATTACACTCCGTTATCCCCTCATAACTTACAACAAAACCTCCCACAAACCCCCTCACCTTACATATCTGAAGAGCAGGTCCTCAAAGCCCTGTCCAAGGCAAAGAACATGGCCTCTATAAGACCAGATGACATCACAGGCTGTCTTCTAAACAGACTAAAATGTGAGCTAGCATCACCACTAAGTACCCTTTTTAATCATAGCCTAACCACAGGCTTTGTTCCTAAGGCATGGAGAACAGCTACAGTTATTCCCCTCCACAAAGGTGGCCTAGCAACAGACCCAGGGAATTACAGATCCATAAGCCTGACCAGCCTCATATGGAAGGCCATGGAACATATAATTATGGACCTCATAAATAAAGACATAGGTGACCTCCAAACCCTGGATACTACCCAATTCAGCTTTGTGAAGGGCAGATCTTGCCCTGTTAAATCTGGTGGATTTCTTTGACAGTGTGACCAAGGCCACTGATGAGGGCAAATCTGTACACACAGACTTGGCAAAGGCTTTCAACAAAATCCCACATTCAGGCATTACTGATAAACATACAAAACTGAGTGTAAACCCCTTCATTGTAAGATGGGTTGCCAACTGGCTCACAATCTGGACATACTATCATCAAAGTGTGTGACTCCACATCAACCAGCAGACCTGTTACCAGTGGGGTGCCACAGGGATCAGTGCTGGGCCCCCCTACCATTTGGTATATCCTTCTCAGAAGTTCAGGTCAAACCTAAAGGGTTGTGGCTGACCAAGTCTGCAGACAACTGGAAACTAGGAGAAATCATTGAATTCCCCAAATTATGTCAGTATACTCTATAAGGGTCTCACATAGACCAATGAAGGGTGTATTAGTCACGGTCTCAAACTAAATGTATAGAAATGCATCATCATTCCCTTTGGCACAATGTCCCTTCACACTATCAAATCAATGACAATACCCTAAGTGCTCATGAAGTGGTAATGGACCTGAGATCACAGGTTGACTGTGACCTTAACTTCAACCACCATGTGTCTACCATTGTAAGGAAAGCTTTCCGTGTAGCTCACTTGATTAGTAAAGGCATAGCCTTGAGAGCAAAAGAGATTATAACCCCCCCATACTCTGCACTTATCTGACCCATAATTGAGTATAATGCCCCATTCGGTATATACCATACTAAGCACCTGCAGCAATGGGAGAGACCTCAGAGGTTTCTAACCAAGAAGATCAAGGGCCTCCAGCATGTGCCTTATATGGATAGACTAAAGTCCCTGTTACTATACTCTCTATCATATAGACTTCTTAGGGAAGACTTATGCCTGGCCTACAGAGCAATCCAAGACCCAAACCTAATGAACTTACTGCATATCCATAAATTAAATTGGTCTAGGGCTACCTGTTTCAAGGACTTAAATATGGCCTGCAAGTTAAATAGGACTTGCTGGAGGGACAGATTTATCTAACAGTGACTGCTACATCTTTGGAACAGGCTAACAATTCATGTGAATCAGAGCACCTCTATGACACTGTTCAAGAGGAACCTGGACAAGTGGATGGGACACCATAAATTCTTACTGGAGATAGCACTCACAACCCTCCTGGACACGGGCAGTCATCAGTAAATGTGATCTTGGGTATTGACTAGTACTTCTACGGTATTACATTGGGTTGAAACGGCTAGGCTTAAAATGACCTTGGAGTTGATAGCCTAGTTATATCCTATGATCCTATAATATGCTTTCACTAAGTCCACAAAATGCAGATTTCTAGCACTTGCATAGTCCTGTTTCTCTAGAGTACCTGTCCAAGGACAAAAGCTGATTCATTGTTCTATGGCTGGGACTGAAAATATATTGTTCATCCAGAACCTGAAGCTTGACTGCTAGCGGAAGTTTCCTTTCCAGCGGCCTGGCATATGCTTTCCCAGTGAAGATGAACTGAATACTCAGTATTCACAATATATAGTTGGAACTCTTTGTCCTGCCCTATTGTAAGAGAAAGGAAACCCCTGACTCAGTGCACTAGTCCAGAGGTACTGTTCTAGTCCTTGCATGAAACCTGGAAAAGGCATATTAATTATAACACCCCAAAAATGTCCAGCACCATTAGCAATTCCAACTGGATCTCATTCACTCCCACAGTGAATCTGTTTAATCACTGCATCATCTTCATAAGTAGATCCAGTCCCATCAGTTTCTTTTAGTAGTGTCTTCTCATAGGAGAGCACATACACTGGATTCTGGAGTCCCTATAATTGTTTGTTCTACCTCTCACCAGTATCCACATTCAGGGTCAACATTTCTCCACTCTTGCTGAGAACAGCCTGAGTAGTATCCCACTTCCTTGTCCTAAGTCACTAGATGTCTCACTTGAAGCCCTTTGAGACCATCTTATAATCATTGTTCAAGGGTTCTCTAAACGTTTCCCACACCTGGGCCTTCACCAAGACCTGCCACAGTTTCTGCCTTCTGGAATTATTAGTGGGTCTATACCATTTTGTTGAAGTGACTATCCATCAAACGCCTATTTGTTGAACTTAATCTATTGAATGCTAATTGTGTCGAATGTTCATTTAAGCAAATATCTTTCCAGGGAAAAAAACAGTCGGCCAACCTAGCAACTGTTACAAAAAACACATTATTTAAAACCCACCCATGTGGGGAACTATGCCCTCTACACCCCCCAATATACCAACTCCAAGATTGCACTACAGTGGGGAAAGGGGCAAATTTCCAAAGGTGGCCAACAATTTTTTCCCACTGGGATGAAATTCACTTAAATGTGCGTTCAATGGAATTAGAGTTTGATGGATTAAGCTCGAAGAATAGATGTTCAATGGGTAGTCGTTTTGATGAAATGATATAGACCCAGTATTATTACCTGTCAGTTAGATCCAGATGCCTTCCTGATAGCATTGCAGAGAGATAATTTTTCTTTAATTTGACAGATCCTCTCATTGCTGGTGTCTATCAGTGGGACTTACAGTTACTGCCAAAGACAGCATTGATTTGGCCTCAGCTCCCTGACATCACATTAGGTACTGAGATCTTGGACAGAGCTATATTAGCCATTCAGACCATGTTTCTAATTCCTCTTTTACCAGTTTCTTTCCTTTATGCCTAAAGACAATCAAAGCCAGGGCTACTGGTCTGGAGATCTCTTTAAGAGCCACCATGAGAGAACACAGGCAGCCATGATCCCTATAAGCACACCAGCATTACAGATTGAAGACTCACCTTTAAAGACAGTAGGAATTTTCAGTTCTAGCTTACTTTCTCTGCCCATGGCTACTTTGCAGGTGCAAATTATCCTGCCTACAGCATAAATACAGCCCCTGGTTCTCATGCTGTCATACCATCCACTTCCACACTGAGTTGCCATCCTTTCCACAGGATAGGTCTGCTAGCATTAACTGCTCACTCTAACCCCCCTGCTGGCCATGTCATCACCAGAGCTGCTAATTAAACTCATGCCACCAAGGTCATTGTTTGGGCTTTATCCCTCTATATCATAGAGCCAGTCCTTTCTGGAAGTTGAAGTTGAACTTAATTTGCAACAAAGCATTGGCTACACAGTCTCACAATACCTTGCTACATGTTTGAGTCTCCTGGAGTTGTCTAATTACCTTCTCAGCCTTCTGACCCAACTCATCACCAAATGGTGATCAGTTGATAGCTTTATACCTAGTTTTTTAATTTTAATACTTTAGTGGCGTTCAAAAGGCATGTGTAGAATGGGCATGCCTTCATTGAAGGTTGGACATCGAGCTGGCACCTCGGCACCCATTAAAAAATCAATGCCAATCATTAGTGGACCGGAGTTCCGCTTTGGTGACCCCTAACCGGGAAAAGCTGAAAGAAATTGAATTATCACTTAAGACATAGGCAAACATACTTTATGTAAAATAAAACAAACCATATTAACACATTCCCAGTTGCAAGCATTATACCTCAAGTATATTACTTTGTATATTTATTACCATTTCAACATTACATAAATTGGTCCAATTTCTGCCTTCCCTTAAAACTCACTTCTCCTCCTCCAAAACATTGTTCTGAATGTATTGTTACCACAATTTACATTTTTCTATGTAATTTGCTCCTACCCTTTTCTTTTTTTTTTTTCAAAACAGGTTTATTGTTTTAACATATAAGAGAAATATCATAACAATTTTATACAAGTAATTAAAATAGGTATTATTATAATATTCAACAAAACAACTAAAGTATTTACAAAGACATCCACTACAATCAGATCAATTAATTAAACTAAAATACCATGCTATTGAAATTAAAATTTTTTTAACAAATTTTGTAAATTATCCCATACAATATAATAAGATATTTTTCTATTTGTTCTTGTCCTAATTGTGTTTATTTCCATATGGCACACTATATTCATAACATTTTTAAATTCATTGAACGAAGGAGGTGTATCTGAAATCCAATTTCTAGTTATTATTTTCCTAGCCACTGCTAGAATAGACCATAACAAGGGAAGCTTAACCTTTTTAACAATGAGGTACAGGTGTGTTGAATAATATAAGAGATTTAGAAATAATGAAATTGTCTGTAAAAAGAGCCTGCAAAAATTCATTAATTGACTTCCAGTATTCTTTCAATTTTATACAGTCATAAAACATATGAGCCCAGTCAGCATTAATTTCTACATTACATCTCTTACATAAATTATCTTTATTATTTATTTTATTCATCATCAAGGGTGTATAAAAAGATCTATGTAAAAATTTCCATGTATAAAGTCTCCAGACAATGGAAGACGTAGTTCTATAAGCAGATTCCAATATATATTGTTTATCTTGTTGATTTGGTGGGTCCCCATTAATAGAAGTGAAATAATTCCAGTATGAATCTACACTGTAAAAAGTTTATTGTCTGATAATTTTATGTATGTATGAAAGTTTACCTTTATCAGAAACTTTATGTTGTAAATTTAATATCAAGTAATCAATCAGTGTTGGAATAGATTCTTTAACTGTTATAGACATTAGATCTATTTTATTAATGAGATGTTGTCTAAAGGTCTGAACTTCTAACCAGCAAGTTTCTCTTAGATCAAATTCTTGTTTTAAGAAATCTAGATTTTTAACTTTATTATCAGATATCAACTGATACCAGTACTTTAGATCATTATCTATAGCTAAATGAGTTCCTTCAGAAGTAGATGACAAAAGCATACCCTGAGTATACATTATAGGAATACAATAAAATTCCATTCCCTATACTTAGGGTGCATGAATATAAAGTTACGATAACTAATAATAATATTTAATGGGTAACAAACCATATGTTTAGGTGTAATAGGTGAAGTACAAAATTCCTTTAGTAACCATAACATGGAGTTATTTACAATCATATTTTTATGTGTTAAGGAGATTTTCATGAAGTGCATACTAATTAGCTCCCAATAATCTTTCCATTTTGTGACATATGACTGATCTATTAATAAAGTAATAACTTTTACAATAGAAGAGATAGTATATAAATTAAAGTCTGGAAAAGAAATACCCCTTGAGACCAGCTATTAGTATGTTTCTTTAATGCAATCCTAGGTCTATTAGGTGCCCATAGGAAATTTAACATTAGTGTATTCAGTTTCTTGATAATTATTTTTGTAGGTGGAAGTATTATTGATTGTATTAAGTATAAAATCTTGGGGAATATTATCATTTTAATAATTGTAAGTCTCTCTTCCATAGTAAAAACATATTATTCCAGGTATTAAAAGATTTTGTATATTAAGAAAACAGGTATTATAATTATTATATATAATAGATTTAATATCTTTAGATAGTATTATACCTAAATAAGTTATCTGACCTGAATTGGGTACATATTTAGTAAAATCACTAATGAGAATATTTTTTCGTGTATATATAGGTAGTATTTTAGTTTTTCTTCATTGAATATTAAACCAGAAATACTTTTAAAATTCATCATGTTATCAAATAGAGACTGCATAGAAGAATTAGATCCTGCTGATGTAATTAGAACATCATCTGCAAAAGTTGAATTTTGGATGTTGTATTTTCATCTATTTCAAAACCCTCTATGTCAGTACTGTTTCTGATCAAATTAGCCCAAGGCTCCATTACTAAAGTGAATAATAGTGGAGAAAGTGGACATCCTTTTTTGTACCTTTAAGAATGGGTATTTTTTGTGAAACATATGTTCCTACCTTAATATAAGCCAACGTTCCTTTGTATAAATGCTCAATTAGATTTACAAATGCATCTGAGAAGTTTGTGCACTTCATTAAGGTAAACAGATAGTCCCAACTTACTGAATCAAATGCTGAACTTATATCAAGACTAATAAGTGTTAAATCTTTCTTTTCCTATTTGCAAAATCTATTAATGTTAAAGTTCTTCTTATATTATCAAAAGTATTTCTATTTACAATGAAGCCTGTCTGATCTATATCTATAATGCGGGAATGATTGTCTTCAATCTATCAGCAAAAATACTCATAAACATTTTATAATCAACATTAAGTAATGAGATGGGCCGATATGAAGAACATCTAGTTGGATTTTTATTAGGTTTTAAAATTGGCGAAATAAATGTATATTGCCAAGATGGGGGGGGTTATTAACTCAGTTTGGGCCAAAATAAAAACCTTATGTATTAATGAATATGTACTTTTAGAAAGGATTTTATATATCTCTGGTATAATACCATCATTACCCGGTGCTTTGTTTGATTTAAGCTTATTTATTTGTGTAATAACTTCTGTATATGAAATACTCTTGTCCAATAGTTTAATCTGTTGTTTATTAAGCTTTTTATTCATGTTTGTGGTTATAAACTCCTTTATTTTATCTTTAGGTTCCATGTTAATGTTATTATGGTTAATTTTGTGAAAGTGATTTCTAAATTCATCTAGTATTTCTGGTATACTAGAAACATTCTTCTTTTTCCTTAGAGAAAAGATTTATTTGATATGGTTTTGTTTATTCAACCTTTTTGTTTTATTTTTAAGTCTATGTAAGTGCTCCTACCCTTTTCTAAAGATGCAACTTCTACTTCTTTTATCTCTGCTACAATATTCAGTACTTCAAATACAGTTGATTTAGACTTTGATTTCCATTTTCTAGTAATTGTTTTTTAGCAGCCATTAGAATTAAACTTATCAAGGCCTTACTGTGTCTAGGCATTTGACATCCTGAATCTCAAATCAAAAATTCAGTTCCTTAGTTACACATTTGCTCACCCAATATTTCTGACAGGGTAATCTGTAGGGAATTCTTAAAGTCTGACAACTCATTACACTCTGAAAATATATATTCCCAGTTACCTCTTTCTTCCCATTCATACCTCCAACATTTGCATCAACCTGAGGGAAAACTTAAGCAAACAGTTCAAGCAAAAAAATCTAAATCTTGTAGACTTTGTTGCATATTTGGGAGCCGTACATATGTCCTCCCATTGTTTCCTTGGGAATTGCTTATGCAATCTCTCTTCCCAATCTTTTCTGACCTCCTCTTATTGATTCATATAGTTATCGTGCAGCATTTCATATGCCCTGCTAATTATCCCTTTTTTAACAGCAATATCTGCTCTAGATTAGCTTAATATCTATTTTTATCTACATGGCCAGAACATACAGCCTTAGGTCAGATGACACATCTAATAAGATGAATAGTGCGCTCTTTATAGGTACATAGGTTAAGAGGTGTTTACTAGGCTAATGACAACAAGGGCCTTTTTAAGCCTAGCCACACATCCCAAATCTCTGTCAAGTTCTGGTACCCTTGATAAGTGTAAGCATGGGGTTGGGAGATTAAACATTTACAAGCATGGGCCTGGAAGATGAACCATTTACAGGTTGCCTGTGTTCATTAGAGACATAGATGCCAAACCAGGGATGAATTTCCTGTTCCCCATCCAATTGTCCAAGTTGAACTTGAATTGTGTTAGGGAGGAACTCTGCTTCACATGGATGAGGAGCCTGTTACAGGGACGGGGTAGTCTCTGGGTTACATACCTGTTGCTCCAGCAGATTCTATTTATATCATAGGCAAGGTTTAAGTCTTTAGAATGGGTAATTCTGGGGCTGTTTGTTTTGCAGATATACAGGAGGTTCATCAGAGTGGGATCTGACAATGCCTTATATGCCAGGCATAAATATCCTCTCAACAAAGTGTAGGAGACAGAATACAGGAATTAGGCCCTAAGACAGTCTACATAGAATGTGTTACTTATGCCCTGTATTCTTTTAGTGAGGAACCACGGAGGATGGTCCAGTTGTTGGATATGCCTGGTTAGGTATATACCAAAGGGGGCATTGTACTCAGAGATTGGTTAGATGAATGCCACATTCAGTGGATCAATGACTTCCTTGGAACAAGATGGTATACCTTTATTTATAAGTTGCACAACATAGCATGATTTCATAGCTGCTGTAGACACGTGATGATCAAAGGCTAGATTACTGTGTATGTGTGTCCCCAAGTCCTTGACTACTGGGTCAACTCTTAGGAGTGTGTTGTCAATATGATAACTACCAGGGGTGAATGACTTCCCGAATGGCACTATTATGCATTTTTTGCCATTTAGTTTTAGTCCATGGGTCTGACACCATTTGTTTATTTGTGTAAGCCCTTCCTGGAGAACATTTGTTTTGGTGCAGGATTCAATGACAGCTCCTAATTTGCAATCATCTGCTAATTTAGTTAGCCAGAGGCCATTGACATTGGCCTTGACTTCAGAAAAGTAAATGCCAAAAATGAAGCTGTCCCAGGACTGATCCTTGAGAGACTCCGTTAGTAACTGGCCTCGTTGTAGAGGTGGACTCCTCAATTCTAACTTCCTGTGTCCTGTCTGTGAGCCACCTGGCTATCCACTCGGTGACATAAGCATTTGTACCTAACCTCTTGAGTTTATAAACAATGCCAAAGTGGAGTATTGTGTCAAATGCCCTCGCCAGTTTAAGGTAGGCAGCGTGAACCATTTTGCCCTCATCCATTTCTTCATTGACCTTCTCAAAGAAGTCCACCAGGTTGAGTAGGAATGACCTGCCTTTGACAAAACCAGATTGGTTTGGGTCCAGTGTCTGGAGGATTCCTATGTCATTATTGATAATTTCCATGATAATTATTCCATGGCTTTGCATATGAACCTAGTGAGACTTATGGGTCTGTAGTTTTCAGGGTCTGTAGATGGCTTGTCTTTGTGCACAAGGATGACTGTCACTGTTCTCCCTTCACAGGGCATGAAGCCTGTTTGGAAGGTACAGTTAAACAGCAATTCCAGGTGGCTTAATAGATCATGTTTCAAGCTATCTAGAAGGCATCCTGGGATATTGTCTGGGCCCACTGATGCAGTGTTCTTGGCCTTACAGATAGCATTAAGGACCTGTTCCCTAGTGATAGCAGGGGGAGTTATATTTGATGGTATTTCCTGAGAAAATGTTGAGGGAGAAAGAGTGGTAAAGTTGGAAATTAATTTGTCAGCCAATAGGTTTGCTACATCTTATGGCTCAATATAGGTCGTGTCATTAACAATGAGCTCTGCTCAGCTGGAGCTCCTTCTGTGCGGAGTCTGTATGTTCTCCCCATGGTCAAATGTATTTAAAGGCATGCAAGTAGGTGCATGCGTGTGTGGGTGTGCCTTCCTTGAAGGCTGGGCGCCGGGCTGGCAACTCAACACCGTAAAAATTCACTGCCAATCATTAGCGGACCGGAGTTCCGCTGTGGCGACTCCTAACCGTGAAAAGCTGAACGACAGTTTTTATTAACAATGACCTCTGCACACAATTTTGTATTGCCTTTGAGGCTGTGGACAAAACTAAAGAGTGCCTTGTGGTTTTCCTTGGCCTGGGAGGTGAAATTTACCTCAAATTTGGCTTTGCTAGACTTTATTTGTCCTCTGAGTCATTTGTTTTGTTTGATGAGAGTTTGTTTTGTTTGATGAGAGTGCTTTTATCCTACTGGATGCTGCACTTCCTAATTTGTGCCATGATTTTCTTGCCTCTGTTATACAGCCTATTGATGTTGTGATTCCAGCAGGGTGGCTTGTTTTTTGAGTTAGTTCTTTACTTCTTCCGGGTCAGTGCAGCTGCCTCTATGCAGCTATGAACATGCTTGTATGGGGTTTCTGTGAACAGTTCCCCATCAGCAGCAGTGTTCTCAGGCTTTATGGGGGTTTAAAACATTGCCAGGTTATCACTTAGTAGTAGGAAGTTAGCCTTATAGTTGCTCCTGAATATTCCAGGGTTAGCTGGGGTTCCAGGTTTTATTTTTACTTTAAAGGAGACCATTTTGTGGTCTGACCACTACACTAGGGGGTGTGCAGCACTCTCCCATATTAGTGATGACCAGATCCTGTATGGTTGCACTCCTGGTTGGTGTATTGACAATCTGGTCCAGGGAGTTTGTTTTAACAAAATCCCGGAATTTCTGTGCCTGTACATTTGGTGTCATATGTGATTCCAAGTTAATAGTGGGGTAATTAAAGTCACCCATGAATATGGTATTGGGTTGGATGGTAAGCAGTGGCAGGTTTAGGCATGTGTGCAGGGCGCGCACTGCCCCCTTTTTAAATTTATGTAATTTTTTCTTTTTTGAAAATTGAAAAAGATGTACCTCCAAAACTGTACATTTTCCTGTTTTCAGCTTACAATATTTTTATTGTACTGTTAAAAAGAAAATGCACTATATTCTGTTGAAAATGGAAACTGTACCACCAAAACGGTACATTTTTAGGTTTCATCTTCAGGTGCATTCTTTTATTCACAGACAATCCATAGACAGTCACCAAACATGTCTAATGCATTGGAGATGTGACTGCAGGTTGCAGTCAGGTGATCCTCCTCCAACTCCATCTTCCTTGTAGATGAATTAGGCGCATTGGTGAGAACACCCTGGGTGAAAAGCGATAAAGTTTGACTAGTGAAATAATTCCTGATTCCGAACTGGACTAACGTATTTTGCAGAGTGTGCAGATTAACTCTGAAAAAAACTGTGTGAGCAACTCGTCTAGTGATTCTGCCCTAAGGTACTTATTATTATAATTATTATTATTTTTTTTATTTTTTTATTTATTTTTTTACTGAAGTACTGATTCAAGGCACCAAAGTGGTATAGTTGAGTACTGCGCATACTGTCTCAACCTCTTAGAGCAAGAAGTCTGGACAAAGCCATAAATAATGGGGAGAAATTTGTTCCTCAATTCTTCTCCAATTCAATTCATTTTGCTGTCAGTCCTTTGCAATCCTTTAACTGTGCTCTGGGCACTTGACGGTAGCTTTCATAATTACTGAATTCTTACCTAAATCTATTTATGTCTAAGTGGGGGTGATCTGTTGGCTCCATTAATGCTGCTGCTGGGGTCCTGTCATTCCTGACAAGAGAACCCTTTCTTCTGTATTAATCACGTCATGGGTCACAGAACTTTAAAGTCACCCTACCAGTTGCCACATCATCATTTAACATGATACATCTGTCAACTGTGTTTAATCACTAATAATTATGGAAAATTAAAACAGAAAATATAAATAAGTTATTAATAATTAATAAATAAAAAAATGATTATATCACAGACATCTAAGATTGTTTGCAGTCCTGAGCACCTTAAACACAACTAAATCCACAAAAACACACACATCATTCATTACTGATGTCTTCACTGCATGCTCACAATAAATGACTAGTGGTGTGTGTGTGTGTGTGTGTGTGTGTGTGTGTGTGTGTAGAATGAGAATGAGAAAGAGAGAGGGAGCAGAGGGGGTAGACAGACAGACAGATTAACTCAGGGGGCCATGTGAATGAGGCGAGCTGCTGCTTCAGTCAAGCAGGGATTAATTAAGGAGTTACATGATCTCATTGTAGATGGTGGATCTCGGAGTAACAAGGGAAACAAATGCACTATAATCTAAAGTGAAAGTTGTCACCTGGGACACCCAAGAAGAGAAATGAAGCTCGAAAGCAGGAGAAAGGAGTACCATCGCTATCATTAGAGTGAGCTGAGAGCTTTGAATGGAGCTGAAAGACTATGCTGTAGCACCAAATTCCATGACTGAAATCAACATGAATGGGAAGGTACATTGTACCTGCAGTGAACTTTCCCTGACATGGAGTACACAACATGATTTGCTTCTAATACTGACCGCTGTCTTACTATAGATATTTTAACTCTGTTGGAGTTGGTAGTATTCCAGACATACAAGTTAACGATAATTAAAACAACTCAGTATCAGATTGCTGTTAACCTTGCATCCAGGGGATTACCATTTTGGTCTGTCATGCCTCGGGTAGGATGTTGACAATGCTAGTAATAATTAATCCCAGAACACTATATATTGTAAATCTATAGCTGGGAAAGCATGAATGAAAGAAGAAAGCTCTATTAATATGGTGATGGAACAGGAAAACTTCCATGATAGTAATCTGACTTTGTTGCAGGCAGTCAGGATGCACTTGGAAACATTTTAAGATCGATATAAACAATGGCAAGAACACACTGTAGAATAAACGATATTGCCCCATGAATGATGGGATCTGAGGTTTGTAGAAAAACACATTTTGCCACTCCAAGTGCTTTGCCTCAATCTCCCTGGAAAAGAGAAGGATACTTTAAAACTCATGACACATAACATCACCTAACATTTTTTTTTGAGTGGGGACTCCAGTTATCCAGCTGCGTCTGACTTAGCATCACTTGTCAGACTTGACAGGTGTGCTTTACGGAATGAAGCTGTAGATGAGCACATCAGTAAGAGGGTTTTAGTCAAGTTCTGATGCAGTGATAAAATTATAGATGTCACTGTAGAAAAACAAATAATTTGTTACAAGAACCCCCATACATGAAGTGTGTAATGTCCAAAAGAAGTGGTCCCAAATATATCACATCGGATAAATCAAAAAGCAGTAGAATAATTTGGACACACCAGTGTGCCAGAATCAAAATGTTACCAGCTTTAAAGTTATGACACAACTGGCGTGCTTTTGACTAATGCAAGGAAACTGCACACAACTCCTGCTGAAGTTTGAAAGGGTGACAAGTACACTACACTGCCCACTAACCTGAAAAAATGCATGGCATCCATGGATGGCCATAATATGGGCACTGCATGTCATGCAGCAGTATTATTATGGTGTTCTAATTGATGGTGATTCGGGTTTAATGCATTTAGCCTCCTGATGCCTCCTTGTAAAAGTCTCTTCTATGTCTTCACAATGAGCATCCACAACATGAATGAAGGTGTATCTGTGCAGAATAATTAACCCATTGGAAATGGCAGCAAAGCAGAAAACCTGGTTCCCTGGGCTCTCAACACACTGGCTACCATGCTGATTACAACTATAGTGGTGGATATTCTGGGAAACCTACTGGTCATCCTATCCCTCTTCAACATGAAGAAGATTAGAAAAGCAGGTAATTAAGATTTCATTTAAAACCTCACATTACTGGAAATCATGTAGACTTCCACAGAATTCAAAACTTCCCAAAAAAGTAATGTATATTAAATAATTTAGGTGGGAAATTACATAGAGAAAATGATGTACATGTACATGAGTGTGTGTGTGTGAGAGACAGACAGACAAGCAGATTGACAAGCAGACAGATGGACAGACACATGCACACACACTTTCATTTTATTTTTCTCTTGTGTGTTCTTTTTTATTGTCACACAGTCTCACTGTGGCCAGTGGGCTGCTATGCCCCTGTGATCAATTCATTTCTACAATTCCCAGAATGATATGACACCAGGTGTGGAGGTAAGAACAGGGATCTGAGTGCCTTCATCTTCCTGGAAATGAGGAAAACTTTCCTTCGCATCTTAACTCCTCACAGGGGATTACCATTTTGGTCTGTCATGCGTGTAGGTGCAGTGAAATATCAGCTGTGCTACCTTATTGTTTGTGTGCACTTATATAGATCTGCTGTGCCTAGCTATAAAGTATAAATCGCCATAGCAAGAGCATGTTCTACATGCTGTCGTCTTTCAGGGCACATACAACTAAGGTTTATTCAACAGGTGTCTCTCCTGCCACAGGATGAAATCCTTCCTCTAGGATTGGTGAGCTGGCATCAGCTGTTCTCGTCCAGGTCTGCTCCTCCAGTATGCAGGCTGCAATCTGAACCTAGGCCATTTGTCCTGTAGCGAAGGATTTATCCCTTTATGCCACAAAGCCAGCATATATATTGTCTTTTTGTTAAACATAATATGGAGTAATCCTTGAGATATGCATTTAGAGACAAATGTCCTAAAATATGTGCTCCTGCACACCTTGACATACTGTAAAGAATTCTGACAGTAGTGCCCATGGCATGAAATGTACAGCCTCTGTTCTTGAATGTTTCTACAAATCCTAAGCATCACATTGGTTGCTAATATTCACTCCAAAAATGTGCTGCCCAAATAGTTTGCACATACAAATGTGGTAAAACCCAGAGTAACAAAATGCTTTGAAACGGAATTCATCTGCAGCTGTACCCAACTTTTTTTCATTAGAATATGCACATGAAAATGTGCCAAAATATGCTTACTGCTGAGGGAAGCCTAGATCCAGGTGTACTAATGCACAACTTGCATCCGGAAGGAGGTATCACAGCTTCCGCTGTAGGACCACCAGATTCAGGAATAGTTTGTGTCCTATAGCTATGAGACTTATTAATATGGACACCAACCATAATACTTGATACACTGAAGCCTCTTTTTTTCATTTAAACCTGCTGCTCTGAGCAATTACCGCCAGCATTACTATTATGCAATATGGTGGCTATACTGAGTCACATCTAAGGTTAACAAGTGCAATATGGTAACTAAACAGCTGCTATTCATTAGTGTCTATTTATTTTCCATCTTAACAGTGTAGGGGTTTAGTGGTGGGTATTTATTTATTATTTATCACTGGATAATGTGTACTGAATGTGTTTATGTAATGTGAAGTACCTCTTGCATGTCATATGTGTTATTTTCTTTCTTATGTTATTCTTTGATACCGCTGTATCTATGCACTGCATTTCTCTCATGAGCTGACATTTGTAATTTTGTTTCAGCTGTACTTGTGTGGTCCTAAATGACAATAAAGTTTCTTTGAATCTTTGAATGTTTTGGTTGGTCATATTCATCAGTCCATTTCGCACTCAGTGGGACTTACTTAAAAACTGACTTTGAAGGGATTTGCATTTGTGTAGCGACCTATGCTTCCCTTTTAGATGGCTTTCTGCAAACTGCAAATTGGAATTAATCAGTCACACACATACTAACCTGCTTCAGCTTAACCTATATCTATAATGTCCATGTAAATCTGTCACAAGTGAGTTTCTCAACATTCTTAGTGTTCTCACTGTTGGTAGTATGAAATGGCTGACTTATCTGTCAAAACCCTGACAAAGTAGCTTGACATGTATGCATTCAATTTAAGTTTCAGGAAAGGAAATGGTTTAATCTCAATTCCACTCATCTTGTAATTCTAACCGTCCAAATTGTAAGTTTTGCAGTATCTCAAAATCTTCCAGTTTCATGAGGTGCTGTTCTTGGATTTGTCACCAGTCTTTGCCTGAAGTCATTAAGGTCAAGTTGTTGGATGCTCCTTTGGATAAATATCTTTTTGGGACTGCTGCTGACTAGTTTAAGTCTCTTTAAGAGAAAGGCAAAGCCGTGCAGGACCTTAAACATACTTTTGCATCTCCCATCCCTAGGTTCCAGAGGAATAATCCTAAAGGATCTACTTTTGTCTGCAGGCAATTATGTGAGGCCTCCAAGGGCAGGAAGAGTGGTAGGTGAGCCTCCTTTGTTAAGGCTTATCAGACGTCTGTGGCCCAGAAGCCTCATTTATCTGATAAGCCTGCTTCTGTTTTATAATTTGTCCCCCTTTCTGTTAGACCATGTTCCTTGGGTTTCCTTTTGTCTACTAAATTGTCTTCTCATTACTTCAGACTCTTGTGTTGTTTCTGTCATCTGTCAGGGTTACTACACTGCATGGAAGTCTCAACCTCCTCTAGATCACTTTCCTCATTTACTGGAGGTCCTAGGGTTCATGGTGAACCAAGGAACCATTCAACCTGTTCTCCCTTTCCAAGTGGGAAAGAGTTTTTATTTCAGCGTGTTCCTGGTTCTTCAAAAGGAAGGCACTTGGAGACCTATTCTGGATATCTCCCTGCTCAACATATTTCTCAAGGTCCCCTATTTGTGGATGCTTATTCTTCAAAACACTGTTTTTTCTTTTACTACCCCAGACTTTTCTGGTGTCTTTGGCTTTTAAACATGCAAATTTGTAAAGTGAGATGTAGTTCTATCCATGGGACCATTATTAAGTTTCATTCTATCATGGTCACAGTAGTAAGAGACTAGGATTACAAGATGTCTCTGCTTACTTTAGTAAGATTCAAATTAATCATTAAGATCATTTTATTTTACTTTCAGCTCCAAACTGGTTCAATCATGGTAATAGAGAGAAGAATAATTAATCAAAAGTTCACATAATAGCAGAGATCACGTTGCACATTGAAATTTGCAACAGAAATACAAAAACAAACAAAAAATACCATCATAGCTCTCAACTGTCAAGATCTTCACAGAATGTTCAGATTTTTGCCTCATAGGTTTCATCTGTTCCGCATAACATTTGTGGATTTCTGGCAAATTATTGAAGTCTTCCACTAAATAATGACACATATTTGAGTTTCAGACTTCATATCCATCAGAAAATGGATGCTAACACAAAACCATTTATTCTTTCAACTTAGTTTATAAAAGCAATATTGAAAATGTGTCCCTATTTTTCGGGCCTTTGCCCTCTATTATTTTTGGCTTTGTCTAGATTTCTTATGCTAAGTGGTTGGGAGGTATGATTATACAAGCATTTCAGTTCATTGGATAATCAGTTCTTTTGTTAACATATTCTCCATTAATTAAACTACACAGGAGATATAAAAATTTAGATTTCACTGGCCCAGGACACATTTCAATTAGAATCCAGCAGGAGTGCTTTTCTTTCTCACTATTCTTATTGTTTCATTACATTTGCTCATTGATAATGTGATTTTATTTTTAAATGGGTGGCTGTTTTGATAATTGTCTTTGCTGAAGTGCTACTGCTGCTTTTTGCAATACCCATTACTTCAGAATTTAAATAACAAAAAAAAAAAAAAAAAAAGAAAGAAAATTTATTTTTGCACTACATTCAAGTGTTTCCTTATTTTAATTTGTTGACCTGGATAGAGCACTGATCTTAATGGACAGTTTTAATCTCAGCCTGGAGACTGTTCTTATACTCCTAATAGTTGTGTCATGCCAGATGATCCACTGAACATTGGTGAAGAGACTCATCCTGGAAAAAGTTGGGTAATTGTTATAAACCATATTATAAACATAAAGATAAAAAGGAATACCAAGGCATGGTCTAGTCATCACAGGCAACAGGCAGTCAAAGAAGTTAAAACAGAGCTTTAATAAATCCAGAGGTTAGCGCTTTCACAAAGTATCCCAAAGTATCTCATTGCTTCTTCAGACCATAATCTTAAATTTAGTTCTTGTTTGTCTCCTGCTCTGCAAACGGCTGTGCCCTCTCATTGTTTGCTGGTTTAGTGGTAGTGGAAATGGGGGGGGGACCTGTTTGCTGCTTCCACTCTCATTTAGCAACTTCACTGCTGGATGTGAGGCTTTGTGTCTGACGTCATCTCCAAGGGAAAGTAAAGAGCTCTCTGGCATAACTCCACCCATTCTAGTATCGGCCTCATTGTTATTGGATGAAGTAGATGCTTCAGGCTTGTCAATCCTGCTATGCTCATTTGTAATAAGTGGGTTCACCTGTGAAGCTGCAGAGGCTTGGTTTAAGTTACTCCTCATGGAACCTGCAGTGGCATTTACTTCCTCATCACTTCTATAAATGTTATAAGGTGTTGTATATGACTTGGGCCACATAAAAACATGATGTTCCTTAAAATCCTTCAAATCTCTAAGTATTTTCTTCTTTTTAAGCTGTAGAAGTTTCTTTTTATATATTATCACATTGTCCGCTAAATCACACAAGTACAGATAATGCCTCTTGTTGTTCCCTGACATTTCTAATGAGAAATGCTTCATCCAGAGTGAAAAACTTGATTAAAAGTTTTAGATAACTAAAACTTGTCTTGAGGTTCAGTTTCTGCTATCTAGTAAGTAGAGTTGGATAATGACTCTCAAATGTTGGCATACGTAAAACTCTCAACCCATGAGGCACAATACATAAGGCTAAGCAGGCCTCAAAGTGTTGTATCTGTGTTTATAACCTCTTCAATTTAAAGAGGTCATCTTCAAGTGCATTCAGCTTATTTTGAAACAGCATACTATCAACTCCATCCATCTTATGGCTTTGTGTGTCATTAGTAAAATCCATGACCAACAACGGATTGTCTTTAGTTGATAAACAATTCAACAGTACATCATTATCAATCCTTGCAGCAGGGCAAACAATCCTTCATTTAACAGATTATATGCTAGTTCAACATTATTATCCATAAGACTCTCAACCATGCCCACCCTGAGCAGTAAACACACAGCTAGAATGAAACACAAAATAATAAAAACTGCTCTTAGGACTCTCTTAGTAAAGTGTCCAACAATATACACATAAAGGTAAACAGGAATACCAAGGCACTGTCTAGTCTTCACAGGCTACAAGCAGTCAAAAAAGTTAAAACAGAGCTTTAATAAATCCAGAGGTTAGAGTTTTCACAATGTATCTCATTACTTCTTCAGACCATAACAGAAGTGAAACAGTCAGCATTTTTAGACATCAAGCAATCAATCAAAGCACATAAAACTAACAATTAATCAATTAACTAATCAACATATCCCTCTTAACTTCAAAAATGGTTTAAGTGAAACCATGTCATATAACCCACTCCCTCTATCAGCATGGATCCTTATAATCTATCTGGATTCAACAGATTGTGTGTGTGTTTTAATATCACCCATCCATTCACTCTCTAATAGTACTTCTATAGCCATAAATTTAAAGATATGGCTACTACCTCTTTCACTAACATGGTTTTGCCAGTGCATTATTTGTAGAAGAGATGCGTATATGGATTGAACCCACGGTTAGGAGTTTGGTGGGTGATACTCCAAAGTCTATATTCAAGAATAAAAAGAATATAAGGAGAATGGTATGTTATCCTACAAAGATATATAATGATACAAATAGAGTAAATCATTGCCCAGGCAGAAAAACATGTAATCACTGTAATTACTGCTCCTTCATAAGTCCATCCTCTGAGTTCGTACATCCTGATACAGGATATTTATATAAGTTCCAAGCTTTAGCTGATTGTACCACCAAGCATGTGGTTTACCTGGCAGTTTGCCAGGAATGCTGACCATTTTACCAAGCTAAAACAGATAGGGAACTCAGGGCATGAATTAGAGAGCATTTATACCATATACGCATCTCTTATACAAATAATGCACTGGTGAAACATATCAGTAAAAGATGTAGTAGCCATATATTTAAATTTATGGCAGTAGAAGTACTATTAGAGAGTGAATAGATGGGGGATATTAAAACACACACACACAATCTGTTGAAGCCAGATGGATTATAAGGATGCATGCTTATAGAAGGAGTGAGTTAAATGACTTAAACCATTCTTGAAGTCAAGAGGGCTATGTTGATTAGTTAATTGATTAATTGTTGGTTTTATGTATTTTGAGTGGTTGTTTGATGTTTAAAAATGCTGACTGTTTCACTTCTGTTATGGTCAGAAGAAGCAATGAGATACATTGTGAAAGCGCTAACCTCTGGATTTATTAAAGCTCTGTTTTAACTTTTTTGACTGCCTGTAGCCTGTGAAGACTAGACCATGCCTTGGTATTCCTTTTTACCTTTATGTGTATATTGTTGGACACTTTACTAAGGAATTCCTACATCCTAAGAGCAGTTTTTATTATTTTGTGTTTCATATTATAAACATGGTGTAGAATAAGTTGTTAAAATGCTGGAAAATGGCACATATAATGAAATATGTATTCAATATTTTAACCTGGTAACCCCAATGAATACAATACCTTTCAGCCTCAGAACAAGAATTCTGGGCAAATACAAGAATAATAAGGGTCTAAGGCCCCAAATCATGGACAGATTTTAAGTGTTGCTCTTATAAGATTCGAAGTTGCTTGAATAACAGGTTTTGCTTTAGTGTGTATCTATTAAAGGATCTGAACTATGAAACTCAAATGTCATAATGTAGTGACTTCAGCCCTCTGAACTGTCATAAAAACACAATTTTTTGAGAATCAAATACAAAATAGGAGGCAAAAATCTGTACATTCTGCAAAATTCTGGACAGTTGAGAAGTACCACTTATTTGTACTTGCAAACACACACACACACACACACACACACACACACACACACACACACACATCTACATTTTAAACATATATCTGTACATGTGGTATGTGGTGCACAGGAATTACTTGTTTCTACTACCACATCCACAGGAAAATCATGTGCAACTGAATGCATATTACTGCCTTTTCATACATGATGTCAGAGCTTCTTAAGGTGATCTTTTCGCAACCAACTAAGCCAGTGTCCCTCTTTCCCACTTCCATCCCGGCAGTCAGCTAACCAGATTGCACCCCCCCCCCCTTTTGCAGATTCCTGGATCTGCCACTGGGTTTCCAGTAAGCTTAAATACATGGTATGGGTTTCCCGAGTCATAGAGGGGGACCTATAACTCATAAGGAAGTGGTATGGGATTTTTCCTTTGGTGATTTGAACATGTAGAAGATCAAGTGCATTGTCCTGTTTGACCAGCCTTGAGGTATATTTATTTTTGATGTAAACCAAGACACTTCCACCCTTAGTTCCTGTCTGTGTAGTAGCTTGTCGACATGCATGGAAGGCATTATATCATTGCAATGTTGCTGTGCTCCCCTTGGCTTTAAACCAAGTCTCAGTAACTGCACAGATGTCAGCATTATCTAGGGTGACGAGACCTTCTAGGGAATGAAGTTTTTTGTTTAGACTCCTAGCATTGAGTAGTATCACCTTTAGAATTATTTGGTATATCTCAAACTAACTATATTTACGAGCATACTTGGTTTTAAACATGGTGTTTGTTATGCTTAATTGAAGACTTGCAAGGATGTCCAAAAAAACTTATCACTTAATTCTAGTACCATAACTGATCATCTCTGAATGTCCAGTTTAGGCCATTCAAATGTGGCATGGCTGACATTCAGAGTTCAGGTTCCTTTTTGATTAAGGGGCTCATGCAAAGACCAGAAAATAACTTCACCATATTAAAGTGTTTGTGTCAGAGCACTGTAATTAAAATAATGCAAAGAGAAAAACATAAAAGCAACAGCAGCAGACCATAACAAATCATAAAATAAGCCAAACTAAAACATATAAAGCAAAATAAATTACCAGTCACTTATGTAAACTGTAAATCATGGATGTGGGTAGGATACCCACCCACATATCAGTTGTAATAGTCCAATAATGTCAGAGATATCATTTTAAAGCATATTTAAAACCACCAAAAGTTTGGGACCCCTTTTGTAGCATTTCACAACAAGAACTTAATACACAATGTAAGCAAACAGCTAGATGCAAATATACCCATACATATAATATGAATATGTCTAGTGTTCAACAAATTATTCAGAAGTATTGGCCTATTCTAACAGTTATTCAACAATTTAGTAATATTTTAGATAAGACACCCAGTTTTAGTCATAAAAGAAGTGCCAGTCTTAAGAATAAACTTTGTTATAGGGGTGTGTGTATTTTATTTACTCCGGTGTCTGTTTTGTTGAAGTTTGGGCAAATGTTTACTTGTCCTGGAAAAAATTTGCCATTCGGGTATTTTGTTTTTGTGATTTTCATCTTGTGAGAATGAATTTCGATAATATGGCTGTTCAAGTATTAGAAGTGAGTCTATATATATATATATATATATATATATATATATATATATATATATATATATATATGTATATAAATTATAGGGAGAGAGGCAGTATATATATATATATATATATATATATATATATATATATATATATTATTCCATTGTCAGCTAGTTATCTTCTCTTGGCTAACTGATTTGCCAATGCTCAGGAGTCACAGAATGAGCACAGTGAACCAGAATAATCAGCCATGTCACAGAAAAGTCTTCAAGTACTTGACTAGGACTCATAAACATGCATTGCTAAGTGCAATAAAAAGTCACTGGGTTGTTGCTTTAAACCATCATATCACATGAAAACTGCAATATTATGAAGAAAGAAACCCCTCTATGTAGTATGAAGTGCACATATCCATATCCATTGTTACTATTTCCATAGATACAGTGCCTAGAAAAATTTATATATTGTCAGATGACTTGCATATGACAGTGGCTAAACCTTAAAGGATCCAAGAGGGGTGAGGTGGTGGGAAGCAGTAGCACTTATCAGCTTGCCCATTCCAGGAGGGACAGCATGATCATTCCTGTGATCTAGCACTTCCCCAGTGATGGAGAAGAATGTTCTGATTACATGAAATGCCACAGAAATCAAATGGGGGGTTGCAAACTGACACTGCATGCAATAATGTGCATGATGTTCTGCACTAGCACTTTCACTTAAATGGTGTCTCCCCATCCTCCCTCATGTGGCACTGGAAAAGGGTCAAGTCAGAGAAGTGTCAGTAAGAGATGTTTTGGAGAGGGGTCCCTGCATCATCCTATGGTACTCTTACCCAGTGCTCCCCATCCATATCAGATATTCTAGCTACTCTTCACCACCCTGGACTTTCTGTAATACTTTCTGGGACCAGTTGTAGAACTTATGGGCACCCTGGGGGTCTTAACCATCACCATTTTGCTGGGATTGTATCTTTTATATCATACTTGGTGGGACTCAAGGGTTGGGTCTGTAATGAGGGCATGTGATGTATTGCCCTGCCTCTGCAGCACATCAGCCATGTCCACCACCCTGTACCCCTTTTGGAGCCATGCCTCCTTGATGCAGTATCCCCAGACTCCACTATGGATCATGGCAGGGAATGCCCATGCAACCATTCCACCCCCCCCCCCCCAGATGAGAACACACATCCTTCCCCATGACTGTGTCAGTCACTTAAGCCACTAATTAAACCCTCTTCAACTGTGCTGTAGTCAGGGCTTTAATCCCCTGTGCCACAGGAGCCGCACTGGGGAATGGTTGGATTGGACGATCATGGAGTAACCCTGGACTACAAGCTGATGGCCAGCAGCAGCGGGAGACAGAAAAAAAAGGGAATTCGTATTTGGTGCAGAAATGAACATGGGACAAGAGCTTTTAATTTGTCCTTTAATCTTTTTCTCTGCCACATTCAGATTTGACCAAAATCATCAGTCTAAGCTCTACATAATTATTTAACACCATCCTCTCCAAGCATCTCAGTTTAACAACTTGTGTGACCCTGTTGGTGATGAAGATTCGTCTTCTAATGACTTAATATAAAAATGTTTTCACTATACTTTGAATAAAGAACTGTAGAAATAATGTTACATAAGCTCCTTAAATTACAATCTGAAAGACCAAAACTCATCCGTGGTTTGCACTGACACTTGTAACATGGCATAATGACTATCCCCAAAAACAAATATATTTACGTATCGTGACAAAGTCTTAATAGAAAATACACACAGGGCAGATGCTGTAATATGTGTTAGTATATAAGAGGTAGGCACAAAGCTTTAGCCCCTGGTCAAGTATTCTGGAAAATCTTATAGACATACAGTATACTATAAACTTCTGACAATTGTTGAACTTCTAATCCTAGGAAAATACAACAATGTCAAAGATGTGATGAAAAGATAAGTGAACTACAGGAATAAATGAAACAGTGTTAAAATGTAAAAAAAAAGTTCATACTAGACATTTACAAGGCATGTGTGATAATAAGTTTCCAAAAGTGATTAGAAAAATAGATGAACAGGGAAGTGATGCAGATGGATACTGAGATTAAATGTTGTATTGAAGAATGTTTCAAATCTTAGTGCAGTCAGGAAAATTAGAAAGAGCAAAATATTCAGGATTGCACTAGAAAATGACAACTACAGAGAGAGTTTTAGGATGCCCCACTGATGAATTAACAAATATAAAGTAATCTGCTGCCTGATGCCTGATGTATGTAAATACAAAATTATTTAAATGCCATCAAAGATCAGTATGCAAAGCTATTAAGTCTAAGTGCAATGATAGCTAGATAGCATTTTTGTGACAGTTACACAGAAAATATGAAGGAAATACCAAAATGTATATGGAAAGGAAAAAAAAATCTGTTAACATTCGGTCTAAGATGGGATGTGAAATACGCATTTAGCATTTAATCTTGCTCATGTTGTTCATGGTACCTCTGATCGAAGGTTCAAAATTATGAGGTGGGGGTCTTCATTCTGAAGAAAATACAGGGGAATAAATCAAATAGGGACACATATGAATTATGAAATGGTCCAGACAATTAAACCTCAGACTAATTTGCATTTATGCAAGTGTTAAAACCGAGGACATTTTGTTTTCGTTAGCGTTTGGCTGGACTATTGTAATGCCCTTTATATGGAGCTCTCAAACACTGAATTCACCAGTCTGCAGTGTATATGGAGTTCTGCAGTATGGCTCTATTTTACACATTCACTCTTTTCCCTGTATTAGCTTTCTGATGAGTACAGAATCACTTTTAAACACCTGGCAATGGTGTTGAAATCCCTTCTTGGCAGGGCCCCACCAATTTAAATGAGCTTTTGATGCCTTACTGTCCTTCTCATACACTCTCCTCATCTGGACGGCTGGTGGGCCACAGAGTAAGGCATGTGTCTTCTGGGTTCAGGTGTTTTTTTTTTTTTTTTTTTTTGTCTCTAACCTTTGTGATTCAATGCCACCTCTCTTTCATGGTTGTATATCTCTGTATTTCTTTATGAGCTATCACAAAATATACCTCTTTCACAAACATTGTATGACATTTTTTATTTATTTTGCTTCAGATCCGTAATATTTGTTTTTTATAAGACTTTCGGTTTATTTATTTGTTTATATTATAGTATTAAAGCATAGATTTATAGGCACATAAAATGCTGATTAAGTAATTGATTAGCAGTTAAATGTTAGATTTCTGATAGCAAGGATGTCTGAACTGAATAGAGGAGGTTTATTTTTAGAAGTATGAATGTATAGTCTGAAAATTATATACAACAGTAGCAACTCTGTCCCCCTTCAAAAAAATGATCTACTTAACTGTTTCCTTCCATCTCTTCTGATGTAAAAGTTTTATGAGTATGCAATTAAATATTATGCCAAGTGACAGCTATTTATTTTATCAAAAAATTATGAAAGCAGTTGGTTCCATGCGACAGTCTTGTCTTTTAACTCTTCTGTTTCGAAATGAAGCATGCATAAGCATGTCATCAGACCACCCGCTTCACCAGTCAGACAGAGAGATGAATAAGCAGTTCTATGCTGAGTAATCTATTTAAACTAACAGTCCAAATACCAAAAAAAAAAAAAGTAATTCAAATGGTGTGGCAATGGTGGAATTGGCAATTTAGATTAGCCTATAACCTAAGCAGATCAACGGGCACTCAACCCCAAATTAATTAGCAGTAAGTACCACAATTCTGGACAGGTAATTCAAGAAGCATGATGTCATTGCACCATTTTCCTACATGATTAGAGAAAGGGGAGAGGGAAATGGGGGTGCTTGCAATGTACAACTTATTTTTCCCTTGATGCTATGAAAGGTGTATGAGTAAGAGGAGACAGGAAACAAACATGTTTTACTTATTGCTGGACCTCTGCTTCTATATATAAAACATTGCTGCTGACATAGCACCTTAAGTCTATAGGATCCAGTGTCCATGTACCAGTTCAAAGTTTGGGAAGGCTTTGCAATGAAATGTAATGAAACAATGCACACTAGAAAGTTAATACATTTATGATAATTCTTCCTGTTCTTATTCCTTACACTTCCTAGCAGCAGATTGCTCCTAGCACAGCCTTTCTGCTTGGCCTTACAATTCTCTGTATTACTTGTACTGCTTTAGCTGAATTATGTTAATGCTTTATTCTGCATCTCAAGTTTCAAAGCAGTGCAGGGGAACTATAATATTTTCAGGTTAAAACTCGTGTTACACCAGGAAACAATTCTGCTTTTCTGATATGATATATGCCTTTCCTCATTTAGTCAGTTTAAGGTTTTTACAAGTTTCTTGCAAATATTGCCATTTAGTAACCACTGTTAATTCCTGGTTCCATTTCTGCAACACAGATCAAGCATCAGCAGTGACCTGAAAATTAATCTGTGAAGGTGACCATTTATTTTATATTGTCTTTCTGTCACCACTCACAGTCTGGTATCTTACTGTAGTACTTTATTAACTGACAATATTGGGGGGGGGGGGGGGGCTAAACAGTACTACATACTTCTGAAGTTTCTGAAGTCTTTGGATTTTTATGACTTTGCAACTGTAACCTCTGTGCCTCCAGTCAGACTGATTGGTGTGAACTTGTACATTTTGAGAATTCACATTTACCATTAGCCTTTTCTTCCACGGGCAATGAACAAATTATTTATCTGAGTTATGCATATTAGTTTTCCCAAAACATATATGTTACTTGACAGCCACATTTCTTTTTCTTTATGAAACTGCTGTTATAGTGAATTAGTAAATTTCATTTTATTTTTGTACAGCCAAGGTTACTTACTACAATAAATGTTTTAGCTTTGCAAATTAGTTTTCACCTTAAACTACAGATAGCTGTGGAATTTCAGTTCTCCCACAGACATACTGGCTTGCCTACCACTGCTGTGTTTTGTTCCTTTTAAGTCTCTGCTTAAAGATATATATGGCTAGACATCTTAAAGTCCTCGTGATCACTTATCAGTTATTGTTCCTATGTTACAATGTCATTATGTTCTTATGTTACAAAGCTAACTTAATTTGTAAGACTTTTTCCCCTGGTAGGGCTGTTTTGTTATTCCAAGCACATAATACTGCAGATAAAAGTGTTGTACACCTTCTATCTAATTTCATTTTATTTCAACTCAGATTAACCATACTTGTGTCAGCAATTATGATATTGTTCTGATGCAGTCCAATGAAACTAGTAGCTGATTTTTTTTAAATCTGCTAAACTAAAACACATAATTTTGAGGACTATCTTAAATTTACTTTGAATTACTACTTATACGTAAGTGTGGACAGGGGTTTTCAATGGACAATTGTCTTATGACTTTAGTAATCGAGAGTAATTTATGTTTGGTGGTCTTCATTATCGAGCTGATGCTCGATTGTGATAATATAAGATATTCACTGTACAATGCACTGAATTATCTTTCTTTTTTAAATGCAGAGTCATTTAGCCAATTTAAGACTGCGTAAACCATGTCACTAATTATTTTAAGTTTTAGGAATCTTATTTAAAGTAATGAACATTTTAAATTTGCTATGTATTCTCATAGTGAACATATTACCTTAAATACCATTTTAATTCATGTAAATTACCTTTATTCCTCCCTTACTCACCTTTTCAAGCTACTATCTCTTGTTTCCACACTCCATCTTACTTCTTGTTAGCTGTTTTACTTTAGTTGTTTGCAAACCCCAGTTAAACTCTTGTACTGTCCCTTGCCATACTGTTAACTGACCCTGCACCCCCAACTTATTACTAATTAACCTTAAACATACTTTATATGTTTGGCGAGCATGGAACTAGCAAGATCAACTGAGTACCACCAGTGGGTATCAAACTTCATATTTAATGCTACACACCTAGCAATCCCTCCTTCGCTCTCTTTCTTTCTCTCTGCACCAAATGTCCCACAAATATTCAAGGCATTCTTGAAAACACTGCTTCTTTTTTTTTTTTTTAAAGAAATACTCCATTATAACATCTCAACACTATAGCTCATTTAAGCCATTCACATACTGTACTGGATACTAATTTAGCAGTTTTTTTCTTCACATTCCATGACTTTAGATCAGAAATACCACAAACAAGCATGTGTAATATAATGCTACTAAATACAGTTATCATAGAAATGTAATTTATGAGACATACCTTTATTGGAAAACACTGTATTTCATTGATTAATTTGCTTTATTGAGCATTTAGTAAAAGAGACTGCTTCTCAAGTGTGCCAGTTGTTGAGCTGTGCTAAAGTCAATTTAGGTTTAGTAAATTATAGCACTTCAAAGTGTTGTCTAATTTGTTTACAATGACACCTTGATTCCATGTGCAAAAACTGGACAAAAAAGGTTTGTGGATGTGTTTTTAGATCTAGAATATATAAGTTGGGGGTACAGGGGAGGGAAAGTGATCCATGTTGGGGATGTGTGAGGATAGGGTGCTCCAATACGCTAGTACTTTGCGCAAGTTGTTTTATTGGCCAAGTAGAAATTGTACCTGGGCATTGTTTTTTTTTTTTTTAACCTAGTTATCTATAAGACTTCCATTATGGTGTTGTACTGAGTACAAAGAAACCAGGGAGGTGAGGGTGGTCAAAACTCTACCCCAATATACTGATATTTCAGATCTATGAGTTAAAAGGAAAACTAAATGTGCCCAGGAACAACAAAAGGACTAAAATGATAAAAACTCACTTTTAGTGACAAGGGAGTTTCTCAACAGTAAAATCACATCCAGAATCCAAAAATCAGAATATAAAAACAAATAGACTATAGATAAGTGCTTTTGTCTTCTTCTGAAAACTTCATCAGATGATATAGTCAAAATTCATGCTCTTTTTAGAGTCCAATGAAATGTTGCCAAACAGTCACGTGTGAAACGAGACCCTCTAACCAGAAAAATAATATACAGTGTTAAAGAGTTGGTATTTAATTCTGAAAACTCAAATGACTGCAAGTTGTACAAGACTTGGGAAGATCAATACATAATGATTTATCATCTCTCTAGTGTTTTTAACTCTCTAGTGCAAGTAACTTTAGTAAGCAAGTGATAGAAATGTACTCATTTGTCCCTGGCCATGAAATAGCATTCAGTCACAATTGCCATTGCAGTTCCGTTTTTTTCCAAATAGATAGTCCATGAACAATTTCTTTCATCTACCTCTATTTGGTCAATAACAGAAAATTGAAAAGAATGATCTGGATTGTCGGCAGTATGTTGAGCTAGGGCACTATTCTGTTTCTGTTTCTTAATGTAATATGTATGCTCATAGATTCTGTCATGGAGTCTCCTTTGACTTGTAGAAAGTTTTCCTTGTCAAAAGTGAAAAAAATTGTTCTTTAACACCAATGCAAGTAGGTTCTCATGTACATTGATGGCTTTCTGTTCCATGTTGTTATCGGATAGATATTTCATGAACCATTCCATACCCGCCTGATGTGGCATCGAAGAGTATAGATCCTTGATATCTATAGTGATGGAAATCAAAGATTCATTATAAGGGATTTCGCAGATTTTAAGTAAAAAATCCCATGACTTCCAACACACGTGGGGTTCATGTTGGACCAGTGTTTTAAGTTTAATGTCTAGATACTTTGCTATTGAGTGAGCAATCAAGCCTCTGACATCCATTATTAATCGAAATGGTGGCTGATGGATATCTTTGTGCAACTTGGGAACCCCAAAGATGGTCGGTGTAATCAGTTTACTTCCACCTAAATAATTGTAGTCATCAATAGATATCTGGCCAGCAAAAAGTAAATCATTCAACTCAATACGAATCTTATTATAAGCTGCATTTAGCTCATTGAGTGATACTCTTTCATATGTTTCATCTTGAAGGCTTTTTCCATCTTCTTAATATAATCATTTTTTTCCATCACTGTAAGACCACCCACTTTGTCGGGTTTCATTATCCTGATCTTCTCATTATGTTGTAAATCATGCAATTTCCTTCTCTCGAATAATGTGAGGCTGCTTTTATACTTTCCCAAAGTAATCATATTGATCATGTTTCTTATATCCACTTCACAAACCATTTCATAACATTGTATTAGAGGGTGGATTGGTGGATTAAATGTACTTGGGATGTGCAAAGGTGTCAGAGCTGTATCAATATTCTGAAATAATAGGTTGAAGTTCAACTTCCTTATATATAATTTTAGGTCCATAAGTGCAGACTCTAAATCAGCTCTTCTCTTGGGTACAAATGTTAAGCCCCTTGAGAGTAAATTACAGCACTCGACATCCATGTTGTAATTGGAATAGCTGAATACTGAAAAATCTCCTTTTGTATTTTTTATTATTACACATTGTGACAATTTAAAGTTTGTGTTTGAATTCTTAGTTTTAGTATCACCACTTAAATTGCCAGGAGTCACTGTACTTATAGTATTAATATTCTCCTCCTGCTCTTTCCTCTCCAGTCTCTCACTCCTCCCCTCCAGTAGGCCGTGCCTCGATTGTGATACTGCCATTGGTTGGGAGGGTTCCCTTATCGACCAATTAGTCTGTCTGATCTCCTGAGTCTGGGAGGCTCGTCTTCCTCTAAAAAAATGTCATCTTCTAATTGGTTAAGTTGTTCCTTATTGGAAGTGTTTTGTGGTATGACTAGCTTTTGTGTCCAATCCTGAGAGAGAGGGTGTGGGGGGTAGGCTTGATTATTAGCATACTCCCTCCTGTCATGGGTTAACTTCCTCATCTTGCAGTTCCCATTTGTTTTGACTTGTTCATCGATAGTCTGAAAAATATGAATGTAGTCAGATTTGAAAGATTCATATTGTATATCTTGCATGATACACCTGTCCAGTTTAGATGTTTGTGTTATGAGGTCATCAATTTACCTTTGATTGCACTTATCAACCAACTCCATATATTCACATCCATGTTTACTGAATGCGGATATTAAGTCAGAATGTAGTTTTAAACTGTTGATCAAGCCTGTCGGATAGCACCACATTCTCAACCCTTTTGGAATTAGGTTTGCTTGGACGCATTCAATAAAACACGCATTGTCTAATTGTAACTTTTTTATTTTCAGTAAGTTACTATCAAATTCGGATAGCTTCTCTGTGAGATTAGAAGACCTAGGGGTAGTAGATTCATTCAAGCTTATGCTGTTTTTTTAGCCATTCACCCAATTTAGCAAGTTATCAAGTGAGAAACTATGAGGATTGTCAATATTCTTATTCACAAATTCAGACACTAAATTGTTGAGATGGGTAGAGAGATCCAGTTTAGTCACAACTTGTTGCAGAAGAGAAGGTGGCTCAGAACCACCATTATTGAGTGGTACGTGTGACTGTTATAACTGTTGTGTAGTTGTTAAATTACCTAAACATTGGGTCAGCTGCTGGATTAGAAGAGTCAGATTCCCAACTGTTTGTCTCAACTCAACAAATTCATTTTCATTTGAATCTGTTTGTGTAATGGCCCCAGTTTGTGTTCCCGTAGCCATATGGAGCACAAACAAACCAAGCAAAGCAAGAATCCAAACACAAATGACTGAATAAACGTAAATGTGCCCCGGAACAACAACAGGACTAAAACAATAAAAACTCACTTTTAATGACGAGTGAGTTCCTCAATAGTAAAATCACATCCCAAATCCAAAAATGAATCTAAAAACAAATAGACTATCAATACGTGCCTTTGTCTTCTTTTGAAAACTTTATCAGATGATATAATCAAAATCCATGCTCTTTTTATAGTCTAATCAAACGTTGTCAAGCAGTCACTTGTGAAACAAGTCCCTCTAACTGGAAAAACAATATGCAATGTTAAAGAGCCAGTATTTAGTTCCAAAACGTAAAATCACTGCTAGGTGTACAAGAATTAGGAAGGTCAATAGATATTGATTTATCATCTCTCTAGTGCTTTTAAATTTAGTAAGCAAGGGATAGAAATTTGTTAATTTATCCCTGGCTGTAAAACAGCTTTCAGTCACAACTATTATTGCGGTTCCATTTTTTCTAAATAGAGAGTCTATGGACCATTTATTTCATCTACCTCTATTTGGTAAATAAAAAAAAATCCTGCTCAATTTTGTATTTTTTAAGAATTGTAAGTTTTATAGACAATACCTGGATGATAACTTCATCCTGTGGGAAGGTGAACAGCAACAAATCAACAATTTCATGGAATAGCTTAACAACACCACAACATTTCTATGATTCACCTCCCAGGTTCATGATACTGAAATTGCGTATCTGGATGTGTGGCTCATTAAGGACAACACCAACCATTGTCTCACCTTCCAAGACTCATTGGAAAGAGACATACATATTCAAACAGTTTTCACCATTTCTCAAGTGCCTACCCACTAGCCCAGAAAAAAGTGGCTGTAAAAGGACAATTTGTGTAGGCCGCCTGTATTATCTTCAATGACTCTGATTTTTGGGATGAATATGAAGTCTTAAGAAGCTGTTTTTCAATTGAGGATACCCATCGTTTTTCCTTAATGACATCATGACTGAAGTTTTGAATAAATGTGAGTGAAAATATTTTGTTCCTATTTTAAATAACTCCACCCAATCGGACATAAATGCATCATTCACAAATGTGTAATTTATGGGATTTTCACCAACCCAGAGGAATAACCACACACATTCTTTCATCACTACTTTTTCTGATGAGAGTTATTCAGTCTTAGACATTATGAAAAAGAATTGGATCATTCTGACCAAGATAGCCAAAGATGTGAACTAGGGGGTCCAATACCCAAAGTAACCTTCCAAAAGGGTAAGAATTTAAAGTATCTGCTCGAGAGAAAAGTCAAGCCTTTGAATCAGAATTATGGGATGAAAAAATGTGCAGTTTGCCCATACCCTAAATTAATTCTCCAAGGACATGAATTTATACTGAATGGAATTTCACTTAAACCAAAAGGGCTCTATAATTGTAATTCTAACAAGGTTGTCTATTGTGCTTTATGTTCTACAAGTCTGAGCTTCTATATTAGTAAAACAGTATTAAAATTAATAAATTTCCTTTTATTTTTGTACAGCCAAGGTAACTTACTATAATAAATGTTTTAGCTTTGCAAATTAGTTTTCACCTTAAACTACAGATAGCTGTGGAATTCCAGTTCTCCCTCAGACATACTGGCTTGCCTACCACTGCTGTGTTTTGTTCCTTTTAAGTCTCTGCTTAAAGATATATATGGCTAGACATCTTACAGTCCTCGTGATCACTTATCAGTTATTGTTCCTATGTTACAATGTCATTATGTTCTTATGTTACAAAGCTAACTTAATTTGTAAGACTTTTTCCCCTGGTAGGGCTGTTTTGTTATTCCAAGCACATAATACTGCAGATAAAAGTGTTGTACACCTTCTATCTAATTTCATTTTATTTCATCTCAGATTAACCATACTTGTGTCAGCAATTATGATATTGTTCTGATGCAGTCCAATGAAACTAGTAGCTGATTTTTTTAAAATCTGCTAAACTAAAACACATAATTTTGAGGACTATCTTAAATTTACTTTGAATTACTACTTATACGTAAGTATGGACAGGGGTTTACAATGGACAATTGTCTTATGACTTTAGTAATCGAGAGTAATTTATGTTTGGTGGTCTTCATTTTCGAGCTGATGCTCGATTGTGATAATATAAGATATTCACTGTACAATGCACTGAATTATCTTTCTTTTTTAAATGCAGAGTCATTTAGCCAATTTAAGACTGCGTAAACTATGTCACTAATTATTTTAAGTTTTAGGAATCTTATTTAAAGTAATGAACATTTTAAATTTGCTATGTATTCTCATAGTGAACATATTACCTTAAATACCATTTTAATTCATGTAAATTACCTTTATTCCTCCCTTGCTCACCTTTTCAAGCTACTATCTCTTGTTTCCACACTCCATCTTACTTCTTGTTAGCTGTTTTACTTTAGTTGTTTGCAAACCCCAGTTAAACTCTTGTACTGTCCCTTGCCATACTGTTAACTGACCCTGCACCCCCAACTTATTACTAATTAACCTTAAACATACTTTATATGTTTGGCGAGCATGGAACTAGCAAGATCAACTGAGTACCACCAGTGGGTATCAAACTTCATATTTAATGCTACACACCTAGCAATCCCTTCTTCTCTCTCTTTCTTTTTCTCTGCACCAAATGTCCCACAAATATTCAAGGCATTCTTGAAAACGCTGCTTCTTTTTTTTTTTTTTTTTTTAAAGAAATATTCCATTATAACATCTCAATACTATAGCTCATTTAAGCCATTCACATACTGTACTGGATACTAATTTAGCAGTTTTTTTCTTAACATTCCATGACTTTAGATCAGAAATACCACAAACAAGCATGTGTAATATAATGCTATTAAATACAATTATCATAGAAATGTAATTTATGAGACATACCTTTATTGGAAAACACTGTATTTCATTGATTAATTTGCTTTATTGAGCATTTAGTAAAAGAGACTGCTTCTCAAGTGTGCCAGTTGTTGAGCTGTGCTAAAGTCAATTTAGGTTTAGTTAATTATAGCACTTCAAAGTGTTATCTAATTTGTTTACAATGACACCTTGATTCCATGTGCAAAAACTGGACAAAAAAGGTTTGTGGATGTGTTTTTCGATCTAGAATATATAAGTTGGGGGTACAGGGGAGGGAAAGTGCTCCATGTTGGGGATGTGTGAGGATAGGGTGCTCCAATATGCTAGTACTTTGCACAAGTTGTTTTATTGGCCAAGTAGAAATTGTACCTGGGCATTGTGTTTTTTTTTTAACCTAGTTATCTATAAGACTTCCATTATGGTGTTGTACTGAGTACAAAGAAACCAGGGAGGTGAGGGTGGTCAAAACTCTACCCCAATATACTGATATTTCAGATCTATGAGTTAAAAGGAAAACTAAATGTGCCCAGGAACAACAAAAGGACTAAAATGATAAAAACTCACTTTTAGTGACAAGGGAGTTTCTCAACAGTAAAATCACATCCAGAATCCAAAAATCAGAATATAAAAACAAATAGACTATAGATAAGTGCTTTTGTCTTCTTTTGAAAACTTTATCAGATGATATAGTTAAAATTCATGCTCTTTTTAGAGTGCAATGAAATGTTGCCAAACAGTTACGTGTGAAACGAGCCCCTCTAACCAGAAAAATAATATACAGTGTTAAAGAGTTGGTATTTAATTCTGAAAACTCAAATGACTGCAAGTTGTACAAGACTTGGGAAGGTCAATAGATAATGATTTATCATCTCTCTAGTATTTTTAACTCTCTAGTGCAAGTAACTTTAGTAAGCAAGTGATAGAAATGTACTCATTTGTCCCTGGCCATAAAATAGCATTCAGTCACAATTGCCATTGCAGTTCCGTTTTTTTCCAAATAGATAGTCCATGAACAATTTCTTTCATCTACCTCTATTTGGTCAATAACAGAAAATTGAAAAGAATGATCTGGATTGTCGGCAGTATGTTGAGCTAGGGCACTATTCTGTTTCTGTTTCTTAATGTAATATGTATGCTCATAGAATCTGTCATGGAGTCTCCTTTGACTTGTAGAAAGTTTTCCTTGTCAAAAGTGAAAAAAATAGTTCTTTAACACCAATGCAAGTAGGTTCTCATGTACATTGATGGCTTTCTGTTCCATGTTGTTATCGGATAGATATTTCATGAACCATTCCATACCCGCCTGATGTGGCATCGAAGAGTATAGATCCTTGATGTCTATAGTGATGGAAATCAAAGATTCATTATAAGGGATTTCACAGATTTTAAGTAAAAAATCCCATGACTTCCAACACACGTGGGTTCATGTTGGACCAGTGTTTTAAGTTTAATGTCTAGATACTTTGCTATTGAGTGAGCAATCAAGCCTCTGACATCCATTATTAATCGAAATGGTGGCTGATGGATATCTTTGTGCAACTTGGGAACCCCAAAGATGGTCGGTGTAATCGGTTTACTTCCACCTAAATAATTGTAGTCATCAATAGATATCTGGCCAGCAATAAGTAAATCATTCAATTCAATATGAATCTTATTATAAGTTGCATTTAGCTCATTGAGTGATACTCTTTCATATGTTTCATCTTGAAGGCTTTTTCCATCTTCTTAATATAATCATTTTTTTCCATCACTGTAAGACCACCCACTTTGTCAGGTTTCATTATCCTGATCTTCTCATTATGTTGTAAATCATGCAATTTCCTTCTCTCAAATAATGTGAGGCTGCTTTTATTCTTTCCCAAAGTAATCATATTGATCATGTTTCTTATATCCACTTCACAGACCATTTCATAACATTGTATTAGAGGGTGGATTAAATGTACTTGGGATGTGCAAAGGTGTCAGAGCTGTATCAATATTCTGAAATAATAGGTTGAAGTTCAACTTCCTTATATATAATTTTAGGTCCATAAGTGCAGACTCCAAATCAGCTCTTCTCTTGGGTACAAATGTTAAGCCCCTTGAGAGTAAATTACAGCACTCGACATCCATGTTGTAATTGGAATAGCTGAATACTGAAAAATCTCCTTTTGTATTTTTTATTATTACACATTGTGACAATTTAATGTTTGTGTTTGAATTCTTAGTTTTAGTATCACCACTTAAATTGCCAGGAGTCACTGTACTTATAGTATTAATATTCTCCTCCTGCTCTTTCCTATCCAGTCTCTCACTCCTCCCCTCCAGTAGGCCGTGCCTCGATTGTGATACTGCCATTGGTTGGGAGGTTTCCCTTATCGACCAATTAGTCTGTCTGATCTCCTGAATCAGGGAGGCTCGTCTTCCTCTAAAAAAATGTCATCTTCTAATTGGTTAAGTTGTTCCTTATTGGAAGTGTTTTGTGGTATGACTAGCTTTTGTGTCCAATCCTGAGAGAGAGGGTGTGGGGGGTAGGCTTGATTATTAGCATACTCCCTCCTGTCATGGGTTAACTTCCTCATCTTGCAGTTCCCATTTGTTTTGACTTGTTCATCAATACTCTGAAAAATATGAATGTAGTCAGATTTGAAAGATTCATATTGTATATCTTGCATGATACACCTGTCCAGTTTAGATGTTTGTGTTATGAGGTCATCAATTTACCTTTGATTGCACTTATCAAGCAACTCCATATATTCACATCCATGTTTACTGAATGCGGATATTAAGTCAGAATGTAGTTTTGAACTGTTGATCAAGCCTGTCGGATAGCACCACATTCTCAACCCTTTTGGAATTAGGTTTGCTTGGATGCATTCAATAAAACACGCATTGCCTAATTGTAACTTTTTTATTTTCAGTAAGTTACTATCAAATTCGGATAGCTTCTCTACGAGATTAGAAGACCTAGGGGTAGTAGATTCATTCAAGCTTATGCTGTTTTTTTAGCCATTCGCCCAATTTAGCAGGTTATCAAGTGAGAAACTATGAGGATTGTCAATATTCTTATTCACAAATTCAGACACTAAATTGTTGAGATGGGTAGAGAGATCCAGTTTAGTCTCAACTTGTTGCAGAAGAGAAGGTGGCTCAGAACCACCATTATTGAGTGGTATGTGTGACTGTTATAACTGTTATGTAGTTGTTAAATTACCTAAACGTTGGGTCATCTGCTGGATTAGAAGAGTCAGATTCCCAACTGTTTGTCTCAACTCAACAAATTCATTTTCATTTGAAGATGTTTGTGTAATGGCCCCAGTTTGTGTTCCCGTAGCCATATGGAGCACAAACAAACCAAGCAAAGCAAGAATCCAAACACAAACGACTGAATAAACGTAAATGTGCCCAGGAACAACAACAGGACTAAAACAATAAAAACTCACTTTTAATGACGAGTGAGTTCCTCAATAGTAAAATCACATCCCAAATCCAAAAATGAATCTAAAAACAAATAGACTATCAATACGTGCCTTTGTCTTCTTTTGAAAACTTTATCAGATGATATCATCAAAATCCATGCTCTTTTTATAGTCTAATCAAATGTTGTCAAGCAGTCACTTGTGAAACAAGTCCCTCTAACTGGAAAAACAATATGCAATGTTAAAGAGCCAGTATTTAATTCCAAAACGTAAAATCACTGCTAGGTGTACAAGAATTAGGAAGGTCAATAGATATTGATTTATCATCTCTCTAGTGCTTTTAAATTTAGTAAGCAAGGGATAGAAATTTGTTCATTTATCCCTGGCTGTAAAACAGCTTTCAGTCACAACTATCATTGCAGTTCCATTTTTTCCAAATAGAGAGTCTATGGACCATTTATTTCATCTACCTCTATTTGGTAAATAAAAAAAAATCCTGCTCAATTTTTGTATTTTTTAAGAATTGTAAGTTTTATAGACAATACCTGGATGATAACTTCATCCTGTGGGAAGGTGAACAGCAACAAATCAACAATTTCATGGAATAGCTTAACAACACCACAACATTTCTATGATTCACCTCCCAGGTTCATGATACTGAAATTGCGTATCTGGATGTGTGGCTCATTAAGGACAACACCAACCATTGTCTCACCTTCCAAGACTCATTGGAAAGAGACATACATATTCAAACAGTTTTCACCATTTCTCAAGTGCCTACCCACTAGCCCAGAAAAAAGTGGCTGTAAAAGGACAATTTGTGTAGGCCGCCTGTATTATCTTCAATGACTCTGATTTTTAGGATGAATATGAAATCTTAAGAAGCTGTTTCTCAATTGAGGATACCCATCGTTTTTACTTAATGACATCATGACTGAAGTTTTGAATAAATGTGAGTGAAAATATTTTGTTCCTATTTTAAATAACTCCACCCAATCGGACATAAATGCATCATTCACAAATGTGTAATTTAAGGGATTTTCACCAACCCAGAGGAATACCACACACATTCTTTCATCACTACTTTTTCTGATGAGAGTTATTCAGTCTTAGACATTATGAAAAAGAATTGGATAATTCTGACCAAGATAGCCAAAGATGTGAACCAGGGGGTCCAATACCCAAAGTAACCTTCCAAAAGGGTAAGAATTTAAAGTATCTGCTCGAGAGAAAAGTCTCATTATTTGAATCAGAATTATGGGATGAAAAAATGTGCAGTTTGCCCATACCCTAAATTAATTCTCTAAGGACATGAATTTATACTGAATGGAATTTCACTTAAACCAAAAGGGCTCTATAATTGTAATTCTAACAAGGTTGTCTATTGTGCTTTATGTTCTACAAGTCTGAGCTTCTATATTAGTAAAACAGTATTAAAATTAGTAAATTTCATTTTATTTTTGTACAGCCAAGGTAACTTACTATAATAAATGTTTTAGCTTTGCAAATTAGTTTTCACCTTAAACTACAGATAGCTGTGGAATTCCAGTTCTCCCTCAGACATACTGGCTTGCCTACCACTGCTGTGCTTTGTTCCTTTTAAGTCTCTGCTTAAAGATATATATGGCTAGACATCTTACAGTCCTCGTGATCACTTATCAGTTATTGTTCCTATGTTACAATGTCATTATGTTCTTATGTTACAAAGCTAACTTAATTTGTAAGACTTTTTCCCCTGGTAGGGCTGTTTTGTTATTCCAAGCACATAATACTGCAGATAAAAGTGTTGTACACCTTCTATCTAATTTCATTTTATTTCAACTCAGATTAACCATACTTGTGTCAGCAATTATGATATTGTTCTGATGCAGTCCAATGAAACTAGTAGCTGATTTTTTTTAAATCTGCTAAACTAAAACACATAATTTTGAGGACTATCTTAAATTTACTTTGAATTACTACTTATATGTAAGTGTGGACAGGGGTTTACAATGGACAATTGTCTTATGACTTTAGTAATCGAGAGTAATTTGTGTTTGGTGGTCTTCATTTTCGAGCTGATGCTCGATTGTGATAATATAAGATATTCACTGTACAATGCACTGAATTATCTTTCTTTTTTAAATGCAGAGTCATTTAGCCAATTTAAGACTGCGTAAACCATGTCACTAATTATTTTAAGTTTTAGGAATCTTATTTAAAGTAATGAACATTTTAAATTTGCTATGTATTCTCATAGTGAACATATTACCTTAAATACCATTTTAATTCATGTAAATTACCTTTATTCCTCCCTTACTCACCTTTTCAAGCTACTATCTCTTGTTTCCACACTCCATCTTACTTCTTGTTAGCTGTTTTACTTTAGTTGTTTGCAAACCCCAGTTATACTCTTGTACTGTCCCTTGCCATACTATTAACTGACCCTGCACCCCCAACTTATTACTAATTAACCTTAAACATACTTTATATGTTTGGCGAGCATGGAACTAGCAAGATCAACTGAGTACCACTAGTGGGTATCAAACTTCATATTTAATGCTACACACCTAGCAATCCCTCCTTCTCTCTCTTTCTTTCTCTCTGCACCAATTTTCCCACAAATATTCAAGGCATTCTTGAAAACACTGCTTCTTTTTTTTTTTAAAGAAATACTCCATTATAACATCTCAACACTATAGCTCATTTAAGCCATTCACATACTGTACTGGATACTAATTTAGCAGTTTTTTTCTTCACATTCCATGACTTTAGATCAGAAATACAACAAACAAGCATGTGTAATATAATGCTACTAAATACAATTATCATAGAAATGTAATTTATGAGACATACCTTTATTGGAAAACACTGTATTTCATTGATTAATTTGCTTTATTGAGCATTTAGTAAAAGAGACTGCTTCTCAAGTGTGCCAGTTGTTGAGCTGTGCTAAAGTCAATTTAGGTTTAGTTAATTATAGCACTTCAAAGTGTTATCTAATTTGTTTACAATGACACCTTGATTCCATGTGCAAAAACTGGACAAAAAAGGTTTGTGGATGTGTTTTTAGATCTAGAATATATAAGTTGGGGGTACAGGGGAGGGAAAGTGCTCCATGTTGGGGATGTGTGAGGATAGGGTGCTCCAATATGCTAGTACTTTGCACAAGTTGTTTTATTGGCCAAGTAGAAATTGTACCTGGGCATTGTGTTTTTTTTTTAACCTAGTTATCTATAAGACTTCCATTATGGTGTTGTACTGAGTACAAAGAAACCAGGGAGGTGAGGGTGGTCAACACTCTACCCCAATATACTGTTTTTTCAGATCTATGAGTTAAAAGGAAAACTAAATGTGCCCAGGAACAACAAAAGGACTAAAATGATAAAAACTCACTTTTAGTGACAAGGGGTTTCTCAACAGTAAAATCACATCCAGAATCCAAAAATCAGAATATAAAAACAAATAGACTATACATAAGTGCTTTTGTCTTCTTTTGAAAACTTCATCAGATGATATAGTCAAAATTCATGCTCTTTTTAGAGTCCAATGAAATGTTGCCAAACAGTCACGTGTGAAACGAGCCCCTCTAACCAGAAAAATAATATACAGTGTTAAAGAGTTAGTATTTAATTCTGAAAACTCAAATGACTGCAAGTTGTACAAGAATTGGGAAGGTCAATAGATAATGATTTATCATCTCTCTAGTATTTTTAACTCTCTAGTGCAAGTAACTTTAGTAAGCAAGTGATAGAAATGTACTCATTTGTCCCTGGCCATGAAACAGCATTCAGTCACAATTGCCATTGCAGTTCCGTTTTTTTCCAAATAGATAGTCCATGAACAATTTCTTTCATCTACCTCTATTTGGTCAATAATAGAAAATTGAAAAGAATGATCTGGATTGTCGGCAGTATGTTGAGGAAGGGCACTATTCTGTTTCTGTTTCCTAATGTAATATGTATGCTCATAGATTCTGTCATGGAGTCTCCTTTGACTTGTAGAAAGTTTTCCTTGTCAAAAGTGAAAAAAATTGTTCTTTAACACCAATGCAAGTAGGTTCTCATGTACATTGATGGCTTTCTGTTCCATGTTGTTATCGGATAGATATTTCATGAACCATTCCATACCCGCCTGATGTGGCATTGAAGAGTATAGATCCTTGATGTCTATAGTGATGGAAATCAAAGATTCATTATAAGGGATTTCACAGATTTTAAGTAAAAAATCCCATGACTTCCAACACACGTGGAGTTCATGTTGGACCAGTGTTTTAAGTTTAATGTCTAGATACTTTGCTATTGAGTGAGCAATCAAGCCTCTGACATCCATTATAAATCAAAATGGTGGCTGATGGATATCTTTGTGCAACTTGGGAACCCCAAAGATGGTCGGTGTAATCGGTTTACTTCCACCTAAATAATTGTAGTCATCAATAGATATCTGGCCAGCAATAATTAAATCATTCAACTCAATATGAATCTTATTATAAGCTGCATTTAGCTCATTGAGTGATACTCTTTCATATGTTTCATCTTGAAGGCTTTTTCCATCTTCTTAATATAATCATTTTTTTCCATCACTGTAAGACCACCCACTTTGTCAGGTTTCATTATCCTGATCTTCTCATTATGTTGTAAATCATGCAATTTCCTTCTCTCGAATAATGTGAGGCTGCTTTTATACTTTCCCAAAGTAATCATATTGATCATGTTTCTTATATCCACTTCACAGATCATTTCATAACATTGTATTAGAGGGTGGATTAAATGTACTTGGGATGTGCAAAGGTGTCAGACCTGTATCAATATTCTGAAATAATAGGTTGAAGTTCAACTTCCTTATATATAATTTTAGGTCCATAAGTGCAGACTCCAAATCAGCTCTTCTCTTGGGTACAAATGTTAAGCCCCTTGAGAGTAAATTACAGCACTCGACATCCATGTTGTAATTGGAATAGCTGAATACTGAAAAATCTCCTTTTGTATTTTTTATTATTACACATTGTGACAATTTAAAGTTTGTGTTTGAATTCTTAGTTTTAGTATCACCACTTAAATTGCCAGGAGTCACTGTACTTATAGTATTAATATTCTCCTCTTCCTCTTTCCTCTCCAGTCTCTCACTCCTCCCCTCCAGTAGGCCGTGCCTCGATTGTGATACTGCCATTGGTTGGGAGGGTTCCCTTATCGACCAATTAGTCTGTCTGATCTCCTGAGTCTGGGAGGCTCGTCTTCCTCTAAAAAAATGTCATCTTCTAATTGGTTAAGTTGTTCCTTATTGGAAGTGTTTTGTGGTATGACTAGCTTTTGTGTCCAATCCTGAGAGAGAGGGTGTGGGGGGTAGGCTTGATTATTAGCATACTCCCTCCTGTCATGGGTTAACTTCCTCATCTTGCAGTTCCCATTTGTTTTGACTTGTTCATCGATAGTCTGAAAAATATGAATGTAGTCAGATTTGAAAGATTCATATTGTATATCTTGCATGATACACCTGTCCAGTTTAGATGTTTGTGTTATGAGGTCATCAATTTACCTTTGATTGCACTTATCAACCAACTCCATATATTCACATCCATGTTTACTGAATGCGGATATTAAGTCAGAATGTAGTTTTGAACTGCTGATCAAGCCTGTCGGATAGCACCACATTCTCAACCCTTTTGGAATTAGGTTTGCTTGGATGCATTCAATAAAACACGCATTGTCTAATTGTAACTTTTTTATTTTCAGTAAGTTACTATCAAATTCGGATAGCTTCTCTACGAGAGTAGAAGACCTAGGGGTAGTAGATTCATTCAAGCTTATGCTGTTTTTTTAGCCATTCACCCAATTTAGCAAGTTATCAAGTGAGAAACTATGAGGATTGTCAATATTCTTATTCACAAATTCAGACACTAAATTGTTGAGATGGGTAGAGAGATCCAGTTTAGTTACAACTTGTTGCAAAAGAGAGGGTGGCTCAGAACCACCATTATTGAGTGGTACGTGTGACTGTTATAACTGTTGTGTAGGTTTTAAATTACCTAAACGTTGGGTCAGCTGCTGGATTAGAAGAGTCAGATTCCCAACTGTTTGTCTCAACTCAACAAATTCATTTTCATTTGAATCTGTTTGTGTAATGGCCCCAGTTTGTGTTCCCGTAGCCATATGGAGCACAAACAAACCAAGCAAAGCAAGAATCCAAACACAAATGACTGACCACAGGGGCGGGAGACTTAAACCTTGACACGGTTATAAATAGAACGTGCTGGAGGGACAGATTCATCACCCAGAGACTCCCTATGCTGTGGAACAAAATCCCGGTACATGTGAGGCAGAGCACCTCGCTGGCCTTGTTCAAGAGGAATCTTGACCAATGGATGGGAGATCGCAGATATACCCCAGGGATTACTTCAGTGTCACTGCTTGACAGAGGCACAGAAAAATGATAGGCATAGTTTTTATTCAAACTAAAGGGGTGGCGAAAACCACATAACTATGGGCTAGGCTTATAAATGCCCTTGGGCAGATAGCCTAGTATGAACCTATGAACCTATGAACCTATGAATAAACGTAAATGTGCCCAGGAACAACAACAGGACTAAAACAATAAAAACTCACTTTTAATGACGAGTGAGTTCCTCAATAGTAAAATCACATCCCAAATCCAAAAATGAATCTAAAAACAAATAGACTATCAATACGTGCCTTTGTCTTCTTTTGAAAACTTTATCAGATGATATAATCAAAATCCATGCTCTTTTTATAGTCTAATCAAATGTTGTCAAGCAGTCACTTGTGAAACAAGTCCCTCTAACTGGAAAAACAATATGCAATGTTAAAGAGCCAGTATTTAGTTCCAAAACGTAAAATCACTGCTAGGTGTACAAGAATTAGGAAGGTCAATAGATATTGATTTATCATCTCTCTAGTGCTTTTAAATTTAGTAAGCAAGGGATAGAAATTTGTTAATTTATCCCTGGCTGTAAAACAGCTTTCAGTCACAACTATTATTGCGGTTCCATTTTTTCCAAATAGAGAGTCTATGGACCATTTATTTCATCTACCTCTATTTGGTAAATAAAAAAAAATCCTGCTCAATTTTGTATTTTTTAAGAATTGTAAGTTTTACAGACAATACCTGGATGATAACTTCATCCTGTGGGAAGGTGAACAGCAACAAATCAACAATTTCATGGAATAGCTTAACAACATCACAACATTTCTATGATTCACCTCCCAGGTTCATGATACTGAAATTGTGTATCTGGATGTGTGGCTCATTAAGGACAACACCAACCATTGTCTCACCTTCCAAGACTCATTGGAAAGAGACATACATATTCAAACAGTTTTCACCATTTCTCAAGTGCCTACCCACTAGCCCAGAAAAAAGTGGCTGTAAAAGGACAATTTGTGTAGGCCGCCTGTATTATCTTCAATGACTCTGATTTTTGGGATGAATATGAAGTCTTAAGAAGCTGTTTTTCAATTGAGGATACCCATCGTTTTTCCTTAATGACATCATGACTGATGTTTTGAATAAATGTGAGTGAAAATATTTTGTTCCTATTTTAAATAACTCCACCCAATCGGACATAAATGCATCATTCACAAATGTGTAATTTATGGGATTTTCACCAACAAAGAGGAATAACCACACACATTCTTTCATCACTACTTTTTCTGATGAGAGTTATTCCGTCTTAGACATTATCAAAAAGAATTGGATCATTCTGACCAAGATAGCCAAAGATGTGAACTAGGGGGTCCAATACCCAAAGTAACCTTCCAAAAGGGTAAGAATTTAAAGTATCTGCTCGAGAGAAAAGTCAAGCCTTTGAATCAGAATTATGGGATGAAAAAATGTGCAGTTTGCCCATACCCTAAATTAATTCTCCAAGGACATGAATTTATACTGAATGGAATTTCACTTAAACCAAAAGGGCTCTATATTTGTAATTCTAACAAGGTTGTCTATTGTGCTTTATGTTCTACAAGTCTGAGCTTCTATATTAGTAAAACAGTATTAAAATTAGTAAATTTCATTTTATTTTTGTACAGCCAAGGTAACTTACTATAATAAATGTTTTAGCTTTGCAAATTAGTTTTCACCTCAAACTACAGATAGCTGTGGAATTCCAGTTCTCCCTCAGACATACTGGCTTGCCTACCACTGCTGTGTTTTGTTCCTTTTAAGTCTCTGCTTAAAGATATATATGGCTAGACATCTTACAGTCCTCGTGATCACTTATCAGTTATTGTTCCTATGTTACAATGTCATTATGTTCTTATGTTACAAAGCTAACTTAATTTGTAAGACTTTTTCCCCTGGTAGGGCTGTTTTGTTATTCCAAGCACATAATACTGCAGATAAAAGTGTTGTACACCTTCTATCTAATTTCATTTTATTTCAACTCAGATTAACCATACTTGTGTCAGCAATTATGATAGTGTTCTGATGCAGTCCAATGAAACTAGTAGCTGATTTTTTTTAAATCTGCTAAACTAAAACACATAATTTTGAGGACTATCTTAAATTTACTTTGAATTACTACTTATACGTAAGTATGGACAGGGGTTTACAATGGACAATTGTCTTATGACTTTAGTAATCGAGAGTAATTTATGTTTGGTGGTCTTCATTTTCGAGCTGATGCTCGATTGTGATAATATAAGATATTCACTGTACAATGCACTGAATTATCTTTCTTTTTTAAATGCAGAGTCATTTAGCCAATTTAAGACTGTGTAAACCATGTCACTAATTATTTTAAGTTTTAGGAATCTTATTTAAAGTAATGAACATTTTAAATTTGCTATGTATTCTCATAGTGAACATATTACCTTAAATACCATTTTAATTCATGTAAATTACCTTTATTCCTCCCTTACTCACCTTTTCAAGCTACTATCTCTTGTTTCCACACTCCATCTTACTTCTTGTTAGCTGTTTTACTTTAGTTGTTTGCAAACCCCAGTTATACTCTTGTACTGTCCCTTGCCATACTGTTAACTGACCCTGCACCCCCAACTTATTACTAATTAACCTTAAACATACTTTATATGTTTGGCGAGCATGGAACTAGCAAGATCAACTGAGTACCACCAGTGGGTATCAAACTTCATATTTAATGCTACACACCTAGCAATCCCTCCTTCTCTCTCTTTCTTTCTCTCTGCACCAAATGTCCCACAAATATTCTTTCTTGAAAACGCTGCTTCTTTTTTTTTTTTTTTTTTAAAGAAATACTCCATTATAACATCTCAACACTATAGCTCATTTAAGCCATTCACATACTGTACTGGATACTAATTTAGCAGTTTTTTTCTTCACATTCCATGACTTTAGATCAGAAATACCACAAACAAGCATGTGTAATATAATGCTATTAAATACAATTATCATAGAAATGTAATTTATGAGACATACCTTTATTGGAAAACACTGTATTTCATTGATTAATTTGCTTTATTGAGCATTTAGTAAAAGAGACTGCTTCTCAAGTGTGCCAGTTGTTGAGCTGTGCTAAAGTCAATTTAGGTTTAGTTAATTATAGCACTTCAAAGTGTTGTCTAATTTGTTTACAATGACACCTTGATTCCATGTGCAAAAACTGGACAAAAAAGGTTTGTGGATGTGTTTTTAGATCTAGAATATATAAGTTGGGGGTACAGGGGAGGGAAAGTGCTCCATGTTGGGGATGTGTGAGAATAGGGTGCTCCAATATGCTAGTACTTTGCACAAGTTGTTTTATTGGCCAAGTAGAAATTGTACCTGGGCATTGTGTTTTTTTTTTAACCTAGTTATCTATAAGACTTCCATTATGGTGTTGTACTGAGTACAAAGAAACCAGGGAGGTGAGGGTGGTCAAAACTCTACCCCAATATACTGATATTTCAGATCTATGAGTTAAAAGGAAAACTAAATGTGCCCAGGAACAACAAAAGGACTAAAATGATAAAAACTCACTTTTAGTGACAAGGGAGTTTCTCAACAGTAAAATCACATCCAGAATCCAAAAATCAGAATATAAAAACAAATAGACTATAGATAAGTGCTTTTGTCTTCTTTTGAAAACTTCATCAGATGATATAGTTAAAATTCATGCTCTTTTTAGAGTGCAATGATATGTTGCCAAACAGTTACGTGTGAAACGAGCCCCTCTAACCAGAAAAATAATATACAGTGTTAAAGAGTTGGTATTTAATTCTGAAAACTCAAATGACTGCAAGTTGTACAAGACTTGGGAAGGTCAATAGATAATGATTTATCATCTCTCTAGTATTTTTAACTCTCTAGTGCAAGTAACTTTAGTAAGCAAGTGATAGAAATGTACTCATTTGTCCCTGGCCATAAAATAGCATTCAGTCACAATTGCCATTGCAGTTCCGTTTTTTTCCAAATAGATAGTCCATGAACAATTTCTTTCATCTACCTCTATTTGGTCAATAACAGAAAATTGAAAAGAATGATCTGGATTGTCGGCAGTATGTTGAGCTAGGGCACTATTCTGTTTCTGTTTCTTAATGTAATATGTATGCTCATAGATTCTGTCATGGAGTCTCCTTTGACTTGTAGAAAGTTTTCCTTGTCAAAAGTGAAAAAAATTGTTCTTTAACACCAATGCAAGTAGGTTCTCATGTACATTGATGGCTTTCTGTTCCATGTTGTTATCGGATAGATATTTCATGAACCATTCCATACCCGCCTGATGTGGCATCGAAGAGTATAGATCCTTGATGTCTATAGTGATGGAAATCAAAGATTCATTATAAGGGATTTCACAGATTTTAAGTAAAAAATCCCATGACTTCCAACACACGTGGGTTCATGTTGGACCAGTGTTTTAAGTTTAATGTCTAGATACTTTGCTATTGAGTGAGCAATCAAGCCTCTGACATCCATTATTAATCAAAATGGTGGCTGATGGATATCTTTGTGCAACTTGGGAACCCCAAAGATGGTCGGTGTAATCGGTTTACTTCCACCTAAATAATTGTAGTCATCAATAGATATCTGGCCAGCAATAAGTAAATCATTCAATTCAATATGAATCTTATTATAAGCTGCATTTAGCTCATTGAGTGATACTCTTTCATATGTTTCATCTTGAAGGCTTTTTCCATCTTCTTAATATAATCATTTTTTTCCATCACTGTAAGACCACCCACTTTGTCAGGTTTCATTATCCTGATCTTCTCATTATGTTGTAAATCATGCAATTTCCTTCTCTCAAATAATGTGAGGCTGCTTTTATTCTTTCCCAAAGTAATCATATTGATCATGTTTCTTATATCCACTTCACAGACCATTTCATAACATTGTATTAGAGGGTGGATTAAATGTACTTGGGATGTGCAAAGGTGTCAGAGCTGTATCAATATTCTGAAATAATAGGTTGAAGTTCAACTTCCTTATATATAATTTTAGGTCCATAAGTGCAGACTCCAAATCAGCTCTTCTCTTGGGTACAAATGTTAAGCCCCTTGAGAGTAAATTACAGCACTCGACATCCATGTTGTAATTGGAATAGCTGAATACTGAAAAATCTCCTTTTGTATTTGTTATTATTACACATTGTGACAATTTAAAGTTTGTGTTTGAATTCTTAGTTTTAGTATCACCACTTAAATTGCCAGGAGTCACTGTACTTATAGTATTAATATTCTCCTCCTGCTCTTTCCTCTCCAGTCTCTCACTCCTCCCCTCCAGTAGGCCGTGCCTCGATTGTGATACTGCTATTGGTTGGGAGGTTTCCCTTATCGACCAATTAGTCTGTCTGATCTCCTGAGTCTGGGAGGCTCGTCTTCCTCTAAAAAAATGTCATCTTCTAATTGGTTAAGTTGTTCCTTATTGGAAGTGTTTTGTGGTATGACTAGCTTTTGTGTCCAATCCTGAGAGAGAGGGTGTGGGGGGTAGGCTTGATTATTAGCATACTCCCTCCTGTCATGGGTTAACTTCCTCATCTTGCAGTTCCCATTTGTTTTGACTTGTTCATCAATACTCTGAAAAATATGAATGTAGTCAGATTTGAAAGATTCATATTGTATATCTTGCATGATACACCTGTCCAGTTTAGATGTTTGTGTTATGAGGTCATCAATTTACCTTTGATTGCACTTATCAAGCAACTCCATATATTCACATCCATGTTTACTGAATGTGGATATTAAGTCAGAATGTAGTTTTGAACTGTTGATCAAGCCTGTCGGATAGCACCACATTCTCAACCCTTTTGGAATTAGGTTTGCTTGGATGCATTCAATAAAACACGCATTGCCTAATTGTAACTTTTTTATTTTCAGTAAGTTACTATCAAATTCGGATAGCTTCTCTACGAGATTAGAAGACCTAGGGGTAGTAGATTCATTCAAGCTTATGCTGTTTTTTTAGCCATTCACCCAATTTAGCAAGTTATCAAGTGAGAAACTATGAGGACTGTCAATATTCTTATTCACAAATTCAGACACTAAATTGTTGAGATGGGTAGAGAGATCCAGTTTAGTCTCAACTTGTTGCAGAAGAGAAGGTGGCTCAGAACCACCATTATTGAGTGGTACGTGTGACTGTTATAACTGTTGTGTAGTTGTTAAATTACCTAAACGTTGGGTCAGCTGCTGGATTAGAAGAGTCAGATTCCCAACTGTTTGTCTCAACTCAACAAATTCATTTTCATTTGAAGATGTTTGTGTAATGGCCCCAGTTTGTGTTCCCGTAGCCATATGGAGCACAAACAAACCAAGCAAAGCAAGAATCCAAACACAAACGACTGAATAAACGTAAATGTGCCCAGGAACAACAACAGGACTAAAACAATAAAAACTCACTTTTAATGACGAGTGAGTTCCTCAATAGTAAAATCACATCCCAAATCCAAAAATGAATCTAAAAACAAATAGACTATCAATACGTGCCTTTGTCTTCTTTTGAAAACTTTATCAGATGATATCATCAAAATCCATGCTCTTTTTATAGTCTAATCAAATGTTGTCAAGCAGTCACTTGTGAAACAAGTCCCTCTAACTGGAAAAACAATATGCAATGTTAAAGAGCCAGTATTTAATTCCAAAACGTAAAATCACTGCTAGGTGTACAAGAATTAGGAAGGACAATAGATATTGATTTATCATCTCTCTAGTGCTTTTAAATTTAGTAAGCAAGGGATAGAAATTTGTTAATTTATCCCTGGCTGTAAAACAGCTTTCAGTCACAGCTATCATTGCAGTTCCATTTTTTCCAAATAGAGAGTCTATGGACCATTTATTTCATCTACCTCTATTTGGTAAATAAAAAAAAATCCTGCTCAATTTTGTATTTTTTAAGAATTGTAAGTTTTATAGACAATACCTGGATGATAACTTCATCCTGTGGGAAGGTGAACAGCAACAAATCAACAATTTCATGGAATAGCTTAACAACACCACATTTCTATGATTCACCTCCCACGTTCATGATACTGAAATTGCGTATCTGGATGTGTGGCTCATTAAGGACAACACCAACCATTGTCTCACCTTCCAAGACTCATTGGAAAGAGACATACATATTCAAACAGTTTTCACCATTTCTCAAGTGCCTACCCACTAGCCCAGAATAAAGTGGCTGTAAAAGGACAATTTGTGTAGGCCGCCTGTATTATCTTCAATGACTCTGATTTTTAGGATGAATATGAAATCTTAAGAAGCTATTTCTCAATTGAGGATACCCATCGTTTTTACTTAATGACATCATGACTGAAGTTTTGAATAAATGTGAGTGAAAATATTTTGTTCCTATTTTAAATAACTCCACCCAATCGGACATAAATGCATCATTCACAAATGTGTAATTTAAGGGATTTTCACCAACCCAGAGGAATACCACACACATTCTTTCATCACTACTTTTTCTGATGAGAGTTATTCAGTCTTAGACATTATGAAAAAGAATTGGATAATTCTGACCAAGATAGCCAAAGATGTGAACCAGGGGGTCCAATACCCAAAGTAACCTTCCAAAAGGGTAAGAATTTAAAGTATCTGCTCGAGAGAAAAGTCTCATCATTTGAATCAGAATTATGGGATAAAAAAATGTGCAGTTTGCCCATACCCTAAATTAATTCTCTAAGGACATGAATTTATACTGAATGGAATTTCACTTAAACCAAAAGGGCTCTATAATTGTAATTCTAACAAGGTTGTCTATTGTGCTTTATGTTCTACAAGTCTGAGCTTCTATATTAGTAAAACAGTATTAAAATTAGTAAATTTCATTTTATTTTTGTACAGCCAAGGTAACTTACTATAATAAATGTTTTAGCTTTGCAAATTAGTTTTCACCTCAAACTACAGATAGCTGTGGAATTCCAGTTCTCCCACAGACATACTGGCTTGCCTACCACTGCTGTGTTTTGTTCCTTTTAAGTCTCTGCTTAAAGATATATATGGCTAGACATCTTATAGTCCTCGTGATCACTTATCAGTTATTGTTCCTATGTTACAATGTCATTATGTTCTTATGTTACAAAGCTAACTTAATTTGTAAGACTTTTTCCCCTGGTAGGGCTGTTTTGTTATTCCAAGCACATAATACTGCAGATAAAAGTGTTGTACACCTTCTATCTAATTTCATTTTATTTCAACTCAGATTAACCATACTTGTGTCAGCAATTATGATATTGTTCTGATGCAGTCCAATGAAACTAGTAGCTGATTTTTTTTAAATCTGCTAAACTAAAACACATAATTTTGAGGACTATCTTAAATTTACTTTGAATTACTACTTATACGTACTGTCTTATGACTTTAGTAATCGAGAGTAATTTGTGTTTGGTGGTCTTCATTTTCGAGCTGATGCTCGATTGTGATAATATAAGATATTCACTGTACAATGCACTGAATTATCTTTCTTTTTTAAATGCAGAGTCATTTAGCCAATTTAAGACTGCGTAAACCATGTCACTAATTATTTTAAGTTTTAGGAATCTTATTTGAAGTAATGAACATTTTAAATTTGCTATGTATTCTCATAGTGAACATATTACCTTAAATACCATTTTAATTCATGTAAATTACCTTTATTCCTCCCTTACTCACCTTTTCAAGCTACTATCTCTTGTTTCCACACTCCATCTTACTTCTTGTTAGCTGTTTTACTTTAGTTGTTTGCAAACCCCAGTTAAACTCTTGTACTGTCCCTTGCCATACTGTTAACTGACCCTGCACCCCCAACTTATTACTAATTAACCTTAAACATACTTTATATGTTTGGCGAGCATGGAACTAGCAAGATCAACTGAGTACCACCAGTGGGTATCAAACTTCATATTTAATGCTACACACCTAGCAATCCCTCCTTCTCTCTCTTTCTTTCTCTCTGCACCAAATGTCCCACAAATATTCAAGGCATTCTTGAAAACGCTGCTTCTTTTTTTTTTTAAAGAAATACTCCATTATAACATCTCAACACTATAGCTCATTTAAGCCATTCACATACTGTACTGGATACTAATTTAGCAGTTTTTTTCTTCACATTCCATGACTTTAGATCAGAAATACAACAAACAAGCATGTGTAATATAATGCTACTAAATACAATTATCATAGAAATGTAATTTATGAGACATACCTTCATTGGAAAACACTGTATTTCATTGATTAATTTGCTTTATTGAGCATTTAGTAAAAGAGACTGCTTCTCAAGGGTGCCAGTCGTTGAGCTGTGCTAAAGTCAATTTAGGTTTAGTTAATTATAGCACTTCAAAGTGTTGTCCAATTTGTTTACAATGACACCTTGATTCCATGTGACAGGATCTATGAGCATACATATGACATTAAGAAACAGAAACCTAATAGTGCATTAGCTTGACATACTGCCAACAATCCAGATGATTCTTTTAAATTGTTGCAAACACACCAAAGGTGAATGAACGCCAGGAATACAGGATACTGTGCTGGAAACACTTAATTTATTGACATAAAATAGGTTGAGCGCTTTCTACAGAAGTAAATCTGTCTTCTTCAGAACATCATAGCATGGAATCATGGCTTATATCATAATTGAAGTAAAAAGCGCTTAAGCCTCAGGTCCGAGCACAGAAGGACTTGACCATTTCGACAAAACCTCAGAGTAACATCCGATTTGGGAAGATACCACGCGTTATGCCCCTTTAATTACCACCCTTTGGTAATTAAAGGGGCATAACGTGGCCGCTTGGTATCTTCCCAAATCGGATGTTACTACTCTGAGGTTTTGTTGAAAGTTTGGTCAAGTCCTTCTGTGCTCGGACCTGAGGCTTAAGGCGGGCTTTTTACTTCAATTATGATATATAAGCGTCATGATTCCATGCTATGATGTTCTGAAGAAGACAGATTTACTTCTGTAGAAAGCGCTCAACCTATTTTATGTCAATAAATTAAGTGTTTCCAGCACAGTATCCTGTATTCCTGGCATTCATTCACCTTTGGTGTGTTTGCAATTTTGTTGTTTCGCTGGGATTATCATCTTTATTACGTTGTCTTTTAAATTGTTGTTATTGACAAAATAGAGGTAGATGAAAGAAATGGTCCATGGACTCTCTATTTGGAAAAAATGGAACTGCAATGGCAGTTGCGACTGAATGCTGTTTCATGGCCAGAGGTCAATGTGCATATTTCTATCACTTGCTTACTAATGTTAAAAGCACTAGAGAGATGCTAGATCAATATCTATTGCCTTCCCAGTTCTTGTACACCTAGCAGTGATTTGAGTTTTCGGAATTAAATATCGGCTCTTTAACACTATATATTCTTTTTCCGGTTAGAGGGGATAATTTCAGATGTGAAAAGTGCATGAATTTTGACTATATCTTCTGATGAAGTTTTCAAAAGAAGAAGAAAGTGCTTATTGATAGTCTGTTTTTATATTCTGATTTTTGAATTTTGGATGTGATATTACTATTGAGAAACTCCCTTGTCATTAAAAATGACTTTTTATTGCTTTAGTCTTTTATTCCTGGGCACATTTATGTTTATTCAGTCATTTGTGTTTGCATTCTTGCTTTGCTTGGTTTGTTTATGCTACATATGACTACAGGAACCCAAACCAGGGCCATTACACAAACATCTTCACATGAAAATGAATTTGTTGAATTGAGTCAGTCAGGAATCTGACTCTTCTAATTCAACAGCTGACCCAATGTTTAGATATTTTAACAACTACAAAATAGTTACAGCAGTCACAAGTACTGCTCCATAATGGTAGTTCTTAGCCCCCTTCTCTTCTGCAACAAGCTGTGACTAGACCGGATCACCTTTTTCTTCTTTCACATGAAAATGAATTTGTTGAGTTGAGACAAATAGTCAGGAATCTGACTCTTCTAATCCAGCAGCTGACCCAACATTTAGATAATTTAGCAGCTACACAATAGTTATGACAGTCACAAGTACCACTGCATAATGGCGAATCTGAGCCCCCTTTTCTTCTGCAACAAGTTGTGACTAGACTGGCTCTCTCTACCCGACTCAACAATTTAGCCTCTGGATTTGGGAATGAGAATACTGACAACCCTCATAATTTTTCACTTGATAACAGCTCAGTGGTGCAGCGGTAGCATTGTCACCTCACAACAAGAGGTTCTCCGGTTTGATTCTCGGCTGGGATGCCTTCTGCGTGGAATCTGCATGTCATTTGTGTGGGTTTCCTCCAGGTGCTCTGGTTTCCTACCACATTAGAAAGACATGCATCTGGAGCATTTCTCCTTGGGCCTCTGCTGAAAATTGGCTTTGTTCCAACTCAGGCTTTCCCGGTTAACAAATGTTAAATAAATAACCTGCTTAAATTGGGTGAAGGCTAAAATATAGTATCATTTTGAATGATGCTACTATCCCTGCCTCTTCTAATCTTATAGAGAAGCTATCTGAATTTGATCGTAACTTACTGAAAATAAAAAAGGCATCATTATACAATGCGTATTTCATCCAATGAATCCAAGTGAACCTCATTCCAAAATAGTTGAGAATGCGGCGCTATCCGACAGGCTTGATTCCCAGTTCAAAACTACATTCTGACTTAATACCCATGTCAATAAACATGGATGCAAATACATGGAGTTGCCTGTCAAGTACAATCAAAGGCAAACTGATGACCTCATAGCACAAGCATCTAGACTGGACAGAAGTATCTTGCAAGATATACAATATGAATCTTTCAAATCTGACAACATTCATATTTTTTGGCGTATCAGTGAACAAGACAATACAGTTAGGAACCACAAGATGAGGAAGTTAACCCATGATAGGAGGGAGAATGCTAATAATTAAGCCTACCCCCATCCACTCTATCTCAGGATTGGACACAAAAGCCAGCTGTACCACAAAACACTACCAATGAGGAACAACTTAAATTGGAAGATGACAGTTTTTTAGAGGTTGACGAGCCTTCCACACTCAGGAGATCCGGCAGACTAACTGGTTGACAAGGGAACCCTCCCAACCAATGTCAGTACCAGAATTGATGCATAACCCAATGGAGGAGAGGAGCAAGAGGCCAGAGAGGATAGAACAGGGGAGAATATGAATAGTATAAATACAGTGACTCCTGGAAATTTAAGTGGTGATACTGAAACTAATGATTCCAAACACAAACTTCAAGTTGGCACAATGTGTATTTATAAAAAATACAACAGGAAATCTTTCAGTATTCAACTATTCTAATTACAATGTGGATGTCAACTGTTGCAATTTTGTCTCAAGGGGCTTAGCATTAGTACATAACAGATGAACTGATTTGGCATCCGCACTTATGGACCTAAAATTATATATAAGGAAGTTGAACTTTAACCTCCTATTTCAAAATGTTGGTATAGCTCTGACACCTTTGCACATATTGACTATGTTTAATCCACAAATCCACCCTATAATACAATGTTATGAAACAGTTTGTGAAGTGGATATAAGAAACACGATCAATACAATTGCTTCAGGAAAGTATAAAAGCAACCTCACATTATTTGAGAGAAGGAAACTGCATGATTTACAACATAACGAGAAGATCTGAACAATTAAACCTGGCAAACAGGATGGTCTTACTGTGATGAAAAAAATGGATTATATTAAGAAGATGGAAAAATGCCTTCAAGATGAAACATACAAAAAGGTATCACCCAATGAACTTAATACAGCTTATAATAAAATGCGCATTGAGTTGAATGATTTACTCACTGATGTCCAGATATCTATTGATGATTACAATTATTTATGTTTAAGTAAATTGATTACACTGACCATCTTTGGGGTTCCTAAGTTGCACAAAAATATCCATAGACAATCATTTCGATTAGCAATGGATGTGAGAGGCTCAATTACTCACTCAATAGAAAAGTATCTAGATATTAAACTTAAAACACTGGTCCAATGTGAACTCCACATGTGTCAGGATTTGTGGGATTTTTTTTACATAAAATCAGTGAAATCCCTTATAATAAATCCTCAATTTTCATTAATATAGATGTCAAGGATCTATCCTCTTTGATCCCACATCAGGCAGATATGGAATGGTTCCTGGAATATGTATCCAATAACAACATGGAACGGAAATACACCAATGTATATGAGAAACTACTTGAACTGGTGTTAAACTACAATTTTTTTACTCTCGGCAAGGAGATCTTTCTACAAGTCATAGGGGTCGCCATGGGCTCAGCATGTGGTGGGCTGTTCACAAATACAGTAATGATACAATGGGATTAAAAATTCCTGTTTGATTCTGTATTTTTTTGAGAATTGTAAGTTTTATACAAGATACCCAGAAGATATCTTCATCCTGTGGGAAGGTGATAAGCAACAAATCAACAATTTCATGGAATATCTTAGCAATGCCACATCATTTCTACAATTCACCTCCCAGGTTCATGATATTGAAATTGCGTATCTGGATGTGTGGCTCATTAAGGACAATACCGACCATTGTCTCACTTTCAAAATTCATCAAATTTGTGCGGGCCACTCATATGATCTCCAATGACTCTGTTTCTTAGGATGAATGTGAACTCTTAAGAAGCATCTCAAATGTGGATAGCCATCTTTTTTTCCTTAATAACGTCATGACTAAAGTTTTGAACAAACATGAGCAGAAATATTTTGTCCCTATTTTAAATAATTCCACCCAACTGGACATAAATGCACCATCCAGAACTGTATCATTTATTGAGTTTGAGCCAGCCCAGAGGAATGACCATACAAATTCTTTCATCGCCATTTTTTCTGATGACAGTTATTCCATCCTACACATTATGAAAAAGAATTGGATCATTCTGACCCAGGATAGCTGAACATGTGAACTAGTGGGTCCAATACCCAAAGTTACCTTCTAAATGGGTAAGAATTTAAAATATCTGCTTGAGAGAAAAATCAAGTCTTTGAGTCAGAATTATGGGATGAAAAAATGTGGAGGTTGTCTGTACCGCAAAGTCATTCTCCAAGGAAATGAATTTATAGTGAATGGAATTTCACTTAAATTAAAAGGGCACTATAGTTGTAATTCTAACAAGGTTGTCTATTGTGCTTTATGTTCTATGTGTGCTTTATGTTCTACACATCCGAGCTTCTGTATTAGTAAAACAGAGAGGAGACTCTGTGACAGGATCTATGAGCATACATATGACATTAAGAAACAGAAACAGAATAGTGCCTTAGCTTGACATACTGCTTGCAATCCAGATCATTCTTTTGAATTTTTTGTAATTGACGAAGTAGAGGTAGATGAAGAAATGGTCCATAGACTCTCTATTTGAAAAAAATGGAACTGCAAATGCCGATGCAACTGAATGCTGTTTCATGGCCAGGAATCAATGAACACATTTCTATCACTTGCTTACTAATGTTAAAAGCACTAGAGAGATGATAAATCAATATCTATTGGCCTTCCTAATTCTTGTATATCTAGCAGTGATTTGAGTTTTTGGAATTAAATACTGTCTCTTTAACACTGTGTATTGTTTTTTTCAGTTAGAAGGGCTCGTTTCACATGCTACTGTTTGAAAACATTTGACTGGACTCTAAAAAGAGCATGAATTTTGACTATATCATCTGATGAGGTTTTCAAAAGAAGAAGAAATTGTGCATCAATAGTCTATTTGTTTTAAGATTCTGATTTTTGGATTTTGGATGTGATTTTACTATTGAGGAACTCCCTTCTCATTAAAAGTGAGTTTTTATAGCTTTAGCCCCTTTGTTGTTCCTGGGCACATTTACATTTATTCAGTCATTTGTGTTTGGATTCTTGCTTTAAAAGGAAAAGTACTGAGAAAGATATGGAAACTTGGGAATAGGATAAGCATAGCAAAAATGCAGATATTCATGGACCAGGACTTTTCACATATTACTACGATGAAAAGGAATGCTTTCATACTGGCTATAAGCAGTTGCCAAGAGAAAGGTCTAAGATGGTAGCTACTCTACTCAGTGACTTTGCACATTTTCATACTGAGTGAGGCCAGGACATTCAGGGACCTGGCTGATGCCAAGGATTTTCTCAAGAAGCCAGTAAGTCTGAGAAATCCATCTGGTAAAGAAGGGCAAAATACACAATAAGAAGTAAATATATGTTTTTGGAATTAAATACTGTCTCTTTAACACTGTGTATTGTTACTGTGTAATACTGTGTAATATGTTGATATTTTTGTAGTTGTTGCATCTCTACATGCAGCGTTTATCTTAAAACATAGTCCCTGTATGGTTTTACTATATTTAGCTATTTTGGCAACTGATATTGCGTCTAGAATACGCCAAAGTCTGTGGGCGATGCAAGCGGCGTTCGCTCAGTGCAATTAGTGGGTTTTCTACTGAAGTATCACGGGGAAGGCAATAGAATGTCTGTTTGAGTGTATTTTGATCTGGTCACGTGGTACACAGCGTTCGCCCACCGCATTTTGAGTCTTATTTATTGTCTATACTGCTCAGGCAACTCCTATAGTGTTTATGTGTGCTTATTCATGCCATCGCTGCTAACAGCGATAACTTTGAAACGCACTACTGGGCTAATTGGGTACTCGCTGCTCTAGTATATTTTTCTTGTTGAATGACTTGGTATGTTATGCAGTACTAGCTTCGACTCAGTGCTTTTGTGCAAGTCAAACTGCCGTGAACATGGGAAGGCAATTGATTTAATGTTTATCTGGACACGCTGTAGTAGTACTCGTTCAGCACATTAAGTGTCTCAAACATTGTTGAAACTGTGCAGGCAACTGATATAATGCTAATCTATCTAACCTCACTGCTAACTGTATAAACTCTGTGTATTGAGTGTTACACTTTGTTTGAAACCTCACAATTACCTCTGTTTATGCTTAATGTAAGTCGAGTGTTATACATTGTTTGAAACTGTACAAATATCTCTGTTTATGCTTAATGAATGTTAGCTTTCCTTTCTAATTTATATCTGATTTAATGATTCTAGTAACTCAACATTCCTTCCTTCTATCTCCCATCTAGACATCTGCTTAACCTCCTATCGGGACCAAGCGACTTTTATTATAGGACTCCTGGCCCTACTGGCGGAGTTGAACTGTATCCAGATCTCTGCCTACTAGCCGCAACCTGACATTAAGGGTGTCCATCGTCCTAAACAAAGTAAATAATACCTATGTATGTAAAAGCTATTATTACCCAATAATCTGTTACTGCACCTAGCCTTCCAACCCGTCCTAGACTACCAGCAGCCATCACCAGTCCCTATCTTATGATCTACACCCTCCTTCCTTTAGTGCCCTTGAACACTCATCTCTATCACTATCTCTCCCTCTCACTCTATTGAGCCCTTGCTCTCCTCACTCCAACGCTCTGTCCTACTTACAATATCTCCCCCTACAAACCTGCTTCTGATCTATTACTTACTATACAGCTCCCTTACTACTATATTACTTATTACTCAGCTCCCTTCTAATATACCTCCTCCCTCTCTACACCAGCCTACCTTCCTCCTTATAAACACTGTCCATTGAATATCTGTTTTGTAACACACTACTCATACTATCCCTGTCTTACATACCTGTTTCTTCCACCTGGCTGATTGTTTTTCTCAGCATTCTTCTACTCCTTTGGCTCATCCCGCTCCGTTCGCCCTGCGGGCTCACTCCGCTCCCCTCCCTGCCCCCAAATCCCACCCGCCCCTGGAACCTCTACATTTATCCCCACTAAACCCCTCCCAACATACTCTAGTCCAATCACTGACTCTTCCTATCCCCACCCACTAATATTACTATCTCCACCTCCCTCCACAACATACTTCAACTTACCATACTCTACTAATTAACAGAACATGCCCCATATACACCACCCATTCCTTCTACTATCCACATTAGCAACTCTCTTTGCCACCTATAACTTAACCTACTATGAGCATCCTCTTCTCTCCACATGTACCATTCCAAACAAACACACACAAATTAACCATCCAAACACACACACTATATATCTTTGTGCCACATACTATAACTCTTATCTGGAACCAAAATACCATCGTCTCTCTCATATTAAATATCTAATTCTCTTTCACTCTAGGCACATCAACTTCTATGACCCCTCACCCAATCTAATTTCTTCATTGAGAGATGGTGACATACACCCTAACCCTGGCCCTGTAACCCTCACTACTCCCAGTAATTCCCAACAGACAAAATCCAAGACTTCTCTACAGAACTTAAACTCCAAATCACTCTCTATAGCTCATCTCAATATCCGCAGCATTTGTAACAAAATCCCTAACCTCCACGCCCTACTAGAAGTCCACAAATATGACATCCTCTGCCTTTCTGAAACCTGGCTTAAATCCACTATAAAAGACAATGAAATTATTCCACCAGGCTATAACATCCTTAGACAAGACCGCACTAGGAAAAAAGGAGGCGGAGTAGCCATTCTATACAAAACTGGACTAGAAATAAGTAAAACCAGCTATACCCTCCAGATAACACTAACATAGACATTATAATAGCCAAACTATCCCTCAATCCACATAAAGCAATTAATATCATCTGCGCGTACCTTCCCCCAGGCAACAACCCTCCAGTATTAGAAAGCCTACTGAACTGGTTCTCAACAACTCTCCCTCAAGAAACTATACTATTAGGTGACTTTAACATTGACTGGAACACATGTAAACAAACCTATCCAACTACCCACATCAACCTATATGGTTTCCATCAAACCATAAATTCTACAACTAGAACTAATAAAACCAGCAATAAAGAAACCATACTTGACTGGATCCTAATAAACAATCCCCACCAAAAATACACTTCAGGAACACTACCAGATGACCTTAGTGACCACTCACTAACATACATAATTAGACACAAAACTATTCTAGCCAAACCACCTCTCATCCGTTTTTGTCGTAACACAAAAATCTTTGATCCCCTTCAGTTTCAAAATGAACTAAGCCTAGTCAACTGGTCTCCTTTGCAAACCCTGCCATTAGATGACGCTGTTAACCACTTCAACCACACCTTCCTTACCATTCTTGATCAGCATGCCCCCATGCTCTATACGCATGAAATCTAGAACGGCAAAATGGCTTTCAACAAACACTAAACAACTTATGATTAGTAGAAACAAAGCCTGGACTAAATGGCGAACCACTAGAAACTCACTTGACCACCTTAATTACAAACAAAAAGAAACCTGACTAAACTAGCCATCCTACAAGATAAAAAGGATTTTACATCCAGCTAGAATATTCCTCCCAACTCCAGCCAAAGAAATTATGGAACACAATAAACTCACTACTATCCCTGGCAAAATAGAAACTCCTAGCCCAATAGGCTCCCACCCTGACTCGCCCTTAAACACTGCTAATGCCTTTAATAACTTCTTCACCTCTACAATACTCAATCTAGCTAGCCAGCAAAACCCTGACCCCTCTTTACTAGACACCTCTAACTGTACCCCACCACCATTTCATCTCAAACCTATACCCACATCATATATACTACTACTTCAAAAACTTAAACCTTCCACTCCCTCAGCCGACAAAATCCCAGCAGAATATCTCCAGCTTGGAGCTAAAGCAGTTGCATATCCAATCTCTTTACTAATTAACAGAACCATTAAAGAAAGTACCATACCTTCACTCTGGAAAATCTCCCACATCATCCCACTCTTCAAAGGTGGGGATTCCTTTGAATACTCAAACTACCGCCCTATTGCACTTCTTTCTCCCATTGCAAAAATAATGGAGAAGTGTATCCATAAACAACTACTCAATCACCTCCTTCAAAATAATCTGCTAGCTAACTGCCAACATGGATTTCGTCCCTACCATAGCACCACCACAGCCTTACTATCCTTTATTGAATCCATTAATCACAACCGAAACAACAATCTACCTTCATCAGCCTTCTTTGTAGACCTATCTAAAGCTTTCGACATGGTGAACCACCAACTACTCCTGCACCGACTTAAATCCATCTCTCTCGATAGTATTGCACTTAACTGGTTTACTTCCTACCTTGAGAATAGGAAACAAGCAGTGCTATGGAACAATAATCTTTCAGAGCTCCTACCATCCTCCTAGGGGTTCCTCAGGGCTCCATCCTAGGTCCCCTTCTATTTTCCATCTTTATCAATGACCTACACCATGTCACCCCCCTATCTACTTGCATTCAATACGCTGATGATACTACCATCATTTGTTCTGCCTCCAACCAAGATGACTTACACCTCCTTACCCGAAAACTTTTTCAACCATAGAACAATGGTTCTCTAATCATTGTTTACTTCTAAACCCTAAGAAAACTAAACTGCTTCTCTTCAAACCTACACACCAATCCCCCCCTATTAACTTTTCTCTTACATCAAACAATGGTACCATTATCTCCCCAGATGAAACGACCAAACTCCTTGGCATAACTATTGACAACCAACTCAAATTTGACTCACATATCAAGTCAACCATAAAACAACTAATAGAAAACTAGGTTCACTGTATAGAATCAAATCCTTCCTTACTTCTGAGGCAAGAACTACCATAGCCAGAACGCATCTCATCTCTACGCTACTTTATGCTTCCCCTATTTACACAAACCTAACTAAATATAACATCAATAAACTTACATCAGCCTATAATAACATTGCCAGATTTGCCACATCCTCCCCATATAAAACACACCACTGCAAAAACCTCCGCCATCTTGGATGGCTAGAGCTACCTCACCTTATTCTATACTACCAGCTCTCTATAGCCCAGAAAGCCCTGCACCACCCTGTCAACACTCCTATGCTCTCCACCCTTATCCAGCCCTATAACAACCTAAAAAACCTTCGCTCTTCGAGCAAAATTCTAATTCAAACCTCTCAATCAAGAAATGCTGCAGGAGAATCTATGTTCTCCAACTCAATTGGTAAAAAATGGAACCTACTTCCTCCCAACCTAACATCCCAAACCTCCATCTCTATATTTAAAACTAAACTAAAACACTACCTAACCAACCACTGGCTTTGCTCTTGTGACTACCCCAGCTGATTATCATGGCTCCCATCTCCTATACACATATCTTTCTTTGTTCATATTTTATTCTTTTAACAATACCTGTACTACTAAGACATGCCCTCTTTATCTTGTACCTTTTCCCTAATCGACTTGACATTGCCTCTTTTAATAACCAACTTCTACTATATTACTCTATCCATTCTGTTACTCTATCTACAACACTACCCCTTTTACCTTCCTCTTTCTATCTTATACAAATGTCCTAAGTTCTGTGTTTGCTTGTATATCCATTACACTGTGTACTTTTTCTCCATGCCTATTCCTAAATATTCTGTAACAGACTATCAGTTATGGGTGAATATGTGTTTGTATTTGACAATTTACTGTTAATTATCATGTAGTAGATAGTAGAGCTTTTCCTTGCCTATTCCTAAATATTCTGTATCATACTGTCAGTCATGTGTGAATATGTGTATGTATTTGACAATTTACTGTTAATTATCATGTAGTAGATAGTGGAGCTTTTCTCCTCGGGCCTCCACTGAAAATGGACATGTATCCAGCTGGACCAGCCCGGTTAACAAATGTAAAATAAAATAAAAATAAATAAATAAATAAAATAAATGGAGATAGTAGTCATAGAGACAGTAACAGACAAGAAACAGGCTAATCTCCCCTGTTTAGGCAGCAGCAGAAAATTAAGAGATGGTAGACCAAACCAAAGGCCAGACAAAAAAGCAGTGGAGGAGAAACACAACTGAAAGGGAAAGAGATCATTATTTGAATAAAGGACTTAGAGATGGTCCATTGATTAGTGGAATGGCAAAACATTCTCCTTGACTGCAGTCTTTCCTCCTTTAACTTATTACTGGACATTGGTAGAGGTGAAAGGCTGTAACTTGTTTAAATTACATTTTACCAAAAAGGAAAGAAGTGTAGGGATTTAAATAATGACTCTTACAGAGGGAAAGGGGACATTACCTGGTTGATGATCCAGAAGAATATATGATTAAAATGAGAGGTGATATGATAAGAAGTTGAAACTTGGACTTCCAGTTACTGTATGATTCCCACAAAATTAACTAAAACCCTATGGCAGAAACCACATCTTGAAGAATGGCTTTTAGAAAGGCACTGAATGAAGGGGCACTAACTGAGGAAAATAATCAGTGAATAATCTTATTAAGATTCTTTCAGGGGGTGAATAAATATTGTAATTAAAGCATGATAGTGTGTATGTAAAGAAAAGAATAGCAATGCATGAGTGTAACAATACAAACAAAAAGAAAATACTAATGATCAAAAGTGCGGTCCCTTTAATCAGCAACCCAACAGCCACAACTGGGAACTAGCCAGTTAATGTGCTTAAGAAGCGTGAAAGAATTTAAATGTCATGATAATACAGTGGCAGCAAAAACTATAAAAATGCTAGTATAAAATAAAGGAAAAGCCCAATGCTCAAAAGTGAATGTCGGTCCATTTAATTAACAAGGCAATAGCCATACCAGGGAACATGACAGGTAATGTGCTCCATGAGCAAAAGAAAAAAATAATAAAATGTGATAACAACACTGTCACAATGAAAAATAATAAAATGTGATAACAACACTGTCACAATGAAAAATAATAAAATGTGATAACAACACTGTCACAATGAAAAATAATAAAATGTGATAACACTGTCACAATGAAAAATAATAAAATGTGATAACAACACTGTCACAATGAAAAATAATAAAATGTGATAACAACACTGTCACAATGAAAAATAAAATGTGATAACACTGTCACAATGAAAAATAATAAAATGTGATAACAACACTGTCACAATGAAAAATAATAAAATGTGATAACAACGCTGTCACAATGAAAAATAATAAAATGTGATAACAACACTGTCACAATGAAAAATAATAAAATGTGATAACAACACTGTCACAATGAAAAATAATAAAATGTGATAACAACACTGTCACAATGAAAAATAATAAAATGTGATAACAACACTGTCACAATGAAAAATAACAAAAAGTGATAACAACACTGTCACAATGAAAAATAATAAAATGTGATAACAACACTGTCACGATGAAAAATAAAATGTGATAACACTGTCACAATGAAAAATTTGGAAATGCTATGTTTTGTGTGGTGGGTATATACTAAGACACTTATGCAGTATTGATGAAGACAGAAGAAACTGGAGGAGAGATGGGAACAGGAAGGCCATGCTTGCATAAAAACTGGATAGGGAGGAGAGAAGGAAGGTGAATAGAGAAGCTCCCTCACCTTAAGGGAAGAAACTGATAGAATAGGAATACTGTATAAAAAGGGGGAGAAGTGACCAACAGGAAATGGAACACATACTATAGAGGTATCAGAAAGAAAGTAGAGAAAAAAGAAATTGACAAAAAAAAAGAATAAAGAAGAATTGACAAGGAGAAGGTTGAAGTAATGGTACGATATACAGAATCTGGGATGGTGAGCTTAGTAGGAGACCCTAAGATCAACTGACTGTGCTGTCATGAACATTCTGACCATTTAATGAAGGGTCAAAGTGCAGGTGATACCACACAGAGTGGAGAATCCTCTGAAGATAGAAGTCTTATTTGCATATATGCATATAGTTTTAGTTGGGGATGGAGGGTGGTTTAAACAGAAACCAGAGTTGAAAGAAATAGCTTCTGAGAATTGAACACAACAAAGGAGGAGAAACAAAGGTACTGAGGAAACCCCAAACAAAAAAATTAAAGGGGCTGAAAAGATGAGAGAAGAGGAAAAATATACTAATCAGATAAGAAAGAATGGCAGGAACATTAGTTAAGGTTTTAGGCCTGGAATGCAAACAGGATGGCAGGGAAATGTAAGAAGGAAATGGTGCTAAGCCACATGAGAAAACAAAATGTTCAAATGTTAGCCATACAAAAAGTACATCTCTCACAAGAGGACCCAGAAAGTTAAGATGGTGGTGATATAATATATCAGCAAGCTCCTGTTGGAGATCAACGAAGAAAAGGAGGTGGTGATATTAAAAAATAAAATATAGCCAATAGAAACAGAAGCAAAGCTAGAAGACTGGAAAGGAAAGATGTCAGGAATTAAAGGAACAATAGATGACATTATTATTACCATAGTGGCAATGTATATATCGCCTCACTTCAGCAAATGGGATAAGAGGATTCTTGACAGAAGCAGTGAGGCTTCATGAGGGAATGAACCTGTACATGGGAGACTGGAACATCAAAATAACCAGAGATAAGGCAGATAGGGGCCTAAGAAGTGAGAAAAACTCCATGGAATTGAAATTTTTGAGGCATTTCAAACAAACAACAGATATGATGGATGTGGGGAGGATAACCAAAGAAAAGATACTTGGAAACGCAGATTGTATGTCCTTTTCACAAAGACACAACAGCCAGGCAAGGCTGAATAGAGGGTACATATCAGTGGAATATAAGAAAACAGTATGGCAAACAAAGACAGAGTCAGTACTGATGTCTGATTATGCTCTGATAGAAACTAAACTAAGACTAAATAAGAAGAAGAAACTTGAGAGGCATTGGAGAATGACTGGAGGTAAAGGGGAGAGAGAAATATGGCTATAAGTCCAATAACTAATATTAGGTAAGTTACATGTGGAAAGAGTTAGAGGCCATATACAAAAAAGAACAGGGAGAACACAAACTAACGAAAAGGACAAGGATATTAAGCAGATGATTAAAAATGTGGAAATGAAAGAATATGGATGAAAAAAGTAGAAGATGAAAGACTCGAGCATAAATCCAAAATCAATGAAAACACTTGCAATGAGGCTTAGACAGCAAGAAGTAGAAAGGGAAATTTTCAAAATGAAGAAGGGAGAGATAGCTGTATTAGAGGAAAAATTAGAAGGGATATTGGAAGGGCTCAAAACTGTATAAAGAATAAAAAGGAGGATGGTACGTTGATAGAAGAGAAATGACAAGGATGGAAATTGCCACCTATTACTGAACAAACTAAACAGGAAACAGCAGAAGGCATGGAGTTGAATGGCCAGAGTGAAGACATCAGGAAGTGATGGGATACTAATAGAGGTTTGGGGGCTGAAAAAGAAAGAGTAGTAATTAAACAAGCTGATCTATTTAATAAAATACAGATAGGGGATATGATGATAGTGTCATAAAAGGAGGAAGATATAACAGTACTTTTTAAAGAGGAGAAACACCCCTAAGCAACCTCTTCCTATATGTCCATATCCATCCTGAAACACGACTATAAATGTTTTATGCAAATGCATGCAGATTGGGTAGGGAAGCTACTAGATAAAATGATCCATCCAGACCAAACAGGATTTGTCGAGGGAAGAGGAAGAGCGGATAGTCTGACAAAAACATTGCTGATAATGCAAGATGCTGAAGAAAAGAAAAAGGGATTGACACTGATATCCCTAGATGCTGCAAAGGCATTTGTTAGGGTCGAACCAATTTATATATTTGAGCTATTGGAGCAATGGGGATTTCCAAATAACTGGATAAGGATACTAAAAAAAGATTTATGGAGGCAAAGGCTAAGGTGAAAATTGGAGCTAGACTAGGCAGGACTGTCTACTATCACTGAAACATTGCTTTATAACTCACAACTCATGCTCACACCCAACAAAAAAAAGAAAGAAAAACAAACTAATACTTATTTCCTCAAATCCCTCTCATGAAGAAAACAAAATTTAAAATCCTCTCTTAATAATACAACCAGTGATGTCAGTTCTTATACAAAGTTATTAGGGGTGATAGAGGATGACAACAACATTTTCTCACCAATGCAACTAAAACTACACTTGCAATTACCTCCTCCCCTCATGACTTTACAGCACTGCCATCCTCACTAACTTCCAGGCATCACAAAAATTAAATTATAAAGGAGTGCTTAAATCTGCGGCAAATCCCACCACTGTATAGCACTAAAAAGCCTAAATTAGTTAGAACTACCCCATCAACTAACTTATACACAGCTTCTTACCACCAGCATCTATCTGCTTGTCCAGCACTAAATACCATCTACACAACTATATTCTCAAGCGGTCATTATGATCTAATGACCTAAAACTCCTCTGTCCATAAACTTAGCAAATCTGATGGGCATGGTCTGTACTCATGCCATGTTGCCTATACCTGGAACTCCTTAACTCTCTTCATCAGGCAAATATCCTCCCTCCAGTCCTTTAAAACAGTCTGAAAGACTTCTAGCCAAAATCTGTCTCTGTTCTTGCTCAACCCAAGGATAAGCTATTTCCCTGAATATGAACAAGTACCTATTCTTAACTTATACCTCATTACTCTCCCTTCTTCACTCACTTCCTTTCTTCAGTCAATTTCTCTCCTTTGACTCTAAATATGCCATAACTCTGCTTTTCTCTCACTTCATATTGCCATTCCCATCTGTGTTATAATAATTTACCTTTAATTTCTCTATAAATTGGATACAATTTCTCTAAATATTAAATCATTGACATATAAGTTGTATGTATACTTCAACAATGTTTTCACATTATGTCAACTTTGGTATAGCTATTTAAACTGTAAATGTTTTTGTGTTACGTTTGCAAAATTATTTTATAAGAATATTATTATTTTTGTAAGATTGTAAAATTAGTGTTCTTAAAATGTTTTTGTAATTCTTTGGATCTTTTCTCTCTGGGCCTATGTTGAAAATGTGCACCCACCCAGTCAGACTTTCTTGGTAATCAAATGTCAGTAAATAAATATAATAGCTGAGACTGGGTGAGTGGTGATGTATAAATAAGTAATAAAAGGAAGTATAAGAAAGACATTATAACTGAAACCAGATACCATTGGTGGGGACTTGAAATGCACTAAGCATGATGATTGAGCAGTTTGGAATATGGAAGTTTAGAAATAAAACATGTTTTATAAAAAATATATATTGGTGTCTATTGCGGTGGTGGTGCTGCGGTAGCGTTGTCGCCTCACAGTAAGACGCTGTCCAGTTCGATTCTCAGCTAGAGCGTCTTCTGTGTGGAGACATGCATGAATGGGCGTACCTTCGTTGAAGGTTGTGCATCAGGGCTGGTAACTCGGCACGTAAAAATCAACTACCAATCATTAGTGGACCGGAGTTCCACTGTGGCGACCCCTAACCAGGAAAGATGAAAGAAACAAATATATCTGTGTCTAAATTTGGTCAAGTTTACTTTGTGTGTTTTTTCTGACTAATATTGATATGTTTACTTTGTGTGTATGTATGTGTGTGTGTCTGTGTGTCTTACTGAACGTATATGCTGGAGTGGATAGAAGGTTTGTTTATTTTATTTTGTTGTTGACTCATTTGTTCAAATTTCAGTTGATTAGATTGGCTGCACGTTGCATTTCCAATTCATTGTGTTAGCTATAGTCCATTTTGCTGGTATTTATGTTTGATTAGATGACATTAATTCTTTTAATTATGCTCCCTAACCTTAATTAAGTTCACAGTAGAATCATAGACAGCAAAACATGGTTCTTTAGGGAAGAAAGATGAATCCTCGACTGTAACCTAAATGGCCCTAGTTCAGTTAGCTGCCTCAGTGGGGGGGGGGGGTGAACAACTTACATCAGCTTATCCATCATAGGGGAGGGAGTTGGGTTTGGATTCCTGCCAAGACACATCCCAGCGGAAATGTAGGCATGCTTTCTTGGTTACAAGCAGCTTCCATTCATCCACTAGATAGGGAGGGCTTGAGTACGCCACCCTCAGGCCAATGTATATGGGACTTCACTGAGTGGTATGGTTGCAGTTTTGGTGAGAACCTTGTCAAGGCCTTTGTAAAACTTGACTTTCTGTTCTCTCCAACTGTTGTATGCTCCATCCAGGGTAGCTTCCAAGAAAAAAAAAACTACACCAAATGTACTTAACCCATCAGCATCTGGCTTAATACTAATTCTCAGGAAGCAGCTTGGAATTAGTACTACTGTTTGTTTCTGGTGAGAGAAGGAACAAAGAATCATTGGTTCGAAGACACATGTAACTGTGATAAGGCCAGCACTATCTTCACAAAAAGATAGATATCACTTCCAGTAATCAACTCCAAAACTCATAGACTGTACTTCCCCTTCATCCTACATTAGCATGTACCTGGAACCATAAACTTACACTTTCCATCTATCTCTGTAGCCGGTTTGAATGAATTGGGCATCTTAAGAGAATGTAGCAATTGTCTCATGTTTACTGACAACCAAAAACTACTTAAAAAAACACTGCCATGGTGTGTGAGGGATGTAGTTATATGATGTTATTTGAGGCAAAGCTCTTCCGTAAAGCTGCTACAAATAGAAAACAGGCCATCTGTAACACACAGTAGTGCACTATACCTATCACATACAGCACAGACCAAACACATAAACCTACATATGCTGAGACTCTTAACAATAACCTACATAAACCACAAAGCCCTCCTAAATGTAATCGAAGAAACAAGTACCCTCAGCAACCTCACAAACACTGGCAGCACCCACCATGAATCATGCATCTGTGGACCTCAGAAACTCAAATCTGAGGCACATAAGGCAAAACTCCACCCAATCCAACATCCTAGTCATAGGTGATTCCATAATGAGACATGCTGATGCATGTCTCAACCCAGGCTGAGTAAGGACAGGATCACAGTTAGCTCCTTATTGGATGCCAGGATTCACCATTTCAAGTATACACTCATGTCCTTGCTCCACAAGTACACATATGACATAATCAAAGTACATGTGGGAGTAAACAACTCGAAACATACCACGCTGGACTATGAGGAGAGACATGATGTAGCTCTCGGAATAAGTGACTGAGGTTGGAATGAACTTAGCCTTGAGCAGCATTTTGCCTTCACTTAGAATGATGTCTCAATATGAAAAAATAATGATTAACTTTAACAGTTACCTTACCTCATGGCATACCTCTCAACTATACAAATTTTTGCAGAATGTCCATATTTTTGCCTCAAATTGTTGGTCCATTTTTCATAAAACTGTAGTTTTCTGGCAAATTAGTGGCAAATCATTAAATATTTAAGTTAGGAAATAATGACAGATATTTGAGTTTCAGACACTATACACTTCAGAAAATTCATGCTGATGCAAAATCTGTTGTTCTATCAGCGTTCTAAGATTTTAAGAGCAATATTTAAAAATTATCCCTATTTTTAGGCCTTTGGCCCACTTTTATTAATGGCTTTGTCCAGATTTCTTCCTCTAAGAGGTTGAGAGGTATGACTGGTGTCATTCAAAGAAGGTAAAATATATATTTTCCAGGGAGGACATGGTAGACAGTCCTGACAGATTTGCCAGGGATGCCCTGCACCTGTTCCCCAAAGCTTCCATATATTGAGAAAAACCTTATCTACCCCTATAGTGCCTTTTTTAGACAAAGTCAATCTACAAAAGCATCCAACATACCAAAACAAAATTCAGACATTGCTGTTCAATACTAGGAGTCTAAACAAAAAAATTACACTCCCTGCAGGCATTCTTTACCTTAGAATACATTATTATATGCATCATCACAGAGACATGGTTCAAGAATATTTAGAACACTCCATCAGTGTAAGGTTTCAACACATACCACTTCTTCAGATCCACCGCACTAGATGAAGGCACTAAGGGCAGCAGTGTTTCTGTATTTGTAAAACAAAAGTGCATCTCCAGACTCGTTAAACAGTGTAACAAGCTGGAACTCCTGCAAGTCCAACTCACCATCATACCTCTCAACCTATAAGCACAAGAAATCTAGACAAAGGCAAAAATAATGGTGGAAAAAGGCCAAAAATTAAGGCCATACCTCTCAGCTATCCAACTTTTTGCAGAATGTCCAGATTTCTGCTTCATATTTTTGGCCTATTTCTCATAAAATTGTGGTTTTCTGGCAAAACATTGACAAATTATTGAGGATCGAAGTCATAAAATAATGACAGACATTTGAGTTCAGACTTCATACACTTCAGAAAATCCATGCTAATGCAAACCCCATTATGCTATCAACTTACTAAGTTTGTAAGATCAATAAATTGTTCCTAGTCTGCCTTTGTCCCCCCATTATTTATGTCTGTCCAGATTTTTTGGTCTAAGAGGTTGAGAGGTATGATAGGGACAGATTTTAAATATTGCTCACATAAACTTAGAAAGTTGCTAGAATAATAGGTTTTACATTGATATGCATTTTCTGAAGAATATGAGGTCTGAAACTCAAATGTATGCCATTATTTAGTGACTTCAGTCCTCAATGATTTTCCAGGAAACCACACATTTTATGAGGAATAGGCCAAAATGTGAGGCAAAAATCTAGACATTCTGCAATAATCTGGACAAATGAGAGCTATGCTCACCATTAACAAAACTCCATAGCACACTGTAGCCAACTATAGGAACCTCTGTGGCTCCTCTTGGACCATGACACCTAAATATTTAATATAGAAGCCAAAATATTCTCTTAGAGGACTTCAAAATATCCCTCCATTAACTGGGAAACTTATACATCCTCAAACATGTATGTTCAGAGATTTCTGGGCTTCATAAATACAAACTCACTGGACCACCTACTCCATACACCAATGAGGGGTGACAAAATCTTGGACTTGGTTTGTACCAGTATTGGACATCTCTTTTCCCTTCCAGTTGTAACACTGTCCCTAGTAAAATCAGACCATAAATAAGTCATGTTTATCATAAGGCTGAAGCAGGAAGCATCATCCAATAACTCTTTATTCAGAGATTATGCCAAAACAAATCTATTAAAGCCGAGTAATGACCTAGCAAAATTCATCCTTCCCTTCCACTTGGCATACCCCTCTACAAATGTGGAAATTATATGAACATATAAGTAGCTGCAAAGAAACACCTGTCCCCATCCGAATTAAATACAACAGCAAGTTTAAAAATAAATCCTTATGGTGGAACCATAACATAAGCAAGCTCTACAATAAAAGAAAAAAGCTCATTGCGTGTAAAAACACATCTAATTCTGCAAATGCCAAAAATGCTCTTCCTAAAGTTAACAGAGAACTTCAGACCCTGATTAAATTAAACAAAGCTAGATATGAAGTAGAATAGCAACCCAACCAAAAGACAATCACAAAGCTTTTTTTAACTATGTCAGGAGTTTCAAAAGTAATGTTCAAAATTACACCAAGATAATAGCAAATTATATCATGTACTCTACGATTAAAGCCATAGCCAATCTACTGGAGGGTGGATAAACTTAGCTCTAACTTCGCCCTTTCCCCCACATGCCCAGAACTCTTATCAGCATCCATGTCTCCCATTCAGTTGTCCCAGGAACAAGACCTAAATGTGCTATACAAAGCCAATAGCACTTCTTCTATGGGCTTAGATAAAGTACTGTGATGCCTATTGGTCAGACTGAGATATGACCTGTCAGATCAGCTACATAGGCTTTTTAATATTAGCCTTCAAACAGAGTTTGTACTAAATGAATGGAGGACTACAACAGTCATCCCCCTTCACAAAGGTGAGGATCCAACTGAGCCAGGCAACTATAAACCCATAAGCCTGACCAGCCTCATCTGTACAACTATGGAAATGATCATTATGGAATTAACAAAGACATAGGCAACCAAAACATTGACCCTAGCCATTTCATTTTTGTCAAAGGCAGATCCTGCCTACTTAACCCGGTTGACTTCTTTGAGGAAGTCAACAAAGCAATGATTGAGGGAAAAACTGTTCACATTTGCATATCAGTACCACACAAAGGTACTGAACACCATTCCCATTCAGGCATTGTTAATCAACTCATCCAGCTAAATGTAAATTCCTATGTAACTCATCGGATAGCAAATTGGCTCACAAACAGAACCCAAGAAATTAGGGTTGGTGTAACTCAGGGCTCGCTCCTTAGGACACTCCTTTTGGACATCTATTTCTCAGAGGTCAAATTAAATGTTGAAGGCTTATGGTTGACAAAGTTGGTTTGTTATTGAATGTAAACTTGGTGCTGTCATAAACTCTCTAGAAGACACCAAGATCCTTCTGGAAAGCCGGTCACAAACAAATAGCTGGTGTTAAAACCACAGCCTAAAACTAAATGCCTAAAAGAGCATAATTGTATCACTTGGCAAGCAAGATGTCCCCTGCAGGTATTACATTGACAGTGCTCCCAGAAAACTGACCCATTAGTGAGGGACCTGGGAACATATCTAGGCAGTGAGCTGTCGTTCAAATACTACACGTCAACTACAGTAATGGATGGTGACTTCAAAGTGGGGGGGGGTTGCAGGATGCAACTGAATGGGTAGGACTAACTGAAAGGGGACAGGGGCTATATTACACTAAATACCTGCAATCAAACAGTTGACATGCTCATTCACTTTCATCCACAGACTGCCTCAGTATGCATCACTGGTTGTAGACATTTTACTGATTGTTGTAGGAGGTTGGTGTAATGGTTAAGGTGTTTACCTTACAAATGCAAGGTGCAGGGTTTGATTCTCATGTTGGGTAATTAGCTAAGCTTAAAATGGCCCACACGGGCAATTAGCCTAGTATGATTTCCTTTGCACAAAGATGAAGTGTCCACTGATCCAGGAAATTATAGACCCATCAGCCTAAATAGCTTCATCTGCAAGGCCATGGAGCTGATTATCATGGATCTCATTAACAAGGACATTGGCAACCTCCAAACACTTGATCCCACACAGTTTGGTTTCATCAAGGAGAAGTCATGCCTGTTAAATTTGGTTGACTTCTTTGAGACAGTCACCAAAGCCATGGATGAGGGGAAGACATTGCACACCTCCTACCTTGACCTGGCCAAAGCCTTTGATACTATTCCCAACTCAGGTATAATAGATAAACTCTCTCAACTAGGCATCAATCTGTATGTTACCAGATGGGTAGCAAAATAGCTCACTGATAGAACTCACCTAGTCAAAATAGGGGAAGCCACCTCAAGCAGCAGACCCGTAACAAGTGGTGTACCCCAGGAATTGGTCTTGGGGACTCTATTGTTTGTATACTTTTCTGAGGTGAAGGCCAAACCAGTGGGCTATGGCTGACCAAGTTTGCAGATAACTGCAAGCTGGGTGCTGTCATCATTTTGCCTAGTGATGTGGACATCCTCCAAGAGGGTCTCACCTAAACAAATGACTGGTGCCAGAAACATGTCCCCAAACTGAATACCAAAAAATGCATCATTATCCCCTTTGGGGAGAGTGACATCCCCACAAATGATCACATTAATAACAAGATCCTAAGCACTCAATCAGTCATGAGGGACTTGGGCACCCAGGTTGATAGCAAACTGACTTTTGACCACCATATTTTCTCTGGTGCATGGAAAGCTTTCTACATGGCCCACCTCATTAGTAAGGATATCTCATCCAGGGACAAGGTGGTCAAAACATCCCTGTGTTCTTCCCTTATAAGACCCATTATTGAGTACAATGCCCCTTTTGGCATGTACCTCACAAAGCACATGTAGCAGCTGGAGACACCACAGAGGTTCCTCCCCAGGAGAAACCAGGGCCTCAAACATCGACCTTACACAGATAGGCTAAAGGCCCTGTCCCTCTACTCAGTCTCATACAGACTCCTCAGAGGTGACCTCTGTCTGGCATTCAAAGCAATCTCATACCCCACCTTGATGGGACTGCTGCATATTCAGAAGTCAAGTTCCATTCAAGTAACTCCCACGTGTGACCTCAACCTGATCTGTGACATCAATAGGACTTGTTGGCGGGACAGATTTATGTCCCAGAGACTCCCCCTTCTGTGGAATAGACTTCCACTCCATGTCAAGCATAGTACCTCATTAACCCTTTTTAAGTGCAACCTGGATAATTGAATGGGGAACAGAAAATACACCCCTGGGATTCCATCTGTGTCCCTGCTGGACAGGGCCATCGAGTGCTGACTTGTAGGAACATGGGCTTAATTCTTGGCTAGGCTTGTAAAGGCCTCAGGGCCAGTAGCCTATAATAGCCTAGTAACTTCCTATGATCCTACGATATATATATATATATATATATATATATATATATATATATATATATATATACATATATATGTGTATAATGTAATATATATATATATATATATATATATATATATGTGTGTGTGTGTGTGTGTGTGTGTGTATGCAAATCACATATCTGACTGCAATCAACAAGGCCAGCCTTATGTGAAATGTAGCCCTAGGGAAAAATCCTCTCAGGGCCCCCTGTTGCACTCTAGTCTCCCTGTACTTCCTAGTGACCCTCGGCTGTTTTCCCCATCATCATGACTCTACACCATACCTATAAGTTACTTCTTCCTTACTTTTTCAAACTTTGCTCCAAACCCCCATACAACCCCCCCCCCCCCCATACAGACACTGTTAACACACCCTAATTGCCAAGATTCTACTATAATGTGTCTGGAGAATGAAGTGAATTAAGTGCGCCTCACTAGTCACAAGATTCTACGTGATCTGCGGTGTATCTTAGAACTTTTTTGCAACTTTTTAATTTAATGAAGACCTGAACAAAGATCAAGGGTAAGGAAAGAAATGCAGTCTTACTTTTTCTTTGAAGGAAAAATAAGCTGTGTCTAAAGCATAATATAAGCTAACAAAAGAGTAGTTCCCAAAAAAAACTGAGAAGACAAATGCAAAGATGTACAAATCCTATCTGGGAATAGTGCTTGCCTTCGTAGACCTCCCGAGAGAGAGAGAGAGAGAGAGAGAGAGAGACTGGTTTGTGTACCCTTCTGGTTGGGATAAAAGTACATACGACCAGAGGATATTATACAGCTGATGGTCTGGGGAAAAAAGCAAAATATATGGATATAGGGCACACAAAGACAGGGAATACACAGGGACTCTAAATAGAAGGAATCACAGCCAAAATGTCAGCCATAGATCCAAGCACAGTTAGATGGCAACACCACTTAATACAATACCCTGCTGGGTCTATATTATATGTTTGAAGAGACTTTTCTTTGAACATATAATCATCGACCCCTAAAGAGAGAATGCTCTAAAGCGTGAACTGCCATGTCTGCAAATTATTTCCTCAGGAAAATATTCATGGGGCCATACACAAAAAACACAAACTTCAAAACCCTAATCAAGTGGAGGGGCTTCACCCCCACACACCCCCGACAACCCCCTCCTAACTAAATATATCAACTCCAAGATCACCCTACACTGGAGAAAAGGGCAATTCTCGATAACGGCCAACTGAATTGTTTCCTGAGGAAAAAATTCATGGGCGTGCCCGTTCATGCTTTGGAGCATTCGGTCTTTAGGGAGCAATAATTATATATTTGAAGAAAAGTCTCTTTGAACATATAATACAGACCCCCACTCTGCCAATGATGAACTGCTGTCACACCATCCTGCACAAGCCCCCACAGAAAGCCACTTACTGAGTACAGTGCTAATGTTTGACTGGGATGGAAAGTGAAAAAAAATAGGGCCAAGTTGCTACTTTCAAATACACAGGGATTTATATTCTCAGATCACTGGTATCAGAATTGTGTGCAACCTCATTAAAAGCTCTATTATATATATGACAAACTGATTAATACACTTTTTCAAATGTCTGTTTAAAAGTGTTATTGTTAAATGTAATACCCTTCAGTTGTACCCAGATAGTTAACTTACCCAAGTAATTTTGCAAACAACTATAGTCTACTTAATTTGTCACTGTACCACCAATCTTTAAGTAATCAGCACATTTAATCAACCAAATTTGTCCTGAGAGTGGACAGTTACTCACTAGTAGCCTAAATAATAATGTTCCCAAAACCAAACCCTGGAGTATACCACACTTAATAGAGACATATTTGTAAAACGTTTTCTAACTCTGCTTTTATTACCTAATAATGAGATTATAAACCATCTCATTTCTCAAAATGCCAATAAAGACAGAGTGCAGAAGAGAATCAAAGGCCTTGGCTAGATCCATATAGACCACATATACAAGGCCATGTCCAATCTGGAATTAATGGACATGCTCCACCTCAAAAAATCCAAATCCATCAGAGCCACGAGAGCAAGAGACTTAAACCTCAACACATAAATAAATAGGACGTGCTGGAGGGACAGATTCGTAACCCAGAGGCTCCCTACACTCTGGAACAGAATCCCAGTCCATGTTAGGCAGAGCCCCTCACTAACTCTATTCAAGAGAAGTCTTGACGAGTGGATGGGAGATCGTAGGTTTACCCCGGGGGTCATCTCTGTGTCACTACTAGACAGAGGCACAGTAAACTAAACCCTAAATGGGCGTAGTATTCTCATCCTAAGGGGTGGTGAAAGCCACACACACTCTGGCTAGGCTTATAAATGCCCTAGGGCAGATAGCCTAGTACGAACCTATGAACCTATGAACATCTAAACCAAGCCTTTGTCAAACGAATTTACTACATACTGTATTCATATGACTTTATTTTTGTCTTTTGGAGGCTTGCACATAGCAGCAGCAGTACTCTGTGAACTTCATTGTATTTCTAGGAGTCTGTAAGTTGCACAAGTAAACATTGGGCTCATGTGTAGTTCACTATAAATACCATCCTCTTTTACCTGCTACAGGCTGTAAATGCATCTTCAAACCAATATACTTAATACTTTCAGTAATATGCTTTATTATGTCTTAGAGGTGCAGTCTAGTGCAAGCTGAATACTTATCATCAATATTTTGTTTTACTTATCATTTGAAATATTCCTTACACTAGACTTTAATTGCAACACTGTACTTTACATTTATTTTTAGTTCATGACTGAAAATGGTCCATGTGGCTTGGGTGACCTACCCAATATTCAAATGGTTAAATAAATAGCATTTAATAATTTATTGAGAAATCAAATGATTTAATAATAAAATAGGATTAAAGAAGTTCATTTTCAATTTGCATTCAATTTCTGCAGTTATTTCTCTAATGACCTCCAGTTTTTAACTATCTATTATGCATTTTTGAGTTACATATCAGACGTGTTCATACATTTATAACACCTATCTCGGCTGGCAGTAAGTTCCATTAACAGAATGCACAGAATGGGATTATATAGGGATGATATAGATGACCCTCCTACAACCTGGAAGATCTGTTAGAAACAATGCTGTCCTTCTAATTGTGTATTGATAGATTTAAAAAATGTATTAAGAAGTTTAGAAATGTAATAAAATTAATTTAGGCTGTTTTTTTAATAAACTAGTTTATCTGCTTTTATTTAGATAATAAACTTTGTCTTAATGGTGAAATTTAATAGAATGGTTTATTATGAGAACTAAAGCAATATTTGTTACTTGGGTGACAGAAGAGCTGAAACAATTTTTTCAGCTCCATTTTTAGGTGAAGTTACCACCCGAGGATCTTTGCACAGTATAAAGACTACCTTTCAGAAGAGACACTGTCAAATATTAGACACTTCATCCAGTGAAGAGTTTGTGTGTGTGTGTGCGTGTGTGTGTGTGTGTGTGTGTGTGTGTGTGTGTGTGTGTGTGTGCGTGCGTGCATGTGTGTGTGTGTGTGTGTGTGTGTGTGTGTGTGTGTGTTTGTATGCGCGGTCGTGTATGTGAATGTATGTGTATGTATGTGTGCATGTCTGTGTGCATCAATGTTAGCAGGCGTACATGTGCATGTTTATGCATGTCTGTGACCGTGTTTATCTTGTAATGGACTGACTTCCTGTCCAGAACTGGTCCTTTGCCATTTCATCTCCTCATAACATAGAACATGATAAATCAGGTATTAGAAACCTCAAGCAACAGTCTGAATAGGCAGGGTTCGTTGTTATCTCACCTTCTCTCTGGCTTCTTCTTACTTTCATCTACTCCATTGTAGGTAAGACATCAGTTAAACAGGTTGCATAAATTCTTAGTTTTTGTTTACATCATTTTTATATTTCTGTTAAAAAGATATATTTTATGTCATAGCTTAATGGTTTGTGCTAATTCAAATATAGATCATCCTCTTGGATGTGGCAGAATAAACCCATGATGGCCTAGAAACACCTATGTAATGACAGACTATTTTACTTACCTGTCATATAGTCATTTCAGAGCCATTTGGTCTGTGTGAATGGTGGGGAGGACAGAAGATTGCACCTTGTCCTGAATGAGCTTTAACAGTGCTACAGTAATATACCGATTGTATGCACAAATGATAAAAATAGAAAATGGTATACTACATCTAGTTACAAATGGCAAGTAGCAAATTCTGAAAAACAGCACAATTATTGACAAAATATGATAGTCCTCCAGATTCAGCAAGCCCTGCACAGTGTGCAGGACTAGTGCAAGAGTTCCAGCAAGCAATATGTCTGTCGCGCGATCCAGAAATCAGCTGTAGGGACGTGCACGAGCGCTTCTGCACTAGTCCTACACGGACTCAGCCCCTGTATGCAAATTACCCCATTTGCAGGAGAAATCCATGCAAATGAGGTGAATTTGTGATCCAGGAAGCTGGAAACCGGCCATGCAGGACTAGTGCAATCTGTAGAAATGTGCTCCGCCAGTAACAGAGTACATTTCTGCAAACTACAAAACGGAGCCATGACAACTCCAAATAAAGGGTGGATATTAAGTAGAAAGCATGCCAATGGCCATATATAAGGCCATTGGCATGGCAAACAGTTGCAAAAATAAAAAAAAATCAACTTTTGTTTTTTTTTTAGCCGATCTCGGCTGTTTAAGTGTAGGGCAGTGGTGCGCAAACGGGATCAGGCAGAAAATAAGAAAAAAAACTAAAATAAGCATTCTAACCAAAATCAGTATTTTGCCATTATACTCAGTGGCAGGCAGAGGACAACATGGCCAGTGAATAGTGGTTGCTAAGGGGGAAGGCTCAGTGTGGGACATATAAGTATGCATCGGCAGGCAATCCTATGCAAATGAGGGGAATGATACTGAATCCCAGATTTCCCCTGCATGCTAGGCAGCACCCACCAGTGTAAGAGCAGGAATAGCTTGGTGCAAGCCTAGGAGTTAGCTGACATCATGGGGAGGTGTGTCAAGCATACTGTAAGCGTACTGGAGCCCTGTGGCACAGGTTTTCCCTTAGCTTAGCAGAGCTAAGCAAGGGGGTGTGTCTGAGGCTACCTAGCACTCTTTACATTGCCTAAGCGGGTGTGCATGCCACAAACTGGGTTTTAAAGGAAAAAAAAAAACAGGAAATAGCAGCTCTGTGGACATTTGAGCACTGTGTTTGCACGGTGCACCCCTGGGCTTAAACAGCAAGGCAATGGGAAGGGAAAACAGCAGTAGGAAGGTAATCAGGGAGAACTACCATAGCTGGCAGGTGAAATGTATCAGAATCAGCCAATTACACAAGCAGCAGACCAGACCAGCCCAGAACACTATTATAAACTATGCAAACACCTTTCCCTCTGGTTTTCCCCACATACTCTACACCACCGATGTATACAAGCGGGGAACTTTTAACAAACAAAAACAACAAAATGATAAGGGCTGCAGCAGCTATCAGACATCAACACGTGGAAGAGGCTGAGGGTGGTGAGGATGAGAATGCTGTCAACCAACCCACAGTGAGGAGATGGAGAAGGGTGTACAGACCCAGGGTAACCTACCAGGTTCTACATGAGATGGAGATAGTGGAGTACTATAGGGTGGCCAGGGACCTCCTACAGCAAATTGTTGAGCTGTGCCTGCCATGCCTGACACACAGAACTAACAGAGGGGAACCCATCCCAGTGGATACCAAGGTATGTGTAGCCCTAGGAATACTAGTCACAGGTACCTCCCAAAGCCCAACTGGAGATATCATGGGGATCTCAGTGGCATCAGCATCCAGGGTATTCCACCAGTTCCTGGATGCCATGTCAGCACATGCCGGTGAGCACATATATTTCCTCAACACCCATGAGGTGTTGGCCAGCAATATGCCTCTCATCCACCAAATAGCAAAATACCTTGCAATGGTGGGTGCTATAGATTGCATGCACATACACATCAAAGCACCACCCAGTGAGTGGGCTAGGGTCTACATCAACTGCAAGGGCTTCCCTCCATCAACTGCCAGGTCATGTGCAATGCCCAGGGCATTATAATGAATGTGTGCGCGGGCTGCCCTGGAAGCTATCATGATTCCCACATCTGGCATCTGACACAGCTGTACCAGAGATTTGCCAATGGGGACATCCCTTACAGTCACCTAGTGGGGGATGCTGGTTACGCACTGAAGCCATGGCTGATGACACCCATCAGAAATGCACATACACCTGAACAAGAACTCCATAATGAGGCAATCGCACAGACCAGAATCATAATAGAGCATGTGCTTGGGATGCTCACATCATGGTTCCAGTGCCTGGACACATCCAGTGGAGCCTTGCAGTACTCACCAGTTTCATGTACCCAAATTGTTATCGTATGTGCCATGCTACACAATATGATCCTACAGAAACAGCTGCAGCAGGAACAGCACGGGGCAGGCCACACAGCCCCCCACCAATGCCAAGGCCTGCACAGGCACAGAGTGACTCGGAGGAGGAACAACCTGAGCCTGCCCCAGTAGGCAGATGGAGGCGTGCCCAGTATGGCCTGGCTTTGGCAAAGAGGTAATGCATAGTACATATACTGACACAGTAGGGACCCAGGGGATGACACCTCTCTCTGACTTGCACATACAGTAAAAGGATGCCAAACATGACACTACCTATGCTCAACCATGTATAGGGAGTGTACTATGTGCATCCATCATAGTCAGTCCCCAGCACCATTCTCAATACTGGCACACCCACAAGGTAAGTCACTCTCCTTACTAATTGCTGACTGGAGTAGTATGTGTTGTTACTTGTATCTATAGTATGGATGTGAGCATGCAAGGGAATCGGGTGGCTGAATGGTATGCCAGCAGATAGTAGACATCTATAGTGGCACCATGAGATCTGTAATAAATACTGGGGTCACCATAGTAGCCAGCACTACACATGGCGACAAATCCCACTGCAGGAAATGTGCTGGGCCACATGTGTGTCCATATGACTCATACATGCCAGTCAGGGAGGTTCACATACCCAACAACAGTCTCAGTCAGCAGGACAGGTGTAGACAAACACAAACAAAGGCTGTGCTAAGGTCTCTGAATGATGGCTATGGGTAACCTCCCCCCAAGCCTACACAGACAGACTGCATCAGGTCAGGCAGAGGGATGTTAGTTCAGAAGGGTAGGAAGTCAGAAACTAATATGCAGGTCAATCAAACCTAAGGCATGTAGTACACTTATATGCCTCTAGTCAGAATGATAGGTTAGAATACAGAATGAAATGGCGTACCTGACATACCAGTATAGCCATAGCAAATGTGTACAAGTGTCAGGTGTGCCCCCCAATCCTATGTAGTAATGTAGAAACAGTCAGGTGTGCCCCCCAATCCTGTGTAGAATTGTAGAAATAGTCAGGTGTGCCCCCCCCAATCCTGTGTAGAAATGTAGAAACAGTCAGGTGTGCCCCCCAATCCTATGTAGACATGTAGTAACAGTCAGATGTGCCCCCCAATCCTATGTAGATATGTAGAAACAGTCAGTTATGCCCCCTCCCCCAATCCAGGATAGAAATGTAGTAACAGTCAGGTGTGCCCTTCCAATTTTGTGTAGAAATGTAGAAACAGTCAGGTGTGCCCCATCTCTCAATCCTTCGTAGAAATGTAGTAACAGTCAGGTGTGCCCCCCTCCCCAATCCTGTGTAGAAATGTAGAAACAGTCAGGTGTGCCCCCCCAACCCTACTTAGAAATGTACTAACAGTCAGGTGTGCCCCCCCCCAATCCTGTGTAGAAATGTAGAAACAGTCAGGTGTGCACCCCCAACCCTACTTAGAAATGTACTAACAGTCAGGTGTGCCCCCCCAATCCTATTTAGAAATGTAGTAAGGGTCTGGTGTGCCCCCCCAATCCGATGTACACAAGTCGTAACAGTCAGGTGTGCCCCCCCTCCCAAATCCAAGTAGAAATGTAGTAACATGTATGTGCAGGTATAATACCAGTGGAGCACAGATGCCCAGAGGTGGCCAAGGTAGCAGGATAAATTGTAGCATTTGTACAATATGCAGGTATGCCTGTGTTAACAAAACACAGTAAAAGTTTCACCACCAAAAGCAGTTCATAACATTAGCGAGCAAAGTTTAAATGAGATACGAACAGCTACCAAAGCCAAGTGTCATAAATCAAGTCATAAAATCAAATTTAATATAAAATTAAGTTTAAAAACAAACTGGCAATTATAGAAAGGATAAGCGCCTTCGGTTTCCACCTTTTTCAAATCCTATGACTTGATTTATGACACTTGGCTTTGGTAGCAGCTCATATCTCATTTAAACTTTGTATGTCTGTGTTAGGTTGGTGTGTGTTTCATATTGTGTGAGCGTGGACAGTATGTATGCATGTTGAGGTATGATCTGGTGGCCATTGCCCACTACTGCTGACGACAGGGACAAGTTCTCAAAACTGCAGTGCCAAAGACAATTCCCACCAGTATAACACATGCTAGCAGTAAGCCATTGTAAATGTATGGTGGTAATATGTGTCACTATCTGAAAGATTGACATGGCATGGCTGTTGGGCTAGATATACAAGCAGTACACAGGGGAAAGTATCCCAGACATACAGTATATAATGTGTAACTGTGAAATGGACACAGCCTTGGAATTGTACATAAAGGTATGCATCACATTATCTGGGCCTGTAGTTGGATGTGCCAGTGTCATCAGATCACAAAGGTGGTAGGAATGATGTATTGGGAAACAGCTGAAGTACCTGCACATGCCAGCATAACTGGAATGCCCCATGTATATCTGTGCATCAGATGCAAGTAGTGTCCATAGCATACATGCACAAAAACACCACCCACAGGTACCTCTCTGGTCGTATCCCTGCTGTTGGAAATGGGTACAATATGACCCCCACCTGTATATGGCAATAGCAAAACAATGCAGCATGCAGCGCAGGTGTCCCATGCAGGTGTGTCCCTAGCTGTAGGTAACACCCTGCCAGTATCCACACTGCCTAATCAATACTGATAGAAAGTATTGGCATGAACACCTAGCACACCTACCCTGTCACCCCAGAGGAATATACTGTATGGTAGTCTGGGACTGTAGGACTGACAGAATGCAACAGCCTGGCACAGCTGGCCCGCATAACCACCAAATGGCCTACAAGCCTCTGCCAAAGGACTGTGTCTCACACATACTGCCAATGCATGTTAAGTCATGGATACCCAAATAACATAACACACTCCACATAAGCCATATGCAAGGCCATGTGGACAAATCACAGTAACATGTCCACCATGTCCCACTGCATGAACTGTGGACCAGCACTAAAACTCAGCTGTGATGAGGTGATAACCTTAGGGCAAGTATCAGAGAATGTATGCATAACGTATGGAAGAGGACAGAATAATGAGGGGGTGGGAGCATGGGCAGCATGAAATGTGCAAGGTCCGGCACACAGCTGTGTGCACACAATATCCCTGGCTGCAAACACATAAATGGGTGGCTACAAACCTTCCCATACACCACAATAGGGGTAATGTCCTGACTCATGGCACCTGCCTCTGGGTAACCTGGGTGAATCTGTACAGCTATGAGGTATTGCCACAGCAAGATAAGGCCATACTGTCATGTCGATGGATGTACAAGTATAGGATCCTCTGACAGTACTGTACCAAGGTGCTGATCCGGATACACAGACCCTACAGCAAGTATACCGGACACAGCTGCATTCACCCTTGTTCCCCAGGACATCATGTGAGCAAGAATGTCCACCTGACAGTACTTTTGGACATAAAACATCACAGTGTATAACAGTACACATGTCTGAATATCTCTGCTAACACCAGTACCATGTAGCAGAAGAAGCACAGACACAATCACCTATAGTACACACTATCCCTTGCACAGTTTGTCCCCCTATTGCCAAATGATCTATGGATACCCTGCATAAACTTTTTTCTACCTGTAGGTGTACAACACAAAGGTCTGCACTAGAGTACAAACTACCTGGAATGGATCCACACACTCAATACAGAAGGGCATACTGGGCATGCTCACACACTTAGAGAAATGAAGGCAATGTCAGACAACAACATACTGAAAGGTCATACTGGGCATGCTCACACACAAACAAATAAAGCCCATGTCTGCAAACAACAGTGGACCATACCTATAAGACAGTTGCAGATGTTAGTGCATACACTCCTCAGTATGCACCAGTCATGCTTTGCACAGACATTGGATAGGAATACAGACATATATTCAGCTAGAGCATCTTCTGTTTGGCGACATGCGTGAATGGGCGTACCTTCGTTGAAGGTTGTGCATCAGGGCCGGCAACTCGACATGTAAAAACTACTGCCAATCATTAGCGGACCGGAGTTCCACTGTGGCGACCCCTAACTGGGAAAAGCCGAAAGACATTCAAGGACAACACACTATAATACGCCAAAAGTAGACATACATAGATGTGTGGAAGAGAGTGACTGTGACAAAGAGCCATTCATCATAAGGCCTGTCCCACCTAGCACACAGCCAAATGGCTACAACCACAGGATGTGCAAATGTCACTCACTGTAGAAATTAGCCACTGGTATCCATCAGCATTACAGACTATGTGGTGGAAGTGCTAGCTGTGCAACATGATGGTACAAGGCAGTCGTCATCTAGCAGCTGTATACATGTACTCGCGGAATATAGCCCTGCATGTGCCTGCATGTGGTGTGTCAACCTCTAGATGAATGGGTTATGGTCCATGCACACATACCGCCCTCCCCATAGCCCTACTATGACAAGCCTGGTGATGTCATCCACTCTGAAATACACCTTTGGGAATGGAGTAGTTCAGTAATATCTGTGGCGTGTCCTAAAACTGCATAATGCTGTAGTGTAATAAACTAGTTAGGTAGGAGTTCTAATTCCAGACATGGCAACTGTGTGTATGTGTCTCTGTCTGTGTAGGATGCAATACTTTTTAGGCTAGTCACGCACACTACAATTCAAATGCCCTACTTTGGCAAGGCTGCTGATGTCATTCACTGTGAAATACACCTTTGGGAAAGATGTAACCCAGTATTCACCATGGTGCGACCTATAAGTATGTACTGCTGTAGTGTGATAAACTAATTAGGCAGAAGTTCTAATCCCAGACATGGCAACTGTGTGTGTCTCTGTCTGTGTAGGGAGCAATGCTTTTTAGGCTACTCACACTCACTACAATTCAAATGCCCTACTTTTGCAAGGCTGCTGATGTCATTAACTGTGAAATACACCTTTGGGAAAGATGTAACCCACTATTCACCATAGTGCATCCTATAACTGTATACGGCTGTAGTATGATAAACTAGTTAGGTAGGAGTTTTAATCCCAGACATGGCAACTGCTTGTGTGTCTCTGTCTGTGTAGGAAACAATGCTTTTTAGGCTACTCACACTCACTACAATTCAAATGCCCTACTTTTGCAAGGCTGCTGATGTCATTCACTGTGAAATACACCTTTGGGAAATGTGTAGCCCAGTAATGCCCATGGCGCATCCTATAACTGCATAATGCTATAGTGTGATAAACTAGTTAGGTAGGAGTTCTAATCGCAGATATGGCAACTGTGTGCGTGTGTGTTTCCCTGTGTGGGGAACAATGCTTTTTAGGCTACTCACACTCATTACAATTCAAATGCCTACTTTTGCAAGGCGGCTGATGTCATTCACTGTGAAATACACCTTTGGAAAATGTGTAGCTAAGTAATGTCTGTGGTGCGTCCTATAATGTTTGTGATGCATCCTATAACTGGATAATGCTGTAGTGTAATAAACTAGTTAAGTAGGAGTTCTGATCCCAGACATGGCAACTGTGTGTTTGTGCATGTGTGTGCCTCTGTCTGTGTAGGGAGCAATGCTTTTTAGGCTAGTCATACTCACTACAATTCAAATGTCCTACTTTGCCAAGGTTGCCGATGTAATTCACTGTGAAATACACCTTTGGGAAATGTGTAAGCCCGGTAATGTCTGTGGTGGGTCCTATAACTGCATAATGCTGTAGTGTGATAAACTAATTAGGTAGGAGATCTAATCTCAGGCATGGCAACTGTGCATGTGTGTGTTTGTGTGTGTGTGTGTGTGTGTGTGTGTGTGTGTGTGTGTGTGTGTGTGTGTGTGTGTGTGTGTGTGTGTGTGTCTGTGTAGGGAGCAATTATTTTTAGGCTAGTCACACTCACTACAATTCAAATGCCATACTTTGGCATAGCTGCTGATGTCATTCACTGTGAAATACACCTTTGGGAAAGGTGTAACCCAGTAATCTCTGTGGTGCATCCTATACCAGCGTAATGATGTAGTGTGATATAGTACTCTGGTAGGGGTTCTATTCCCACACATGACAAGTGTGGATGTTTGTATGTGTAGGGAACAATGCTTTTTAGGCTAGTCACACTCACTACAGATCAAATGCCCTACTTTGGCAAGGCTGCTGATGTCATTCACTGTGAAATACACCTTTGGGAAAGGTGCAGCCCAGTCATCTCTGTGGTGCATCCTATAACAGTGTAGTTTTGTAGTGTGATGTAGTACTCTGGGTGGGGTTCTATTTCCACACATGGAAAGTGTGGATGTTTGTGTATGTGTTTCTATGTGTGTGTAGGGAGCAATACTTTCTAGGCTAGTCACACTCACTACAGATCAAATGCCCTACTTTGGCAAGGCTGCTGATGTCATTCACTGTGAAATACACCTTTGTGAAAGGTGTAGCCCAGTCATCTCTGTGGCGTGTTTTATAACAGTGTAGTTCTATAGTGTGATGTAGTACTCTGGTTGGGGTTCTATTCTCACACATGCAGAGTGTGGATGTTGGTGTGTGTTTCTATGTCCATGTAGGGAGCAATGCTTTTTAGGCTAGTCACACTCACTACAGGTCAAATGCTCTACTTTGGCAAGGCAGCTGATGTCATTCACTGTGAAATACACCTTTGGGAAGCTGCAGCCCAGTAATCTCTGTGGTGCGTCCCATAACAGCATAATGATGTAGTGTGATATAGTACTCTGGTTGGGGTTCTATTCTTACACATGGAAAGTGTGGATGTTGGTGAGTGTTTCTATGTCTATGTAGGGAGCAATGCTTTTTGGCTAATCACACCCACCACAATTCAAATGCCCTACTTTGGCAAGCCTGCTGATGTAATTCACTGTGAAATACACCTTTGGGGAAGGAGTACTCCAATAATCTCCATGGAGCATCCTATAACCATGTAGTGCTGTAGTGTCATAACCTAGTTAGGTAGGAGTTCTAATTCCAGACATCGCAGGTGTGGGTGCATCTGTGTTTGTCATTTGCATCCTGTGTGGAGGTGGCTGTGAGTGTGTAACAACTGGACTCATTGTGGAGTGGGTTTTGCAAATTTCTTATATGGTGACCCTAGTATATGTCACAATGTCCACCTTACAGGTATAATAGCCGAGAGGCTGGGGTGCCAATCCATAACCCTACATGTGACATCAAGGCCTGGTGAACAAAGTTAGCAACCCTTGTATTACCCAGAGAACACTCTCAGCCCATGTCTCATACACAAACACACTTGCCTAGGCAACAACCACTATGATGGTAGTACCCTGCATATTGTCCACAGATAGTAACTATGGTGTGATTGCAGTGGACTACAGAGGGTGTGGCACCCTGTCCGCCAATCCAATAGGTACATACATGCAGATAGTGCATCTTCACTTTGTTCCCCACTGGACACCTGCAACACCAGTGGTGCCATCAAATGTGACCCACAAAGGGCATACCATGCCTTAAACACATGCCCTATATGGACAGATGCCATTGACACCAGGGAATACCTGTATCATGCTATCAATGTAGGTGCAGGGTCAACCTGCTTCCTACTACCAGTTCCCACCACATGAGGCCAGGACTGGCACATCTGATGATAACAATCTGTATACACAACATGGGCCAGACACCCCAGGTACAGTTCCACATGTCACTGTACATGCATGTGGGATGTGTGCACATCCCGGACACTGTCCATGTCATGGACTAAAGAACACATACATGGCAAGCAATGCACAGCAATGGCCACAAACAATAGTTACCCAGGTGACTGGATGGTGAATACAATACCCACCTGTGTGGGTCAATCCAGACACTACACCCCTGAGCCACACTGCAGACCATTGTCATGTGGCCTGATGTCAAGGTATAGCCAGCAGCTAGCCTTGTATAGCCATCTGGCACAGTCAACTACTACACACCCATGAAGCAATGCACCCATGCATGTCAGTAATGGCATCCTGTGTCTGTGTGTGGTGTATGATGCTTATGACCACATTCACACTCACTACAACCTCCCATTGGCATACTGAAGCATGCTGTCTGATGTCAGACACCACCACATACCATTTGTCCATATAAACTCCGGATAACCCCTGTGGTGCATGTGATACCTGCACAGTACTGTATTGTGGCAAACTAACTGGTGAGGAGTTGTATTCCTGACCCTGCCAAGTGTATCAATGTGTGTGGGTTCCTGAGAGAGTGTGGCTGCATTGACGCTGACACCTGTTCATGTGGACAGGCATGTGTACTACACCTACCATATAGCTACCATATCACTGTTGCAAATGTCACTCACCATCACATATACGTTTGGAGATCTCCTCAACATGTAACCTATGTGGTGCATCCAATAACTGCATAGACATGTGATAGCAATTCACAGTTAGTCAGGGGTTTGATACAAACCTGCTTAAGTTTTACTCTCCCACCCCTCCCTGACTTATATGTGCCTCTATCTGCCTCTCTTACTCACTCTCTGGTGGATGTGGAGACTTACGCCTACTTTGCTTAGGTAGCAGCATGTGTTTTGTAAGTTATGCTCATGATCAGCTGATGGCCTCTGCATGAATTGCAGTCCTCATCTAGCTGATTGCATGTGTAACAGCTGTGGTAACATTCCCCTAGCCAATTGCATGAAAACACACACCAGTATCTAGGAACATCATGCTGGTGTTGGGCCTTTTCATTCACTGTGAGCAGGACCTAGATATGTTGTTTGGCAAACAGCATCATAGATGGATTGGGGATTTAACTCTAACAACATACACCATGGAAACAGGCCAACACACAGGAGGGGGATGTGCCTGACATGACTACAAAATGTAAGTGTTGCTATTCTGCATTTGGAGTAATGTTGGTTTAACAGGGTGTGTGTATATATGGCTGTTCTACATGTTTTAATACCTGTCATGACAGTGCTATGTTTTTGAGGAAACCCCCATCTGTAGGGTCATCTGCAGACTGGGCAGTGTGTGGTGCCTTTTGTTTCTTGTGTTACTCACAGAGCACCTGTCTGTGAACTGCAGAAGCATAGTGTGAGGATTGCAGACAGTACATAGCGAGAGACATGAGAGTTACTGACCTCTTATCCCTTATAGGACATATGTCGCAACAAACCCTGTTGCAACAGTAAATGTATGAGGTTATCACAGCAACATGTCAATACTGGCCCTGTATTTGTGCCTCCAGCCACAACTCTGTCAACATGTGTACATATGTCATGCAGTAAGAGGTGCATATGTCCTGTGCACCATACTTCATTGACATCATATATGATAACAAGCTGGGGGTATCAAACTGTGACACATGTTATGTGTAGCAGAGGTTCTCTTTGAGGACATAACCTGGGCATACTGTGGTTGTGTGTACAGTACTGAGGTCTGTGTACTTATGGTGATTGTTGACAGTGTGTGCATTGTGAATATGTACCTTGGCCTGTGTACAGACTGTGGTAGATGTCATTGTTCTTGGTCCTGTTCTATCTGATGTTACATGCTGCTCCACTGTATGTTACGCTATTGGCTTGCATGCTTGTAGGGCCAAACACACACATGTCCCATACCACAGACAGGCATTGGACCACACTGTGTAGTGACCCAGTATATGTAGCGTTAGTGTGTGAGTGGCACATATCAGGATGGTGTTGATCAGATAGTCCATATACTGTAATATTACGCTAGCTACCATATGTGGCTGTGGCTGTGTTCACATTGGTTGTGGCTATGCACTTTCACACAGGTGTCTGTTACTCTGTGCTGTGACATGCCTGTAGAGCCTGCTATATATGCAGGTACATGCGTATTCCCCCATAAGAAATGTAGGCCAGTGTTGTGGCAGTCTGCCTGTAGCCTGCACAGTGCTTTGTTACATGCCTAGCAGCTTAGTGTACTTACCCAGTGTAATTTTATGTCCAGATACTTGCCAGATGTACTGCTGCCATGCCACCATAACAGTAATGCATGTCAGACACGCTGCTTTGCCAGAGATGGCCTGCACCTGTCGCCCTTGGGATTCCGGATACTGGCAAAGGCACTTGCCACCCCTATAGAGCCGTTTTTAGGCAAGGTTCAAATGACAAATTCACCACCATAACGGGTACAAGCAAGCAAAATCTGAGGGTAATGCTACTCAATGCTAGAAGTCTAAACCTCAAAATGCACTCACTCGAGGCACTCCTTAAAATGGAGAACATTGACATCTGTGCAGTGACAGAGACCTTTTTCAAAGCTCCAGAGAGCACCCCTGCATTACCAGGCTATAATTCATACCACACCTTTCGGCCACCAAACCTGGACCGAAACACTAAAGGTGGAGGCATGGCCATATTCATTAAGGATATCCACACCTCCAAGCTAGTTGCTCAGCATAATGCATCTGAGATTATCCAAGTTCAACTAACTTTGGGCAAAACCGCAATCCAGATTGTAGCTTGCTACAGACCCCCCACCATGCCCCAGGATTCCCACTCCTCTTTTCTTGATACACTTGAAAATATTAAGGTACAACCCAACACTCTAATAATGGGTGATTTCAACTACCCTACCATTAACTGTGAAAACTACTCATGTACCAACTCTTTTGCTCAACGTTTTTTGGAAATCATCAATTCCAATGCCTTGGATCAACTTATCCACACCCCCACCAGGGGCAGCAATATCCTAGACCTGGTCATCACCAACATGGGTGACCGGTGTTCTACACCAGAGGTCAGCTCCTCGTTGGTCAGATCCGACCACAAGCTAATCACCCTAGACATCCACATCCCGCTCCCACCCCCATTAGGAAAACAACCGTAAAAAATTTCTCCAAAGCCAACTTCACGCTTCTTAAGACAGAAGTGACAAACTTCACGACACCCATGCAGATGGACAATAGAGGCATGACTGCTGAATCCTACACAAATGCACTTTATAAGCACTTACACAAGTGCATGGATCGTGCTATCCCTAACAGAACCAAGATGCTATCCTCCAAAAAAAGGAAGCCAATCTGGTGGTCCCCTGCCATAAACAAACTCTACAACAGAAGAAAGAAACTGTTGCAAAAAACAGTAAAATCCCACGATTGGAGGAACTCACTGGTCAGCCTCAGTAAGAAGCTGAGATCCCTCATAAAATCCTCCAAAGCTAATTATGAAAACAAAATTGCTACTGATTCTAAAGACAGCCACAAAGCATTCTATAGCTATGTCAAAAATCTCAATGGCAACACTCAGATCTGCTCTGAGTTACAGCACAATGACACTAAATATACAGAACCAACTGATATTGCCAACATCCTGGCAGATAGGTTCAGTATGAACTGGCACCCCACCTAAGTACCATGTTCAATCATAGCCTCACCTCAGGCTTTGTGCCCATTGAATGGCACACCATGAAAGTTATCCCACTCTACAAGGGGGGGGGGCCACAACAGACCCCGGGAACTACTGCCCCATTAGCCCGATGATCCTCATCTGCAAGGCCATGGAACGTATCATCATGGAACTCATAAACAAAGACATTGGCGATCTCCAAACTCTGGACCCCACACAGTTTGGGTTTGTAAAAGGCAGATCTTGTCTCCTAAACCTGATAGACTTCTTTGAAGTAGTCATCAAAGCCATAGATGAGGGTAAGGTGGTTCACACAGCCTATCTAGATCTCGCCAAGGCATTCGACACCATCCCACACTCTGGAATCATAGATAAACGCACTAAACTAGGTATAAATCCCTATGTCACAAGATTGGTTGCCAACTGGCTTACTGACAGAACCCACACCGTGAAAGTAGAAGACTCCAAATCAGATTTCAGACCAGTGACAAGTGGAGTAGCACAGGGTTTAGTCCTGGGTCCTCTCCTGTTTGGTATCTACTTCTCTGAAGTACAGGCTAACACAGAAGGTCTTTGGCTAACTAAATTCACTGATGACTGCAAACTAGGAGCCATAATCGAAACTCCTAATGATGTGGACAGCCTACAAAAGGGCCTTACTGAGACAGATGCCTGGTGTTAAAGACATGGTCTCAAGCTCAATGCCAAAAAGTGCATTGTCATCCCCTTCGGTAAAAACTCTGTACCCATGAACTACCACATAGGCAGTAGTCTACTTAACCCCGAAAGTGTGATAAGACCATTAGGACACAGGTGGACAGTAGCCTCTACTTTGATAATCACATCACCACAGTGGTCAGGAAATCCTTCTACGTGGCACACCTCATCACAAAAGGTTTCTCATCCAGAAAAAAAGAGCTCATTGTTCCCCTCTACTCATCACTCATTAGACCCATTATAGATTACAATGCCCCTTTTGGTATGTACCTCACAAGACATCTACAACAACTGGAAAGGCCGCAAAAATACCTCACAAAGAGGATTACTGGCCTCAAACAGATGCCTTACACAGACCATCTCAAAAAACTCCAGCTTTACTCCGTTGCATATCGCTTACTCAGAGGTGATCTCTGCCTAACATACAAAGCTATGTCAAACCCAGAGCTGTTGGACATGCTCCACTTAAAGAAATCCCAATCCTTCTGAGCTACATGCTCTAGGGACTGAAACCTTGTCACCACAATAAACAGAACATGCTGGAGGGATAGATTCCTGTCCCAGAGACTTTCCATACTCTGGAACAGACTACCTATCTATGTCAAACAGAGCTCCTCATTAACACTCTTCAAGAAAAATCTTGATGATTGGATGGGTAATAGGAAATTCACCCCGGGGATCACTTCTGTGGTTCTGCTTGACAGGGGCACAGGAAAATAATTTTCTTGGGTGGCGAAAGCCAGGGTTCCTTTTTGGCTAGGCTTGTATAGGCCCTAGGGCCAATAGCCTAGTACCTACCTATGAACCTATGAACAAAGCAGTGGGATGTTGTACAGATGTATGTCACTAACTAGTGGGTAGTATGTGGCCATGGCACCTCTGTACAAGTGGTTATGTGTCAGGACAGACAGAGGTGTGTGAAAGGATAACCTATGGGAGCAACTGTATATCAGTATTTATGTGTTATACCCATCTACATGGCTGTTAACATCCACATTGTCAGGCTTGGTCCACATGTCTTGCACTAAGGGGTTCTGTGTATACCTCTGGACTGACCAGAGTGTGTCAGACTGTCCACATTTATTTGGCCATATCTCTGCTGTATTCCACAGGATCATTACTGTGCTAGCAGTGGCACTGTACTATGATGTCCTTAGGATGTCTGTCAGTAGCCAATGGCGCACGTTAAAAGCAGATGTCACCTCCCACTCACAACATATCTATGAAGAGAACCCCTATCACAGTAGCAATAGTCTACATATATACCTGCACTACATACCTGACATCTCCTTGCACTAAGAGGTTGGGACTACTGGGGCTGAGGTAAGGCTCCACTCCATGTTCAGGACATATGGTGGATATATATATATATATATATATATATATATATATATATATATATATATATATATATATATATATAAAGTTATGTCAAACCCAGAGCTGTTGGACATGCTACACCTAAAGAAATCCAAATCCCTCCACGCCACACATTCTAGGGACATAAACCTTGTCACCACAATAAACAGGACATGCTGGAGGGATAGATTCCTGTCCCAGAGACTTCCTATACTCTGGAACAAGCTACCCATCTATGTCCAGTAAAGTTCTTTATTAGCACTCTTCAAGAAAAATCTTGATGAGTGGATGGGAAATAGGAAATACACCTCGGGGATAACTTTCTTGGGTGGCGTCAGCTATGGTACCTTGCTGGCTAGGCTTACGTAGGCCCTTGGGCCGATAGCCTAGTACCTACCTATGAACCTATGAACCTGTATATATATATATATATATATATATATATATATATATATATATATATATATACATATATAAAATTATCCATATATGTATATAGATATATACACATATGCATATCAACATACATAGATAGATATGCATATGTACATATATACATATAAACACTCAGACATATACATATACACAGCAATATATGTCTACACATATACAGATAGAGCTACATATGCACATATACTTATGGATATCTACATATATATAACCAAACACACCACAAACGATAATTATGTAAACACAAACCCAACGAAATTCCGGAAGGACCACAAGAGCAGCTAAAATAGCGTAATAAAATCACTTCTTCACTTCAAAGTTAATAAAAACAGGTTTAATAAGAAGGTTAGAGCTTTCAAGAGAGTGCACCTCTGCTTCATCAGACATCAAATAAATTCAACAACAGGAACTATATACTTCATCAATTAGTTAATTAGCCAATGAGAATGTTTAAACCATTTAAAATGACTACCACACCTATTCCTAAAGTAATATACCCTCACAATACAAAACATTTCCCATCAAACACTTACACTTGTTGTATATAAAATACTTTCAAACTTAATAATATTAATATAACTAATACAAATTACTAACATTCATACGATTAAAAATTTATAACTATATATATGTATGTTTATATATAAATAATGGACACACTTCTTATAATAACACTATGTCCTCACTATATATTTATATATAATCAAAATAAAAATAAGCTTGGGATAAACATGACGTCAGCTACATATATATTGACTAATAGGTATATCAGACTAGATATGTATGCACATATAGTTATAGATATCTACATATATATCTACATAAATAGGCATATCTGTACACATAGGATGTGCATACATATATAGCTATATATTCATATATCTATATATATATACACACACACACACACACACACACACACACACACACACACACACACACACACAGACACACACACATATATATATATATATATATATATATATATATATATATATATATACATATATGTACATACAAAGAGATGTATACATGGACATATATATATATATATATATATATATATATATATATATATATATATATATATATATATATATATATGTTGCACTATACAGATGTGTATATAGACATATGCATGAATATACATGTGCATGTACATGTAGACATATATATATCCATATTTCTGTCATGTGTAAACCTCACGGTTGTGTCTACTTTCCCAGATGTATCTCACTGTATGTGTCTGCTATGTGTACATTATGTTAAAACAACATATGTGATGCAACAGTCATATTAATAACAAGTACTACACAATTGTGGTAGTAAAGACAATTGTTCAATACTAATCAATATGTGTATTGACAGATATATTGGAAAAACAACAGCTGTCTTCACAGTTGTCATGGCTTAGTGGCTAAGTGTTGTGACTTTAGTGTACAGGGTTCTGGGTTCAAGGGTTGTTCCGTTTGTTGCTGGGCAGAACAAGGGCTGTCAGATATGGAGTGGATAAGGCAATTTTGAGCAGCTTTAAGTGGGTTTGCATGAAGCTAAGTGGTGCTAAGCTACTGGTAAATATACGGGCGGTTACACAGTGTAGACTTTATTTACCAGTGCGCAAATCAGCTTAGCTGTTATATTGGAGCAATGTTGATACCTGCTAAGCATGGCTTAGCCCTGGTAAGCAGTTCATTCCACCCAGTCTGATAACATAGCAGGGTAATGACATCTGTAATAAGTGCATGTAATGCCATGTACAATACATGCGCCTATGTGCTGTCATTATAGTAGCAAGGGGTGTGAGTGTCATGTCTGGGACACAGACGTATATGAGGCCTGTACAGCACTGTTATACATATGACTTTGTTACATACCGGGGTAGTAGCCCAGGGTATGTGCTGTCACACTGGCATGTAGTGTATGATGGCGGTACTACTGTTGACTGTGCCTACCCATGCAAGAGTAGAGTACAAAATGTAGTACTGACAACAGGCACACATGCAGGCATAGCTGGACTCTGAGGCCTCCCTGTTGTATCCCTGGTGTGTGAGCTGTGTCACAGTATATAACCCCTACTGTGTAATGATCCGACATGTGGAATGGAACTGTAGACTAAAGTCTGTACAGCACATGATAGTGAGGGCTCCTGACATGTAGTTATGGCATAGATATAGTTGTCAAACAACTGTCTGTCAACACATTCATCCTATGGCATAGCTACTTGTCAAGCAGATGACTGTCAATCCCTGTACAGATGTGCAGATGGCAGGTATCCCACTGGGATATGTACAGGCATCCTAAGCTTGATTGACACTGACATGTCTGCCCAGCTGTGTAAGAACTGGCACATATTGGAGATAACACCCTGTGCACACCACATGCCACAGGTACCTCCACTACACTACCACAGTCAACTGAACATGCTTAGGTAGAGGTCTCCATCACATACACTAACCATGTGTTGTAATGCATGTCGCATGCATGTCAACTTGATCACCTCAGTGGCCATGTGCAGGAGGCACCTGGAGGAATAGCTGATGCATGTCACTTCCACCCTGAGGGTCACCACAGTAGTGTCCGTCGATGGCTTGCCTGCTGCCACATGGCAGGTGGCAGGATACCACTGTACACACAACCCCTACACAACCCATCTCTCCTTGGACAATAGCTAGGTACACAGCTATGACCACCTGCAGAGATGCACCTCAGTACTGACAAATGTGTACATGTGCATGACTAAGTATAGCAGTGTCTGTGTGTTAGCACACCTATACGTGGGAATTCCATGAGGGCCTTCACAACCACCACAACACACATTTTCATAGCCAGTTGTGGTTGCTGCTGTATGGGACATTACATGTACCTTGTTAAGCTCCTCTCCATACCAGCTACATGAGCCTTGCAGTACCATCACAACAGTGTTGTACAAATGGGATGATAGGCATGGGATACCCATTGTGTTCTGGCAAGTGTGTGTATGTGTGCATGTCCGTTTATCTGTAGGGTACCGCATTCTGAGGCCACATACTCCTATTACAATACCCATTGCCACACGGTAGTACAGATAGTGTTGTTGCTGCCCATCAGTGAGGCATAACAATTCAACACCCTGCTATGTGTGTGGCATGTGCATTAGATGCATATGCCTGTAGTACCACTATTGGGATCTACAATGAGTTGTATCGCAGTCGTGGCCAATGTGCAATGGTGGGTATATCAGAGTGTCATCATGGGTTTCAGGGAGTACAATATCCACTGGGGGATGTGGGTGCTGTGTACACTGTCATTACACCAAGGTACACCTGGTATATGTCCCATGTACCATGTTATGGTTACCACTGTCACCATCAACCATACAGGTAACTGATACCACATTCCAGGCCAATTATGCATGTGCCTTGTGCAGCCTACCTGTATCACATTGGACACATGGTCAAGTTAGTTAGCAGCGATAGGCCCTGGTCTCTCGGATGTGTGTCTGCCTGTTATGTGTCTGTTAATGTGTATATTAAAGGTATGTCACACTATGTATTGTTCATATAAACCCATTACATCCCCCATTATCATATTGTACATGTCTGGGGATGTTCTGCATGTAACATGTAACCTTGGACACCCTAAACTCTGTGTGGTGTGTGCAATGGAAGCCACACACGTCAGTATCACTACATACCTAGGTAAGGGTCTAGTCCCAGTGTTGCTAAGTAACAGTGTGCATGTATGTGGATGGGTCTACATCAGGTTGCAGATTATACATGCCCCAGCAGGTCACCTGTCCATGTGGCACAGGCAATAACTGTTATACTAACCTGTGACATGTGTTCAACTGTACCCCAGATATGTCACAGCCATGGTGTCACCACAGTGCCATACCCCATTGTGAAATATGACTGCAGACCATCCTTGTGCTGACACATGTACACCTACAACACAAATGGATAACATTATAGAGACCACAATCAACCAGTGTTACTAACAGCTATAATGCAGCATTGCTGGATGGTTACACTACCTAACATATATGCATTACACTTTACTCCTTACCACATCTTACACTGCAGGACAGTGGTACACTGTCTTACAGTCACTGTGTGCATCAGAACCATATTATCCTGTCCCTGCATTGATGGTATGGATGACAGGGATGTGGCACAGGTATCATCATATACACAGGGTGTCTTGTTGGTTTGCCAGAGGCCGAGGGTGGGCCATGCATTTGACACCATGTGTGTGGGTGATGGGTGTACTGAGGTGAACTGGGTGTAGTGATGTGGTGTGTGTAGGTATGGGGTTGCCCTAGGTGCATTTGTACAGTGTGGGCATGCATGCACACAGTATTGCCATGTGGCTGCCCTACACAGGTGATTATGAACAGCTGCAGACCATACTCAGCAGGGTATGCAGTTCATTGCCTCGGGCAATAGACATGTGGACTGTGCCTGCCAGGGGTTCCATGGGCATGTCCAGGTACAGGCCTTGATGTGCTACTCCCACCTGATGATGACAAATGTCCACTGGTACCAGGTCCCTCCTGGGACTGGCCAGGACCACATGCTCATGGCCTGCTGTAGTGTGGTGTGGACAGCGCCCTCCCCTCACTGCTGGGGCTGGTACCACCACTATGGGAGCCCCTTGGTGTCCTAGCATGTCCACATTGACTGCCAGCTGTTGGTGCTGCTGGCCAAAGTCCACACGGCCTTTGCCACACCCCCACCACACATTCAAGCACAGACATACCACGGTCGATGAGAGCCATCATCTCACCAGACCATCTATCCATTTACTCGGTATATGCACGGATGGCACCAGACAGTTCACGGAAATTGTCGCTTGCAGAGGTGAGAGCACCCATCTGTAGCCTCAGTACCTGTCTGGAGTAACGTTCCATATGTGCCTGCACCACCACAACAGCCTAAAACATGCGCCTACTGGTACCAGCTATGTCACCTCTGCAAGGGCCATGATGTCCAGCGGCCCTACCACAAATACCCTCGGACATCTGCATATGTGGTACCCTGCCAGACATCCAGCTATGCCTGCTGTGACCAGATACAGTAGGCATGGTTACCACACTTTCCTGTGCACTGCCACCAAACACCAGCTGTCCCTCCGCTATGGCCACTGGTGATGGGGGTATGTATAGGCACGGAAACTGTGTGTGGGGTTGAGATGGTTAAAAGGGGGATGTCAAATGATGGCGCTGTTTCAGCCAGTGACAAACCCACCTGTGCCTCAACAGTACTATCATCATCTTTGGTGTCTGTATGGACACCAACATCAGACTGCATGCAGGCGGGACCCTGGCCCACCTTGCCACCTGTGGGGGAAAACAATAAATGCACTTTAAAACCTGTACAGCATTGCTTAACAGTACACACACACACACACACACACACACACACACACACACACACACACACACACACACACACACACACACACACTCACACACACACACACACACCATCGTAATACCTAACTGTCTGTGTCTTTACAGACAGTCCCACGTATATTTCCATGTGTTCCCCATCCTGCATCACACTTGGTAACATACACACATTGATACCACTCATTAACATATCAGTCCTCTATATGCCTAGAAAAGCCTTCACAACACAAGACCTGTTACTACATTACCTGCCTGACCTGTGTGTAGTGGTTTTAGATGGCCTCATTGCTGTTATTCAGTGTTCACCCTGTGTATGTCTGGACATCATGTGCATGGCCCCTATATGTGTGGGCTACTATGTTCACTCCATAATATCATGCACTGGTGTGTCATGTGTATGTATTGCTCAGTACATGCCAGATATGCTGCTCAATCAGCCTATCATGTGACAACTGTAATATATGGATACACTCCCTGGTGTTGACTAGTACTTCCCCAATGCATCTGTAGTGCTGCATATGTGAGTTGTAGGTCACCTCTCTGCTGAATGTGATATTAAGGGTATACCTGGTGTCTACCTTTCCTCTCAATGCCTGTTCCATGCTACAGACCATATTATACTATCAGCTGTCATGTGATTACATACATGACAAGTATACCTGGTGTGTGATGTGGCAGTCCATGTCCATGTACTGCACAATCCCAAAGGGAGGTACTGCTGTATGAACACCCTACAATCACACATGTGCATACATGGCCACCCACACAAACACACACACACATGCACACACGCATCCTACATGCATCAACATCCCTCCACTTCACCAGAGGGACCCTACAGATAAACTAACTACCCACCAGGATGCACACACACACCCACACACACACACATATACAGGTGAGTTTGCACAATGATAGTACACACAGTCCTCCTATTACCCATCTGTCAACATGCATAACATATGGTACACAACAGCATGCAGTGCACCTATAGTCAATCAATGCTAGCAACAGTATACATGTGTGTGATGCATGTGCTGTGTCACTAGGTGATGCCCCTTTACCTGGATACCACTGCACCCATGTACACAGTATTTCTGTGCACCTGTTCTGCGCCCTGCCATGTACTGTGCACCACATCTCACAGATGTACAACCCATTGCTGAATGTGTACTACTGTGTCAGTTATGTCAGCTTTAATGCTCACAGCCCCTACGTTTTTCAGCAACACATAAGTGGGATGATATGTGGACAGATGTCATTTGTGAATGCCTGATATTTGATTTACAGATCTCAACATCAGTGGACCATGTATGACCAATACAATACTCTTACACTGACAACCATCAGAGCATATCATGGCTATGGAGGGTGTACACATCCTTATTGATATGACGCACCCATCCTTGATCTGCCAAGGGACCACATCACCGCATATCTTAACAGTACATGAGCCCGATATGTGACATATGTCCTGTACTTTCACATGCAGTGTCTACGGAATGTGTTAGGTATGCGGATGCTGACCATGATGCATACACTTCGTGTGGGCATATGTGTGCACACCCTTATCATGACGGCTTGTCTCACCTCTTGTTATGTGTACTACAGCAGTCACTACTCCTGGCAGGGGTATACTAGCGTGGGCCATCTGCATTTGCCAGTGTATGTTCAGTCTGCCCTACACATGTCCCCCTAGTCTGCATGATTGCAAGGTCTACTCATGTGCACATCCCTTGGTATTCACACAGTGCTGTCACTATTGCTGTGGGGGTAGGGTTATGTCTGCCACAGTTCCTGAACCTGACTATGTGCAGATACAGCCATTCATAGCATCCTTAGGATCCCTGCTGCAGTGCACTGGTGTGTCATGCTGACACCCCCCTCCTTCAGCCTTTTTGCAGATGCATGACAAGTAAGCCCTACATGTGTGTCACTTTGCAGTGTCCCATACACTGAACACCAAATGTTACAGCCTAGTCCCAGCTGATAATGTGGACCACAGTAATGCATTATGCTATAGTGTAACTCTGCAGCAGTTTCCATTGTCCTACAGGTATATATACTGGTGTTGCACTGTATATGAGTGTTGTTCCAAACATGTCCCTACTGTAGACCATGTCTCCCACCATCATGTTACTCCCAGTGGAGACATTCCACAATGAAAGGATATTAGTTATCATGCAGGTGTCTGACATACCCTTCCAATACCCCATCATGGTCACCCCATGCATTTAACAGCAACAATACATGCACATGTATAGCATGCATTCTGGGTAGGTCTGTTAGATGTGTGCATGGAATATGTCATCATCATTACATGCCCAGTGTATTGGCAAGCATCTACATAAACCATACTCACCAGCTACAGGCTGCTGCCTTGGTAGTATCCCAGAGGGACCTACATAGAGGGTGAGAGATGCAAAGTCGATGGCCACACCTGTGGCATTGCTACAGGGTGGGTTCAGCATTACAATACATCAACAGTACATGTCCACAATACTACCACATATGCACATCTGTTTATCACTACAATGCAGCAACAAAATATATCTATGACATGTCAGATATGCATGATCTACCTGTACCAATGCGGATATGTATGCAACAGTGGTTTACTGACATGTCCTGTGGCCTTACCTGCATGCTCTTGGCCGGTCTGTGGGTGTGGCACCCACCTCCACAATGGTGTCTGACAGCTGGTGGCTGTGCAGTTAGGCAGGTGCCACGAGTCTGGCTAGGAGCTCCTCCACACATATCAGGGGGATGGATGGCATGCCCACTCCATAG
>NC_056740.1:55751813-55796813 GCF_019279795.1 Protopterus annectens | reverse complement strand
TTTTTTCAGGTGAGAGTAGGATGTTGGGGAGGGATAGTAGGTATATTTGTGGAGGGAGGGAGGTTGGGTAGGTTAACAGATGAAACAAACAAGACACATACAGGGGCAGCATATGACACATGTAGGGGGTAAACACCTTGATGGGGAGGGGTGTTGGAAAATCAGAAGCCCATGAGCCCCTTAGTGGAAACAGTGGGACTAAGATCTCCACCCATGGGCAGTCACCACTGCACCTTCACAGCCCCGAAGGTGGCTGTGCTGGGGGTTGAGTCGTAGAGTCAGGCCAACCCTCTAGTCACAACACACAGCTCTCTAGCTGCCTTAGAAGATCTCCAAACTGCTGATTGAGCTCTCTACATACCACGACCTGGACCTGGCGATGGGTGACAGCTTCCTGTCCTCGTCCGCTCCCAGTGGGGGCAAGCCCCATCCCCTGAGGCAGTTCCACCTGAAGGTGGTGCAGGACCAGTAGACAAGGAGGTCCTGGGTTGAGTCCCAGATGTGCTGGTGCCCAGTGCCACGGCCAGCTGAGGTGGGACAGGTGGGACAAGTGGGTCTGCTGGGACCCGCTTTCCCCTACATGCTATGGTGTTTATGGTGTATCAACATATATGGGTTAGTAATAGTCAACACATTCCAGGGTTAGGTATAACAGCATGCATAGATATTCCCATTAACCTAGACACCAGATACGGAACAGTTGCATAGCAAATGGGGCACATGCATATATGGGACCACAGTGGTAATAACAACAGCATGCAGGTACATTGATGGCACCATGCCACCAATGTTAGAGTATATCACGTACCAGTTGAGGTGGGTATTTCGTGTATTGTTAGAGATATGGTGGGGCGGGGAGAAAGATGTCAATTAACTAGCATATTCCTGTAGTTTGGATTACTTTCCTAGTCAGTGCTGTTATCTGTACCTTACAAGTATTACTACACTACCCTATTGCCTTAGTTTGGACAGTGATATGGCTGTCGACATCTTTATACATGAACTGGTTTTACCTGCAGTATACACCTCTTACCTGGTATACCTGTAGAGGAATTGTTTGTTAACACTAACTAACTGTTTCTACACATACTCCCAGATTACAAGCTGATGTTATGCACATACCCCTCCATCTCTTTTTGCACAGACTCTGGCCATGTCTTGACCACATGCAGGTGAACCAGGACATATTTAGACTATTTCCCTCATCAACCTTTAGTGACTTATAACACTCTTATGCAGGATTTCCTACACAGTTATATTATGTAGCACAGTGTGGGTGACAGTGATTAGTGATACCTTATTATTCAAAGCAACTATAACACTCACAATTTCATACAATACCAGATTAAACAGTACCAGTACAGGGTATCAAGCTTTTATTTCTCAGCACAGTGTTCGTATCCAACGTACCTGTGGGAGCAATGTCTGTTAGCACTACCTGAATGTTTCCACACAAAGTACCAGATTTCACATTAGTATTATGCACATACATCTCACTCTGTTATGGTACACACTATGGTCACAGCTTGACAACATGGGGGTGTAGATAGGACATACTTGGCTTATTACTCTCATAACAGTTTGGGGAGTTGCTAGAGTGACAGGTTTGTTCTTGTAGATGTGTGACAATCAGTTGTATTTCTTGTTTGATGCCTATACGTCTGGGCAGCAGATATGGGCTAATTTACTGGACATGTCTGTACAGTTGTGGGGTATGATTCTGTATGTAGACTACTACCACTCTCAGGATTTGAACCATGGCAGTGAGTGCTAAAAATACAACAGTCTGCATCTCAGTTGCATGTGCTATTTGGATTTTGTTGTCTGTTTTTTTCACTGTTTTCTGTCTATGTCTCTCTCAGTTGTACTAAATGACCTCTGGGGATTACACCAGTTATATACAGACATTCCTACACATTCTATTTATGTTGCACAGTGTGGGTAACAGTGCTTAATACAACAGTACTATTAAGTGATTGCAAATCTACATTACCATATGATACCAGAGCATACACACATGCAGTCCAGCAGTTAGACCTTTATTGTCAGGGTATTATGCTTTTATTTACATGCAAACTATATGAGACTCTTCCTGCCATATTCTCCGGTGTATGCAGTACTTGCCTTAAGCAATACAGGTTTTATACTGCCAATTAACTTCCTAATGCTTTTAGATTTATTTCCTATGACAGTACATGCAAGAGTATTACTAACCTGCCTCGTGTTGCCACCTCTGCAGGCGACATGCATGGGCCTCCTGGTTCACGGCCCCCTCACTTGCCGCTGTGAAGGACATAAGAGGTATATTTAGCCATACCTATCCATAATATACATGAGCTGGCAATTATTAAACAGGTAGTGGAGTGATACTTACACACAGCTGGGACAACCCCTGCTATCCTAGCCTCTTGGATCCACTGATCCAAGAGATCCCCCTTACGCTGCTTCAGGTCGGCATAGTTATGCCTGATCTGCTCACCAGTTCAGAGTATGCCAGTGGCACTGATGAGGTCACAGGCGAGATGGTCCTAGGCTTCTGCCTTATATTGGGAACCCTGGTACTGGCCCTGCAGCAGTCTCTGCTCATGGTCTTTGACAAGGAGTCCTGCCATGACTCTGGACTCCTATATACCCCAGCACTGCACCCGAAAGCGCACTCCCTCTCCCATTTCTACCATGGTGTCTGCAAGGGGAAGCTACAACCAGTTATGAGATGTATTCCCATCTGTTGTGTTTAAGTAGGGCTGAATTCCTGCACTTTGCCATGATTGGCAGGTTTTGAAAAAGCTACGCTATGGGCAAACATGCTTACCTAAGCTTGGCATTGTTTAAAGGGGTATACCACTGGGCAAATTGAGTTAGATGGCCTACACATTTCTTACACCAACTAAGCTGGCCTGTACAATGCTTAGCGTTGCTTTATATTTACTTAGCATTATATTTGCTTTTTGCCATTGATTTATTGTTCATTACATCTTATATATATGTCTGGTATCCATGATTAATGTGCACATACACTGTATGGGGTCCTTGTGTGTAATAGGGAACTTCAACACTCTATTACAATTATACCTCACATCTTGGGCTTACTTCTGTACTCCAGTTCACATATTTATGTTATGTAGTAGGTTATAGCACATATGATTGTATACTGATTCCTTTCACATGTTAAATTTGATTTTACTATTGTGAGGATTTGTTTGGTGATACCTCATTCTTATGTATTGCTGTGATGGCTTGGTGATTAACTACTGTGACTATAGTGTATAGGGTCCTGGTTTCAAAACCTACAAAGCTGTTTATTTTGTTGCTGGGCAGAACAAGGGCCATTGGATACAGAGTAATTAAGACACTTTTAAGGAGTTGTATGTGGGTTTGCGCGGGTTTGCGTGAGGGTAAGCACTGCTAACCTCTGGTTAATGATGCTTACAGAGAGTTAGCTTCAATATTGCTTAACCTGTGTGTGCATTGCTTACCCCCATGCAAACGGGCTTAAACCCACTTACTAGTGCTTACATATGCTTACTCCTGCTTACTACTGCTTAATAGTGATTACACTTGCTTACTAGTGTTTACTCTCGCTTACCACTGCACTAATCTAGACAGTAATGTGTGATGGTTCTTGGGAAGGTGGAGGATTTGGAAGCTGTATGGGGTTATCGTTCATTACACATTTTACCTTCCATTTGTATCCCTGATTCCTGTGTACATATACTGTATGGGGCATATGTGATTATCTGTGGACTTTACAACATGATGACACTGACACCTCACATCTCCATTTAATGCAGTACTCCAGTTCACAAATATATGTTATTTAGCAGGTTATGCAACTAAAATCATTGGTCATGACTAGATTTGACATGGAAAATGGAATGTGCTGCAGTGGGACTCAAACGGAGGAATGACTGCTCATAAGGCGAATGTTCTGCCCACTACACTACTGTTATACTGCCTTTGCATTTATCTTCCTTTTTATCCTCTTTGCCATTTATGCTGAATTACCCATAACTAAGCGATGGGCAAACCTGCTCACCTACGGTTAAATTTAATCTGTTTCATAAAAAAAAGGATCTTTATATTGCTTGTGTTTACTATTGCTCTTGTACATGTGGGGGCATGTTGCTGGGGGTATGCGGACACCTATGAGCGGTCTCTCTCATTCTTTTAGGGCTTTCTGCTGTTCTTCATTGCAGGGGCATGTATATTCTGGGAGCTCTGCTCTCAGACACACCCCCTCCCCTGCACTCTTACATGCTCCATGTAAGATTAGGAGCTCAGGCAGCTCGCCTTCATTAATATGCATGGCGCGCTGCCGTCCTGTTCCTAAATGGCCGCTTCCATGCAGGACTAAGCTAGCCTTGCATGGAAGATTAGTAAATCCCAGGGATTGTCTGATATCATGCAGCAGTAAATCTACTTTATGTTAAACCATCATTACAAGCAAATGACCTCTTTATATTGCTTTATGAGGTAGATTATTGCTCTACCTAATCCACAATTCATCTGTTTTAGACATTCTATAGTAGTATGACATTGTATTTCTCAATGTTTTTTCTTTGTTATACTATACACATTAAGACAGTAACAGAAAGACACAACAACATGCAGTAAATTTCAAATTTTATTGCTATTAGAATGTGAAACTTATAGAACTAAAGGTGAATATCTCACAAGTTAAGATCCTCACTCAAACAAGTTAAACGATTTAATGTTCATTGGATGTATTTCCTAGTTGCTGAACTGCATTTCCCTTTTACTGTGTAACATTGTCAGTAAATAGTGCACATTTCCTTTGATGGAAATAACATTAATTTCTGAAAGGTAATAATAATAATTAAATAATAATAATAACAATAATAATAATAATAATACAGAAAAAAGACTGCAGATTTAAATTACATTTGTAGAAAATTAATAAGTAAATTAATCATGTACCACAACATTAATATAGAGGCTTGATAAATACGTATCTATAATTAGTTCTTAATAACCCTGGTGCTGTTGTTTGTATTACGTTTGATATTTCTGTATATGATTGGACGGAGTAGTGGTGCAGCGGTTGCATTGTCGCCTCACAGCAAAAGGTTCTCTGATTCAATTCTCAGCTGGGGTGCCTTCTGTGTGGAGTCTGCATGTCCTCCCTGTGTTCGTGTGGGGTTCCTCCAGGTGCTCTGGTTTCCTCTCATGTTACAAAAACATGTGTCTGGAGCATTTCTCCCTTGGCCTTCACTGAAAATTGGCTTCGCTCCAAGTCAGAACTTTCTGGTAAACAAATAGGTTCATAGGTTCATAGGTTCATAGGTTTATACTAGGCTATCGGCCCTAAGGCATTTATAAGCCTAGCCCAAATTTTTGTGGCTTACGCCACCCCTTATATGAAAAAATACTGTGCCCATTAGTTTGTTGTGCCTCTGTCCAGCAGTGACACAGAGATGATTCCCGGGATAAACCTACGATCTCCCATCCACAGGTCAAGATTTCTCTTGAACAAAGCCAGCGAGGTGCTCTGCCTCACATGGATCAGGATTTTATTCCACAGCATAGGGAGTCTCTGAGTGATAAATCTATCCCTCCAGCATGTCCTATTTATATCCGTGCTAAGGTTTAAGTCGCTTGCTCTAGTGGTTTTGGTGGATTTGGATTTTTTGAGGTGGAGCATGTCCATTAATTCCGGGTTGGACATGGCCTTGTATGTCAGGCACATGTCACCTCTGAGCAGATGGTATGCGACTGAATAGAGCTGGAGTTTCTTCAATCTGGCAGCATATGACAGATTTTGGAGTCCCATTATCCTTTTGGTGAGGAATTTTGGGGTCTCTCCAATTGCTGCAGATGTCGGGTGAGATACATCCCGAATGGGGCATTGTACTCGATTCATTGGTCTGATAAGTGAAGAGTACAGGGGAACAATGACCTCATTAGATCTGGATGTGAATCCCTTCATGATCAGGTGGGCAATGTAGAAGGTCTTTCTAACCACTTTAGCAACGTGAGTGTCAAAAGAAAGGCCACTGTCAACCTGGGTCCCCAGGTCCCTGATAACCTCTTCTGTGCTTAGTGGATTGCCACCTATATGGTAGCTTGGGGTTACCTTGTTTTTCCCGAAGGGTATGACTATACATTTTTGGCGTTTAACTTCAGGCCATGGCTCTGGCACCAGCTATCTGTTTCCGTGAGTCCCTTCTGAAGGATATCCGTGTCCGATGCACTTTCCACTATGGCCCAGTTTGCAGTCGTCTGCAAACTTTGTCAGCCAAACTCCTCCCATGTTGGCCTGTACTTCTGAGAAGTAGATGCCGAACAATAGGGGCCAAGGACCGAGCCCTGTGGGACACCACTTGTGACCGGCTTGGAGTCTGACATAGTGCCAGCAACTCTAACCCTGTGGGTTCTGTCCTTAAGCCAGTTTGCAACCCATCTTGTGACATATGGGTTTACATTAAAGCTGGTAAGTTTTTCTACAATACCGAGTGGGGTATTGTGTCGAAGAACCTTTGCAAGGTCAAGGTAGGCTGTATGGACTGCCTTTCACTCATCAATGGCCTTGGTGACTGTTTCGAAAGTCGACCAAGTTCAAAAGGCATGATCTGCCCTTGACGAAGCCAAACTGGGTCGGGTCCAATGTCTGCAAGTCCCCTATATCTTTGTTTATGAGCTCCATTATGATCCTCTCCATAGCTTTGCAGACTAGACTTGTTAAGCTTATGGGGTGGTAATTACCAGGGTCTGTAGAGGCACCGCCTTTGTGGAGTGGGACCACAGTTGCCATACGCCACTCCTTGGGCACATATCCTGTAGTAAGGCTGAGATTAAACAGCTGCCTTATGTGCGGGTTTAATTCCTCATTTAGCTCGTGTAGCACACAGCCGGGGACACCATCCGGTCCCATTGATGCTGTGTTTTTAGCTTTAGAGAGAGCAGCTTTCACCTGTGCATTTGAGATGTCTGGGAGGCTACACTCTGCTGGGATAGTTATCTCTCCTTTAGGGGGGGAGAGGGGGGTAAAGTTTGCACTGAACCTGTCTGCCAGTATGTTGGCAATGTCTGTGGGTTCAGTGATTTTTGTATCATTTTGGACTAATTCTGAGCAGATCTGGGAGTTTCCACCCAGGTTCCTAACATAGCTGAAAAAGGCCTTATGATTGTCCTTTGAATCCATGGCAATTTTTCTCTCAAAATTGGCCTTAGTTGATTTTATGAGTGCTCGTATTTTTTTACTAATAATGATCAGGGGTGACTTCCCTTTTATGGATTTTGTTCTATCATGTAATAGCTTTCTCCTCTTATTGTAAAGTTTGTTAATGGCTGGGATCCACCAGACTGGACGTTTGCCCTTTGTGGAAAGAGTCTTGGTTTTATTTGGGATTGCCTGATCCATGCAGTCCTGGAGGTGTTCATAGAAGGCATTTGTAAGGGCTTCCGCAGCTTGGGTTGTGGTTTCCACTGGCTCAGGGGCCTTGAAGGATACCACACCAGTCTTGAGTAGTGTGAAGTTTGCTTTAGAGAAGTTCTTCACTGTGGTCTTTTTGTTTGGGTGGGGGGGATGTGGATTTCCAGTGAGATTAGTTTATGATCAGATCTCACCAATGAGGGATATACTTCGGTGTGGAGCATTTTGTCCCCATGTTTGTGATAATGAGATCTAGTATATTTTCTCCTCTCGTGGGAACAGTGACTAGCTGTTCCATGGCATTTGAATTTATGAACTCCAGGAACCGTTGGGCTAGAAAGTTAGGGCTTGAGTAATGTTCCCAGTCTATATTTGGGTAGTCGAAGTCACCCAATATGATGGTGTTTGGAGATACATTTATACCCTCCAGTGTCTTCAGGAAGGCTGTGTGGGGTTCCTGAGTTTGAGAGGGTGGCCTGTAGCATGCTACAATTTGTAGAGCAGTTTTGCCTATGGTTAGTTGCACCTGGATGGTTTCGAAGCTTTGTGCGTTGCCACCAACCTGGAGGTGTGGGTATCCTTTATGAATATGGATACACCCCCTCCTTTTGTGGTGTGGTCCGGGTTTTGGGGCTGGAACGCATGATATGAGGTAAAACCTAATAGAGCTGGGGTGCTCTCAGGAGCCTTGAACCAGGTTTCAGTTACAGCACAGACATCAATGTTCTCCATACTGAGAAGGGCCTCGAGTGCGTGCATTTTGAGATTCAGACTTCTGGCATTGAGCAGCATTACCCTCAGTTTCTTCCCATTTTTGTTTTCTAGGGTGGTAGGTTTAGAATTTGAGCCTTGCCTAAAAAAGGCACTATGGGGGTGGCAAGAGCCTTAGCCAATATCCGGAATCCCAGGGGTGACAGGTGCAAGCCGTCCCTCAGAAGCAGCGTGGCTTGTCAAGCATGTCATCCCAGGCAGACAGACACTGGATCCCCTTTGAATGACACCAGACATTAAGCCAATTGTTAAAGCTGATCATCTTGTCTCTATATTGTGGCATCATTCTTGGTGAAGGAAGGATACTGCTCAGGGTCAGGGTCATACCTGCCTGGGCTACATAATCAGAGAGCTCCTCTATGTCTCTTTTCATGTAGTCCAGGGAGGTACGTCTCCACACCAGCATGGACAATGACTGTGTCATATTTGTACTTGCCGTGGAGTGACCAGAGTGCTTGTGTTATGTGGCAGATTCTAGCACCCGATAGGCAGCTTACTGTGACCCTCTCCTTGTTCAGCCTGGTGAGTGGGACGTCAGTGTGTCTGACTATGGAGTCACCTATGACAAGTATGTTTGGTGTTGTATTTGGCCTTAAGGGCTGTGACTGCTTTGCACACTGCTTTTGTGGTTTATGTGTTGCTTGTGGGGTGTCTTGAGGTAGCAGTTGTTTGGGTGTCTGCTTTGGAGGCCTCTGCTGTTTAGGTAAATTTTTACTCAGAGCCTCCGAGTATGTCTTTGTGTGTTTATGTGTTTGATTCAGTGGCGTGGTAGCATTATGTGAGGCTGGTTTTGTGGTGTGTGTAGTTGCCTTCTCCTCCTGTCTGGTCTTGCCACTCCTGAGTTGAGAGAGCTCAGCCTCCAGTTTGGCTAAATAGATGCATCTCTCGCAAGTATTTGTGTTATGTGGGAGGAGGAGAGGGTTGTCTGTGTACATGAGGCAGTTATAACATTGCCTCAAGATTCCCAGATTCACCAGCTGGACTGGAGAGGAGATTGACAACTGACCTTTGGACATGCTAGAATAATATTGGGAATTCCTTAATAATTGAAAACAAGGGCCAGTGGGGAGTGAGGGTGTAGTGCTTTTAATTTTTAGTGCTGACTTATAAAATTGCTTTAGTGAGCAAGTGCCAGGTAACTTGAGTGCAATGTGTTACAAGTAACTAAATGCAAAAACGACAAACAGTAACTTTCTTTCAAGTGAAACAAGGAACTAGTACAGTAAGCAATGCAGATATCACTAGTAATCCACAGAAGCGCTGAGAAGCCGCGTATTAGGTGGAATTAGCTTCCAGGAAATAACAAGCAAACAAACAACAAGCATATAAACAAAGCTAGATTCAGCAGGCCTGGATCTAGTCTATGCTAGAGCAAACAAGGTGTACCAATTTCAGTAAGATACAGTTCAAATATTCAGGCACTATAAACCTTTAACCAGAAATTCCCAGCTCAGAAGGGCAGAGTCCAGCCTCTTCTCCCACAAGAGTGCAGACCACGAACCTTCTTAATGTAAAATAACTGGCCTGAAGCCCAAGTGCCTAAACCAGAACTAATACCCTTGGACACTGGGCTCTCAATCCAGCAGTTCCCAACTTAGAAGGATGAAAGCTACCTGTCCTGCCACCACAGTGCTTGCCACAAACCTTCCTAATGTAAAACAACTGGTCTGAAGCCCAAGTGCTTAATCCAAAAGACTTAGAATGATAGCTACACTTTAATCAAGTTACAACCAAGCAGTAATAAATACAATTGAATACTTTAGAGAATGTCTGGATTAGTGCTCAAGTTACACAAACAAAGCTAGATCCAGCAGGCCCGAATCCAGTCTATGCCACAGCAAACAAGGCGCACCAACTTCGGTAAGAAGCAGTTCAGATATGCATGCACTATAAGCCTTTAACCAGAAATTCCCAGCTCAGAAGAGCAGAGTACAGCCTCTCCTCCCACAAGAGTGCAGACCACGAACCCTCTTAATGTAAAATAACTGGCCTGAAAGCCCAAGTGCTTAAATCAGAATTAATACACTTTTAGAATAACAGACGTTATGTTAATGTTAAATAAAAAATGTTATTTTTGTTTTCTAGTTTATATTTCTATACACATTAAGTCCATAATTTAATGCAATACATTTTATGAACATGCACAGATAAAAGCTATAATAAAAACTAATTATACAAAAATGATTAAATGTTGTTAAATGTCAAGTTGGGAAACTCAACCAACTACACTTAAATTGCTTTTTACTGAGAAGTAAGATTTACTTGCTGAGATTCACAAAGCAAATCTCTGCCAGCATATGTGAGCAATGCAGCATTGTCCGATAACAAGTGAACAATGAAATGAGATTTTGAGACATGACAAATCCACAAGGAGCAACAGCTCATTAGCAGATAATTATAAATGCTTTTGAATTGAAAACTACACAATTACAGATAATTGTGCTAGTGTTCTTCTTCCCAACTCACACAACAGAGTTACACAGATATCTACAAATACATACACACTTACACTCATGTATACTCACACACACACACACACACACACACACACACACACACACACACACACACACACACACACACACACACATACACGCACGCTTGCACTCACAGACACATTGATACACCTGCAATCATAAAAGTGCATACACACACACACACACACACACACACACACACACACACACACACACACACACACACACACACACACACACATACACACACACACACACACACACACACACACACATGCATACATGGGCACACACACGTGCGTGCGCGCGCACACATGCACACACACATACACACCCCTCCCCTTACACATAGATGGCTTCACAGTACTCCTGCTGGGCTATTACCTGCAATAGCAATGAATGTATTCACACAGTCAAAAGACAGTGTACTCTTTTTTTTTGCTTAATTCCCCAAATAGCATGATAGTCCTATTCTTTCAACGACTATTCCAACCAGTCCAATCCTGAAAATAAGTTCTGGGGAAGCAAACATGATGAAATAGCATACAATGTGCTCCTGGACAGCTACATTTGCATTCTGCCTTCACTGGTGAGACCCTTGTAGCACTGTGGACTAGAACTTTCTTACCACAATCCCATTCCCCTAGTGTCTAAGTCAGAAACCCATACCAAATTCAGCTAACTTGTCTAAAATAGGTTTGCGCATTGAGACACAGGTTTCTAAATTTTGGCTACTGTATAAAATTCTGTAGATAAATGCATATTTTATAATATTTTCCTCAATTGGACTTTGAAGTAAATACATAAATACCTACATAGATATATAAAGAAACAAACAAGCAGAGCTACTTTCACCCAGTTCAAGTTAATAATATTAGAAAGAGTTAAATCATGAAGAGCTGGGAGTAATTCATACAACCTTTACTTGCAAACATTCTGATTTAGCAAGTCATTCAATCACATTAGACCTCCTGTATTACTCATAAAAAGAGGTTGCTTTGTCTAGTGAGAATTACATATTTAGCAAAGATAAATAAATAACACTACTGTAAGGTGACAGCTGTCCAAAAACAAAACAGTATTACTTCAAAATTGTTCTAAATATGTCATATAATTTTACTGGTTCACTATCACCAGACAGTTAATTAATCTTAGATGTTTAAAATGACCAATTCAAAAGTACAAGATGAATATATTGCCTGCACTGTTTTCAAATAATAATTTCTCATATATTCAGCAGCACAGTGTGATTATGGTTGTCATGGCGACACTCTGGGGCAAAAAGATTAGATGGTAATAGAATAAAGCTTACTGGTACATTTCACAGCTGGAAATGTGTTGTCAGATAGACCACTGACAACTGACAACGAACTGATTAAAAAGTATCCAAATATCCTAACTTGCAAATAAAATTATTATAGGCAGTAACAACTGTAGACAAATTCATCATATTGTTAAAAGATAAATAGAAAGTGACATAGAAAATCTTCTCTTATTAAATGAAGATCTGGTCTACAGCCACATTCCAGGTGCCCTCATTTTTCAAGGATACTGAAACTTCACTTTACTCGTCTTCAAAATGTATCAAATCTGGGCACAGATACAAAAAAGATGCTACTGCCAGTGCTGTTTGAGTGATGCCTCTTTGCCAGTGGCACAAAAGTGATACCTGTAATTTAGACATCATAAAGCCACAATGAGAAACATTTCATTAACAGCTTATAATCATGTCTCTGAATTGAACACTAGCTCAGGTAGGGCTACAGCAGTAGTGATCCCCCTACCACCCAGCACAGACTCCTTCAAACATGCACACATGCACATACCTACACACACACACACACACACACACACACACACACACACACACACACACACACACACACACACACACACACACACACACACACCTGTAGTCATGCCTCTATGCACACTTTCACATATATACACATATATACACATGTGCACGCCAGCAGGCACACTCCCATGAGCAGTTGTACAGCCAGCTTCATGTTCTTATCTGCTATGGTTCTACAGCCACACTCCTGCCATTGGCATGAAGAGGTGTATGCCTGCTGTCAAAAAATGGCTTAGAATATTTTCCTTTCACTGCCCCAAATAGCATGGTAGGGTTATTCTTTGACTTGCTCTAACACAATAGTCTGGTCCCTGTGAAGACTTCAGCACAACTAATTTGCTTTACCCACACCCCTGAAGTGTCACATTTGCATGAAACCTTCAACTGCAAGACAGGCATAGCACTACCTATCCGTGTTGTCCTACTACAGAGGCACTACACCAGTCTTTGCATCAGAATCCCAGATCACATTAATCAAAGTGGCACGGATTTCTGCAATGTGATCTGGGTTTCTGAGTCCCAGTCCAGATGTTTCAGTGCTGGGTGTATGGATAACAACACTACATTTGACTAGAAGGCAGGTGTCAGGCAAATTGCTTAAATCTGCCTGTGTAATAAATACCACAAAAGTTAAAGAAAACAAGTTAATTACTCAGCTATGCATCAATAATACGCCACATCTTTTTTAACATCATCTGTAAGTTTGATACAAGAATGTGCATTTTAACTCTATATGGAGTGTGACAATAGGAGGTACTGCCAGCCATGTCAGGAGAAGTGGGGCAGTGGATGTGTGACGTGCCAGCATAGCTAGCTGGAATTTACTAAATAATTATATGTCATTTGTATATCAAACTGATTTGTACAAAATACTGTGTTGAAAATTGTATTTGTAAAGCTGCTTGTGTTAAAATGTATCAACAGTGTGCCCTGCTGGAAGGAAAAGAAATGCACATGCATTATTGTAACTGTTTAAATGTATACCTTGTAACAGCATATTCTGGAAGAGAAGATGTTAAACTACCTGAATTTGAAAAAATATTCTTGAAATGAAATTAGTTTATGAGTTAAGCCATAAAGATGTTATCTCACAGTTTTGAATGAAGCCAGAGACACAGTGTATCTAAGAAGTATGGTTAATTAGCTCCTGTAGGAAGATAGGAGGTGTTTTATGGTTTTATGATTTCCAGGAGATCTGAGCAAAGCTATATCTGCATGTATGGCAATGCATAGGTGCTAAAATCCTGTCAGCTTCAAGTGTTGGTGATAGCATGGGAACCAGGAGTCAGATGACCAGATGTATGTCATGGCATTTTGTACATAAATAATGTTTTAATATTGGAGGAGACTGAAATCTCAGGGGCATTCTGCATTCTGTCTTGGATCTGACAACAAAGGCCACTCACCCACATTATATTGCCTTGCTCTATTCAGTAACAGTATTTATTTTAGTCAATCAGGCATAGATAATGAGAATAGTTAAATACTGGGCTGGATTCAATAAAGTCTACACTAAGTGTGCACTGTTCTGAGGAAAAGACAACACAGACATAACACACACCTTCTTCCTCCTACTTTTAGTTTTTCTGCTGATATTTTTGCTGCTTTAAACATTGACATGGATTCATAAAGGTTACCACAAACTGTAGACTACATGTAACCTTTCTGAGTGACGAGAAAATACAAAAATGAGATAAGAATTTTATTGAATACATATCGTATATATACTTAGTGTTTATCGAATCCAGGGGACTGCCTTTCTATAACTGTGTGAATCTTTCCTTTGGTGTTATCTTTAATGTTGCCTGTGGCTGACACTCTGGTGTTAACTGTAAATAGATATTTAGTATTTTCATGTTTTTTTATTATTTATTATTTATTATTAAATATATTTAGACTTTCCATTGTGGTTGGTCCTTTTTAGAAAATATTTAAACTTTGAGAGCATTTTCATATATTTATTTGGTAATAACTCTGGCCACTCCTGAAAGCCTGGCTGTTTGGTCAATGTTACCATTTGGTTTAATATTAATTTCACTCAGTATAATTGGATACCCTTTTAATAGTCTTATGGTAATTGACTGGTGGCAATGAATCTGCCTTATAGTTTGGGTAATGTTGGCATAACTAGTAAAACAGTGCCAGCCTTTCTCGTGCATGTGTGTGTGTGTGTGTGTGTGTGTGTGTGTGTGTGTGTGTGTGCACTCGTGCGCGTGTGTGTGTGTGTGTGTGTGTGTGTGTGTGTGTGTCTGTGTGTGAAAATTAAATCTCAAAGAGTGTGTGTGTCAGTTACTTGGGGCAGGGACATGAAGCATTGGTTTCACAGAGAGGATGTTGGAGGACTTGGCTTGGACTCTCAGCTGTGGACCTAACCCTGCAGCTGTACCAGTGGGAGTCTTACTGGGAACCTGGAGGGAGACAGATAGAGAAATGGAGACCTGCACTGACTGTGTTCCCTGTGTGATCCTTAGGGAAATTGTGCTTGATGCAGAGAGGTCTGCATCCGGAAATACTGAGTGTATTCCAAGTGAACATCGCTCTGCAGTGTCAGTGATGAGGATTCAGACTCCTTGATTTCTGGCCCAGAGTGGGGGCATCACATATTGCTGGCAGTGGTGGGATATTGAACTTATGTAGCCTATAAGCAGTTGTCACTAAAGGTGTGTACTCTCAAGCTGCCACAAGGTGAAGATTCAGAGCTTCATATCACAACAGTTCTATTTATTTATTTATTTTTGTTAGTTTAGATTAGCAGTTATGGAGAACAAGCAAAGATGTCAGCAGAGGATTATGGAAAGCTAGCATAGAACCAGTTGGCCAAGGTGTGTGAAGCTAAAGGACTGGTGTATGCCAACCTGACTAAAGAGGAAATGATTTCAGCCTTAGTAGTAGCTCAGACCAGCAACCAGGAGCATAGCCAGTTTGGTGATGGGAATTTGCAGCTCTCAAAGACAGGACAGTTCACCTTTGCCTCAGAGGACTTAAACATCTATCTGGAGTTAAAGAGACATGAACTGGAGGCCAAACATTTGGAATTAGAATCAGCAGAGACACTGGGGTGTTTGGAGGCTGAAGAAAAGGAGAAACAGCATCAACATGAAAGGGAGATGCTGACTCTTTGCCAGGCTCAAGGATGTAATGTGGAAAGGAATAACTGAATCCCAAAAGCAACAAAGGTCAGTAAATTTCTTCCACAATTTACAGAGGGTGATAATTTTAATAGTTTCATCCATATATTTGAAAGGGTATGTAAACAGTATAATGATAACCAAGGGCTCTGGGTACTGTTCCTGACCCACTTACTCCATAGTAAAGCTGTACTGATGTTTCAGAATTGTCTGATGTTGATTAAACTATGAAAAAGTCAAACGTTGTTTACAAGAATGTTTTAAGTTAACACCTGAAGCTTACAGAAAAAAAGTTTCATGAGCATAGATGCAAGGCAGATGAAAGTGTGTGTGATTATATTGCTGAGTTAAGCACTTATTTTCATAGGTGGGTGAGTGGGTTTCAGGTCACCACTTTTGAAAGGCTGTCTGACTTTTGGGTGAGGAAACAAGCCCTTAGCACTTTACACAAGGACATGAGAATCTGGTTGGCAGACTGAGAATGCAACTTTCCAGATGAGCTGGGAAAGAAAGGGGATCTCTACTTAGCAAGCAGGGCATCAATGCACAGGAAGGGGATACCCAGTGCTGCACAGGAATATAAGGAAATCCATGGTGGGCAGCCTAAACCACTCCAACAGAGTACACCAGTAACAGCAGAAGCCACAAGTTCAGGTAGATGGCCAGGATCAAGGCTTACACATTTTAAATGTAACCAGTGGGGCCATGTATCATATAGATGCCCATGGAGGCAAAGTGGGCAATAAAAGGTGGGGGATCTAGCAAGTGGGAATAACAGTATGCTAGTGGTAAGTTCTCTGGAGAGAACAGGAGTACAAAACTATCACAAGAGGTTATATCCTATCTTAGTGGATGGAAAAGAGGCCACTGCTAAGAGAGACACAGCCTCTGACATAATCATTGTGAAGCCTGCAGTGTTTAAAGAAGAGCAGCATTCACTTGGGCAGTCCACTCCAGTCAAAGCTTTAGGAGGGACCCCATTCCAATTGCCTTTGGCCTGGGTTCATCATGATTAGTAGGGTGGAAAAGGAAACAAGCAAGTAGGTGTGCTTGAGGATATCCCTGCAGATGTCCTGATAGGGAATGTTTTTTATAATGTATTACCTTGTGTGCATGCAGTCAGGCTTGGAGACAGGTATGTGGGTCTGGTAGCCTGAGGAGACCCAGACAGAAACCACACCTGAAGCCAGGGCTGGCGGTGTGGTTATTTTATGGAGGAAGCTATCCTGTAGTAGTGAGCCTGAAGGTGAGCCACAGCTGCTGGTAGGTACTGATGTTCCCTTGGACAGACTGACTGCAAGGGCAGAGGTGAGTGGCATTAGCCAGGCTAACAATGAGGCACCACTGTCAGAGGATACCAGTCTTTATGGGGAATGGGTGCTAGGAAGCGTCACAAAGGTACAGCTGAGACAGGCTCAGCTCTCAGACCCTTCACTAAGAGGTTTGAGGAAGGTAGCTAGGAAGTCACTTGATTTTCAAGGAAAAGAGGAGTCTGTATACTTGGAACAAAGGGTTACTGTACAGAGAGTGGACCCCTGAGGGAGGGATAGAGGGTGAGGCAATACAGCAGTTGGTAGTGCCTAGAGCCTACCATCTGGAACCTCTAGCCATACCCATGGCATTCCTTTTGCAGGTCATATGGGCATAAAGCCTACCTAGAGACATATTATGCAGAACTTTTATTGGTCTGGAATTGCAAGGGATGTAAAGGGTACTGCAGGACCTGTGAGCAGTGCCAAAAAGTAGGCAAGGTAAGATACAAGGTCAAAGCTCTTTTGAAGGCTTTGCCTGTGATTCAGGAGCTATTTCAGGGGGTAGCTATGGATATTGTGGGGCCTCTGTGTACTCCAAGTTACACATGGGAAAAAGTATATCCTATTGGTAGTAGATTATGCTACGAGATACCCTGAGTCTGTGTCTCTGTCCTCCATTCAGGCAGAGAAGGTGGTAAATACTTTATTACTTTGTTATTTTCAACAAGGTGACAAATGCTTTGTTAGAAATTTTCAACAGGATAGGTTTCCTGAGATAAATACTGACTGACAGAGATTCTAATTTCATGTCAGACCTGCTGGCATGTCTGTGGAAGTGCTGTGGGGTGAAGCACCTAAAGACAACCCCCTACTATCCCCAGACTAATGGTCTTTCAGAGATGTTAAACTCTACAATAAATACCATGTTACAGGCATTTGCAGACCAGTTTATGAGAGAGTGGAACAAATATTTGCCCCATCTGCTGTTTGCTTACAGAGAGGTACCCCAGTAATCCACAGGTTTTTCACCTTTTGAGTTGCTGTATGGGCATAAGGTGAGGGGACCTTTATATCTGATTTGTGATGAGTAAGAGAATGAGTGTGAATCACATAAGGATTCTGTTGTGGCATATGTCCTAAACCAGAGGACAAATCTCAGAAAGATCAGGAGAACCTGGCAGGAGCCCAACAGCAAAGAAAGGTCTGGTGACAGGAATGCTCAAGCCAGAGAGTACACTTGGGGGAAGCAGGTGATGGTTCTCATTCCTGTCAGACACAATAAGCTGCAGGCAGCTTAGGAGGGACCTTTAAAGTGGCAAGGAAGGTCACTGATGTTAACTACATGGTAGAACTGTTAGACAGGAGGCAAGGGCACAAATGTACCATGTTAACATGATGAAACCTTACCATGATAGGAAGGCCCTTGTGCTACATATTTGCAGTAGGAGGCATGAGGAGTCTGAAGGGGATCGATGACTACAGCTAGCCAGTCAGCAAAATGCCAAGTTACTATGGAGGAATCTAGGGTTGTAGGCATATGATATGACAGTGCAGCACTGTAGTGGGGTCAGCAATGCTATGGCAGATGGGATCTCAAAACAAGGAATGGGATAATATATTCCTAGACAGGTTCCTTCCTCTCAAGCAACATTTCACAATGTGTACTTGAAAAACTAGCTTAAGTTTTCAAAGGGGAGAGAGATGTGACAATAGCATGTACTGCCAGCCATGCCTGGAGAAGTGGACCAGTGGTTGTGTGACATGTGCTAGCTGGAATTTTGTAAATAATTATATGTCATTTGTATATCAAACTGATTTATACAGATGCTTGTATTGAAAAATATATTTGTAAAGCAACTTGTGTTAAAATGTATCAACAGTGTGCCCTGCTGGAAGGAAAAGAAATGTACATGCATTATTGTAACTGTTTAAATGTATACATTGCAACAGCATATTCTGGAAGAGAAGAGGTTAATCCACCTGACATTGAAAAAAAATATTCTTGAAATTAAATTACTTTATGGGTTAAGCCATAAAGATGTTATCTCATAGTTTTGAATGAAGCCAGAGATGCAATGTCTCTAAAAAGTATAGTTTATCAGCTCCTGTAGGAAGAAGGGAAGTATTTTATGGTTTTATGACTTCTAGGAGATCTGAGCAAAGCTCTATATCAGTGAGTATGGTAACACATAGGTGCTAAAATCCAGTCAGCTTCTAGTGCTGGTGGTAGCATGGGAAGCAGAAGCTAGATGACCAAATGTATGTGATGTCATTCTGTACAGAAATAATGTTTTAATATTAGAAGAGACTGAAGTCTCAGGGTCATTCTGCATTCTGTCTTGGATCTGACAACAAGCACCACTCACCCACATTATCTTGACTTGCTCTATTCAGTAAGTAGGAATTATATCAGTCAATCAGGAATAGATAGTGAGATTAGTTATACTGTTTTTCTATAACTGTATGAAACTTTCCATCAGTGTTATTTTTAATATTTCCTGTGACTGAAACTCTGGTGTTTACTGTAAATAGATATTTAGTATTTTCATGTTCGTTTATTATTTATTGTTGAATATATTTAGACTTTCCATTGTGGCTGGTCCTTCTTAGTTTTGAGAGTATTTGCATATATTTACTTGGTGATAACTCTGGTCACTCCTGCAGGGGTGTAGCTAGGATTTTCACATTTGTACTGACAGCTCTCAAACTGCTACCCCCCTCCCCAGCCAAGCTACGGCCATTCTCGTAATTCACGGTTCGCTCTTTTAGTGTCGATGAAGAGGCATTCGCTGTAATGCCTCTTCAGTAATATAATATAAATTCACTCAAACTCCATTCCTTGAATTGAAAATTAACCTGAAATGTCAGTTCTTTGAAAAATGCAGCATGGTAGTTGGGGTAGAGACTTTATGCTTTTGTTTTCTGTAACTAAGGTACAGGTTTTGAGCTTGAGTAAATTACTAACAACCTGCTACCACTAACTAGGATGTTTCATTCACACACACACCCCTACCTACCTCTTAGTGCAAGAAATATGGACAAAGCCTAAAATAAACAGGGACAGATATTAAATAATGTTCTCATGAACTTAGAAAGTTGCTAGAATAATAGGATTTGTGCTAGTATGAATTTTTCTAAAGGACATGAAGTCTGAAGCTCAAATGTCTGTCATTATTTAACAACTTCAGCCTTCAATGATTTTCTAGAAAATCACAAAATTTATGAGGAACAGACAAAAAATATGGGGCAAAAATCTGGACATTCTGCAAAATGTGGACAGTTGAGAGGTATGCTACGTACCACACACACAAACACACACACACACACACACACACACACACACACACACACACACACACACACACACACAAGACCTCTCAACCTCTTACAGCAACAAACTCATAAATAAAACTGAGGCAAAGGCCCAAAAATAAGGAATTTTTTTTTAAATATTGCTCTTATAAACTTAGAAAGATAATAGAATAGTAGTAGGTCTTGCATCAATACGAATTTTCTGAAAGGTATGAAATCTGAAACTGAAATGTCTGCATTATTTTCTAACTTCAGTCTTTAACAATTTGCCACTAATTTGCCAGAAAACTGCGATTTTATGGAAAACGGACCAAAAATGTGATGCAAAAATATAAAATTGCCAGACAATACAGCTGGGAACCTGTCAAAGGAGGGACACCATTTTAATATGAGCACAGTTAACTTAGAGCAGCTGACAAAATTAGAGAATCTACATGCATTTCTGAAATAAAAGTAATGTATAACTCTGATCATTACAGTTATTTATAAAAGTAAAGTAAACCCTCTATGTATTCTTCCAAAATTGCTATTTTGTGGAGGGGATCATTAGGGAAGAGCAACATTTTGAGCCAAAATCAGGGACAGTTAAGGTTTGGCTATGCCTAATTCTATAAAGCAATTTATTTGCATGTACCTCTCAACCTGTTAATGCAATAAATCTGGACAAGGCCAAATATATTGAGAGAACATATAAACAGTACTAAAAATTGCTCTTGTATAAACTGGGACAGTTGATAGAACAGGTCTTATTTTAGCATGCATTTTTCTGAAGGTTATAAAGTCTGAAACTAGTGTGTCATTATTTAGTGACTTAATTCCTAAATCATTTGCCAGAAAACCACAAATTGAGGAACAAACCAAACATAAGAAGCAAAAAATCTATTCATTCTTTAAAAATCTGGACATTTGGGAGGTATAGTTCAGCTGGGGCTGTCTAAGTTTGCCGCCCTTCCCCCTCACAAAACCATGGTCGAATGGAGCCTCCCCCTGCAGCCATTCCAATGATCCATTACTTTGCTATTTCACTCCATTTACCATAAACACTAATGTGCATACTGATTTACTTCTATGATGATTTGAACTTCATTTGGAAGTTTTATTTTGCATTTTACAGCACAAACACTAAGACATCTGCTAAACAAACTTGGCATTAAAACTTCTCTGCCCTTGAAACTCATATTCATTGAAACATTAAAACCCACATTCAAAGAAAAATACATTTTACCCGTGGCAGATAAAAATTAATTCTGGGCTGCTTTTAAATCATAGGCCCTTGCATATGAAACATACATGTGCTCTTTGATACACCTTCCTATTGCTTTGAACATTTTTCCAGTAAACAAAGAAACAAAACTGCCCAATTCAGAACATTTCCATCATAAAAGTCTAGTCAAACTTTTACAATCCACTATTATCAGTAAATAATATGCACAATCTCTGAAGTAGTAAAAAAAGTCATCTAAATAATTCCACATTAAATAAATCTAACTAATGAAGAGGTTGCTGCTAGCAATCACCTTTATATTTCATGACTTCACCGAAAAATAAAGTATCTGATGCCCCTGAGGAATAAATTGCCTAAATTACATTAATAATAAGCTAGTAATATTGCAATAGGAAATGGATGGCAAACTGATAACAGGCTCATAGTTAGTGTCTTAACTTTCAGTACAGCAGCATTCACCCCTTATGGGAGTAGAACCAACAACCTTCTGCATTAAAAGCAAGTACACAACATTTTATGCTACTAGCAATGTGAGCCGACTTAGCATAATCAGCACTAAACTTCTCTTCCCCTGCAGCTCTCAGCTCCTTGTAAAATCTATGCAATACTCAACTACATCTCAACTTCGCAGCACAAGAAGTCTGGAAAAAGCCAAATTTATTGGGGTGGGTCAAAAGGGCAAAAAACAGGAACACATTAAACATTGCTTGTATAATCTTGGAAAGCTGCTAGAATAAAATGCTGTGTTACCATCATACATTTTACTGCCAAGGTCACTGTGCAAAATAGTCAGAACATCATACCACTATGCCAAATCGCCTGCTTTGTGAAAGAGAGGAAGACTGAAACTTAAATGGCTATCATTTAATGAATTCAGTTCTCACCATAGTTGTCAACCTCTTAGCACAAAACACCTGGACAAACCCAGTAATGAGGGAATACAGCCCTCAAACATATTCAGTGAATTCAGTTCTTGCCATAGCTGTCAACCTTAGCACAAAACCCTGGACAAAGCCAATAACAGGGTATTACAGTCCCAAAAATAAGGACAAATTTCAAATAGTCATAAACTTAAAAAATGCTATAAAAAGGTTGTGTTAGTATATATTTATTGCTAGAATAAAAAGTTGTTTTACTATGTCAAAAACACAGGGATAAGATGCAGACTCCACACAGAAGGCACCCCAGCCAAGAATCAAACCAGAAAACCTATAGCTGTGAGGCAACAATACTGCCACTGCACCATCAAATATGTAAGGAAGTAAACATTCAGAAACCTGAAGTCTGAAATTTAAATGCCTGTCAATTTGTTAATCAGGACAGTCTGACTTGGAACAAAAAAAAAAAAACAATTCTCAGCAGAGGCCCAGGAAAAAATAATGCAGACATGTCTTTGTAACATGGGAGGACACAAAAGCAAACCCACACAAACACAGGGAGAAGATACAGAACCCCCCCCAACAAAGAAGGCACCCCAGCCAAGAACCAAACCCAAGAACCTACAGCTGTGAGACATTAATGCTACGTTGCTACCACTGCACCATCAAATTTCAAGCATTGCAATATTTAAAAACCACAGATACGATACAGATATTGATCAGATCAAATATGAGGCAAAATCTGCATTTTTACAAATGGTGGTGGGTAGGGAATTCAGGTCTTTAACACCTGCATACAAGGTACAGGCTTCAAGCCTGAGGTATTCCCTACCACACCACCATGAGTAATCACCAGTACATCCCACCTGGGGCATTTACACACACACACACACACACACACACATGGTATCCATGCTGCAACAGTCATTTGGCAGAGCTTAGAGACTAAGCAGAGAGCAGTTAATTACAAAAAGTAATGGAGATCATATATACTCATTATGGTAAAGTAAAACAACAAAAGATGTTTATTAATCATAGACAGATGTGTATGGCTTTTCTGCCATGTTCAGGTAATAATGCGGTATGGTATTTCCATATTATCATTGTAACCAATACCCTCGCATCCTGCAGGTACCTTATCTACACTTCCTTTTTCCTTGCATACAAGTTTTGCTGTTTCTGCAGTTATAACAAGCATGCAATAAATGTTACTGATGCTAACCATTTCAAGCTCTAGTGCTTTTTTTGTTGTCATTGAAAATCAAAATTAATTTGCAAATAAAATAATGCATCACTACAAAGTATTACTTTTTTATGCTTAAACTTATTCTCATTGCATGCTGATAATTTCCTCTTTTACTTGTAGTTGTCATAACTGAAGATTTTATGAGTCACAAGTAATGGTGAAGCAGTCAGTCTTCTATAAAAGTGAGGAAGGTGTATTTAAACTGTAACACTGCAGTAAGTGCCTGTCTTGAGTACACATTTATGAGCTGAAATTTGCAAGTACATCGAGTTTTGAACAGATAGATAACATATACATATGTATCAAAATATGACTACCACCTGTGCAAATTATATGTTTTATGTACCTATGTCTGTTTTTCCTGTGTAAATAATTATCTTATACGGGCTCTTTATGTGATGAGCATCACTGTTACATGCATTCTTACATATAAGAAATGCTGAGTGCCATTGCTATATGCATGCTGAAGAGGTATATAAGAACTTTAGTAAATTTAATTGGTAATTCCTTATGTGTGTGATTTACTTATTGTATTTTATACATAGGTGTTTACAGAAAATGGAAATAGAAACTTAAATACAGTCACAGAAAAATAAATGAAATATTTCAGTTTTAGTGGAAGAAAACTGTAATCATATACACAGGCCATGTTTTCGAAGTATGGCATTGTTTGCATAACTCAATGTAATTGATAAGTAGTACGAATATGAAAGGAGGCTCAGAGTCCATTCCCATCACGGTGTAGGTTTTGCACTTACATCAGGAACTTGGACTTATATTCCAGTGCTGGGACTGGTACATAGCAAGAGTAGGGTACTACATCCGTCACACACACACACACACACACACACACACACACACACACACACTTGCACTTCATATTACTCACCAACCCTCTCGGAAGACCCTTCTAAATAACGTCCATAACGCCGCTTCGTGTACATCCAACACCCTTCGAAATAATGTCCATAACGCCACCCTTCGAAATAACGTCCATACCCTCTCTCCATAACGCTCGTGTACATCCAACATCCTCCCGCTTGAAAACGCATTTAAAACGCGGCTGGAAATACATGCGCAGTTAGCTCCATTCCGATTGGCTGCCCTGATGAGCTGACGTCATCGTGCAGTAAAGCGCGAAAAAACAAAGTTTAAAAAGCTACCCCCCTTCTAAATAAGTTGTACTGAAATCAGTACAGTGCGTATGCCTCCCGACGTCCCTGCACTCCTGAAAGCCTGGCTGTTTGGTCAGCATTGCAATTTGCATTAATAGCAATTTCATTCAGTATAATTGGATACCATTTTAAGAGCATTGTAGTAACCGACTGGTGGCAGTGAATCTACCTTATAGTCTGGGCAAAGTTGGTAGCAAATTGCTGTCAGCCTTTCCCAGGTGTGTGTGTGTGTGTGTGTGTGTGTGTGTGTGTGTGTGTGTGTGTGTGTGTGTGTGTGTGTGTGTGTGTGTGTGAAAAATTAAATCTCAAAGAGTGTGTGTGTCAGCTACTTGAGCAATGGACACGAAGCACTGGTTTCACAGAGAGGACTTGGCTTGGGCATTTGTCCAAGGACCTAACCCTACAGCTCTACCAGTTAAGAGTCTTATGGGGGACCTGGAGGGAGACAGAAAAATCCAGACCCCAGGCTGACTGTGTTCCCTGTGTGCTCTTAAGGAAAACTGTGCTTGATGCAGAGAGGTTTGCATCATGAAATACTGAGTGTATCCATTTGTATTCCAAGTGAATGTCCTTCTACAGTGTCAGTAGTGAGGATTCAGAATCCTTGATTACTGGCCCAGAGTAGGGATGTCGCATGGGGGTATTTGTATTATTTCATTGATTGGATTATTTTACAATATATTTTTCCTGTGAAAGTACATGATTCTTTTTCACTGACATTCTTTGTATTCTGTTTGTTAAAATTGTCTGGCATTACCAGTATCTCAGCACTCACTACCAAGCAAGTTAGCCAGAAAAATGTTGATTATAAGCTTTTACCTCTACTATATGCAACCCTTCAGACTTTTGCTTCTAGCTCACTTGTTAATAAAATGATTTATTTAATCTAATCTACAGTACTTGCTTGCAATGGGATATTGCAATGTCATGTCTGTGAAAGCCTACACTATTTTTTTCAGGTTAAATCTGAAAAAGCTCCCTAGCAGTTAATTAAATGCTTTTCATGTTATATTTTAAAATGTTTGTACTTATTTAAACTCTGCCTGCTTTGTTCTTCACAAAAGTTAACATTGTAAAATATCTTCCTAGTGGCCAAGTGTATCCTACCTGCCACTAAGAGATAACAACAATGTCAAGATCCCTAGTGAAGGAGGACATTGCGATGCAAGTAGTAGTAGAAATGTTTTCAACAAGAGGCTGTACAGCTTCAATTGTATTAAGTGAAACAAATAATTGATGCCAATATTTTGAAATTCAAAATATAATAAACCTCAAAACAATTAAAATTAAAATGATCACAAAAGGAAGTACAGTTGCTTTTTGCTATCAGATTGCCAAAACCCCACAAAACATTCAGACTAAATTTGTCTGAATCATTGGTATTGTTACTGAAAGGGTTTTTGAAAGGTAAAGTGCAGAGTTAGGGGTAACTGGTATTATTAAGGCGATTTGGGGCCTTCACCTTCTGCACTGCAATAGTAATGCCTTGCTTGTCCCTAACAAAGTATGTGAGCCAGCAGGCAGGAAGCACAATACCATAGTAGTACAAAAATATCTGTCCAAACACTATTCATAGTTAATATTTCTTACTGCTTATTCAGCTGCCACTTTACAGTCTGAATTTATCAAAGTACTTCAGCTAAGAAATACCCGCGGTAGTGGTGCTGCAGTAGCGTTGTCGCCTCACAGCAAGACATTGTCGCGTTTGATTCTCAGCTAGAGCGTCTTCTATGTGGAAGCATGCATGAATGGGCGTGCCTTCATTGAAGAGTGTGCATCAGGGCTGGTAACTTGGCACGTAAAAATCCACTACCAAACATTAGTGGACTGGAGTTCCGCTGTGGCGACCCCTAACCGGGATAAGCCAAAATACACAACAACTTCAGCTAAGAAATAGGAAAACAAGTACCATACTGGCCTGTGGAGCTTAAGGACTTCCAAACTATATTCTGTCCCCTACATTGATAATATATTTTGCAAGACTACATTACAGGCTTTTATATTACACTGCATACTGCTTTGCTGAGGTCAAGTTTAGCCTACCATAAGCAGGTTTATAATTTGATACCAAGCACAAGCAGGCAGAGTATACTTAAATGCTATAAATGTGTCCATTAACTGGCTACTGTTTGGTACCAAACTTTAGTAAAGGACATGCAGTGATTTCTGTAGGACAAGAACAACAATTCTACCATACTTTAATAGGATGGATTGCCAGAGTCTATATTGCTGTTCACTAAATGTTATATGCACAGAGATTTAATAGTCTAGCCAACAGTGGACAGTTATGTAGCATTACTCATTAGCAGCCTGTAATTGGATTTTTATCTGCTTTGCAGAGCCCCCTGTGCTCTTTAACTAGGTCTCTCCCTTGGTATTCTAACAGGAGCCTACCACTGTTCCCCTGAAGTGCAGAATGCATCAAGTCAAAAGCAGACATCAGTCTGAAATATGGGAAAGGGGTGGATTGTGGTGTAATCTTTCAGTTTTTCTAAATAAGGAGAATCCATTGTTTTCATTTATTTTTTGGAAACTCTTGCCTGAGGATGCTAGCATGCTGCATTCCAACTCTTGCCTGAGGATGTTAGCATGCTGCATTCCATTTTTAGTGGGTAGTACTTTGAACCATGTTCTTTCTCCTAACAGAATGGCAACTCTTTTGTGGAGGGTATGAGCGCTAGCATCAATTACCTTTACAGACATCGGACTATCCAGGAATGTTAAGATGTCAGGGATCAGCCAACAGACCTGTAGATTACATTTCCCTGACTTCCTAACCTGTCACTTCACATAGAGTATTTGGAGGAAATTTTCTTTCTACACTTCCTCGATGCAGCTCTGCTTTGCAGAGTTTTGCTACACAAAGCTGCAATTGGCTCACCACCCTACTTCTTTTCCCAATCACCCCATATCATTAAAAGTATAGCTAACCCCAGAATACTTTTTCTTTCCTCCTGTTGTTAATCCAGCCAGAAAATAGATAAATTTAATCTCTTTATTATGACCACCAAACAACTGTGCACTGAATCAAGGTAGTTGGATTACATTGCATCAAACTAACACTCAGTCTGACAGCCAAATGCCTGCTCTGTATTGCTGTTAAAACTCTTATTACAAAGAATGTAAGTTAAAAAGAATAAAGAATAAGCTGTGTAGAGGAAATGGGAGAGTCAGATATCAGAGTTACAGGATTATTCTCATCAAAGATCTAGCCACGTTGACAACAAATTTCAGTAGTTCCAGGAAAGAAGAGGCTATTATTATATGTATAGACACTCACCCTCTGCAACATGTATGGCTTTGTTCATGCTAATAAAGCTATTAACTTTGTGTAATGAGACAATCTGTTTGTTAAAGTACGTTGGAATTATCAGAACATCTGTACTCACTACCAAGGGCGTCCGCAGGCAGGTGCAAGGGGGTGCACTTGCACCCCCCTGGAATCGGCTGATTAGTTAATCTTCTCTTAGTTTAAAATTTAAAAAAAATATATTTTTTATTTTTAGGGCGTTCTTCTTTAAGAACGCCCTTCAAGTCCAGGCACAGATGCGTGCTGACATCATCACTCAGTGCGCATACTTTCGGTTTTGCGAGCGGGAATGAAACGGACAGTTTCAGGTTTGTGAGCCGGAACTGAAACAGACGGTTTCAGTTTTGCGATGGGTTTACCTTAGCTGCGACTGGAGGAGGACTGAAGATGGAGTCAGATCAGCGAGCAGTGAAACAGAGCTGTGGGTTTACTTTAGCTGAGGACTTCACGAGAGATAACAGGGACGCTTGTCAGTGTGAGTAAGGTGTGTGTGTGTCATACATCTAGAAGAAGAACCCAAAGATGGATCTTTATCCTGTTTTAGTAAAGGACAAATTGTGTATGTTTCCATGATGGATTTATGTTAAATGCAGTTTAGTCTCTGTAAATGTTTTCTGTAAGAGAGGTAAAACACTGTGAGGTAATATTTTATATAATTAAAAAAAAGTGATGCTGTCATTACTTGGAGCTTCATTTTCCTTCAACCTTTTATTTTGTGCCTTTATTTCTATTAACAAATGTTATTTACTTTTTTCTGTTTCCTTGTTTAAAAGGCATCAATTACTTTTTCATTTCTAAGCAACTGTTCTGCTCTTTAATTTTCTAATAGTGTTTTTCTTCCTCATCTGTACATTTCCTGTTACTACAGGGCAGTGCAGTTATCAAACCTAGAATGTCTGCAATAGTGAAGAATTTAGTAAACTTTAATGACTTTCTTAATCTTAGAAACAGCATGTGTACCCTGTACACATGCTGTTTCTAAGATTAAGAAAGTCATTAAAGTTTACTAAATTCTTCACTATTGCAGACATTCTAGGTTTGATAACTGCACTACACATGCTGTTTCTAAGATTAAGAAAGTCATTAAAGTTTACTAAATTCTTCACTATTGCAGACATTCTAGGTTTGATAACTGCACTGGTATCATTTTCTTTAAGTATACCATTAAAGTTTCCTGTCATTATTATGTTTTCTTCCATATCTGAAGTAAAAATTTTTGGATACTTTCTAGAGAATTTAGCTCAATTCCCAGAATCTAGTATGTTTGCTAAGGTTAATATTCTGTTTTGATATTGAATGGCATAGCAGTGCAATGTTTTGCATCATTGCCTCATAGCAAGAGGTTCTACAGCTTGATTCTTGGCTGTGGTGCCTTCTGTGCACAGTCTGCATGTCCTCCTGCATTTGTGCGAGTTTCCTCTGGGTGCTCCTGTTTCCTACCATGTTACATTTGAATATCAGACTTCATATTCTTCAGAAAGTGTATGGTAACACAAAAGCTTTTATTATAGCAATTTTCTAAGTGTATAAGATGGTTATTTGAAATTTGTCCCCATTTTTGGGACTGTATTCCCCATTATTGTCTTCATCCAGGTTTTGTGCTAAGGTTGAGAGCTATGGTAAGAACTGAATATGTTTGGGGCTATATTCCCCATTACTAGCTTTGTCCAGTTGTTTTTGCTAAGAGGTTGATAAGAGGTATGTTGAGAACTGAATTCACTGAATGTTTGGGGCTGTATTCACCCATTATTGGCTTTGTTCAGGTGTTTTGTGCTAAGAGGTTGACAGCTGTGCTATGGTGAGAACTGGATTCACTAGATGGTAGCCATTTAAGTTTCCATCTTCCTCTTTCACAAAACAGCTTATTTGGCATAGTGGTATGTTGCTCTGTTTTGCACAAGGTCCCCTGGGTTCAAGATGTGGCAGTGAAATGTATGGTGGTAACGCAGCATTTTATTCTAGCAACTTTCCAACATTATATAAGCAATGTTTAAAATGTGTCCCTGGTTTTTGGCCTTTTGTCCACCCCCCCCAATAAATTTTGGCTTTTTCTAGATTTCTTGTGCTGCAAAGTTCAGAGATACAGCTGAGTGTCGAGTAGATTTTACAAGGAGATGAGAGCTGCAGGGGAACAAAAGTTTAATGCTGTTTATGCTTAGTCTGCTTGCATTGTTAATAGCACAACAGGTTGCTTTTGATGCTCAAGGTTGTGGGTTCTACTCCCACAGTAGTTAGATGCATTGCTGATGCTGTACTGTGTTATACAAGGGGTGGATGCTGCAGTCCTTTTGGCAAAGATACCTGGTAAGTATGAACCTGTTATCAGTTTGCTATGCATTCCCTATTGTGGTATTACTAGCTTATCATTTTTTAATACATGCAACATAGGCAATTTATTCTTCAAGGGCAAGTCATGACATATAAACTTGTTTGTTAGCAGCAATCTCTTTATTAGTTACAGATTTCTTTAATGTGGATTTTACTACTTCAGAGATTGTGCATATATACTGGTGGACTATAGAAGGTTGAGTAGACTTATTTATGATGTAAATGTTCGAATTGGGCAGTTTTGTCATTTGGTGTATGCATTTTGTTTCATTGTTTACTGGAAAAATGCTCAAAACAATACATTTAAAATGCCCTCTAACAAGTGTACTATATTGTACAAGGAATATAATGTAATGCAGTCAGGAAGGTGTATCAAAGAGCATGTGTATGTTTCACGTTCAAGGTGCCTATGATTTTGAAAATAGCCCAAACTTAATCTTTATCTGCCACTGGCAAAATGTATTTTCTTTGAATGTGGGTTTCAATTCAATGCTGTTTCAATGCATGTGAGTTTCAAGGGCAGAGAAGTTTTAATGCTAAGTCTATTTTCATTGTGAGACTGCATTGCTTTGCTTAACAGATATTAGGGTTTGTGCTGTAAAATGCAAAATAAAACTTTCAAATGAAATCTAAATCATTGCAGAAGTAAAGCAGTATGCACATTACAGTGTTTATGGTAAATGGGGCAAAATAACCAAGGAATGGGATATTGGAATGGCTGCGGGGGGGGGGGGGAGGCTCCATTCGACCATGATTTTGTGAGGGGGGGTAGCAAACTTAGACAGCCCCGGTTGAACTATACCTCTCAGTTGTCCATATTTTTGCAGAATGAATTGATATTTGCTTCTTATTTTTGGTTTGTTCCTCATACAATGTGTGATTTTCTAGCAAGTAATTTAGGAATGAAGTCACTAAATGAGAGACATTGAGTTTCAGATGTCATAACCTTCAGAAAAATGTATGCTAATGCAAAACCTGTTCTATCACTTGTCTTAAGTTTATACAAGAGCAATTTTTAGTAGTGTTTGTGTTCCCCAATATTTGACCCTGTCCAGATTTCCTGCATTAAGAGGTTGAGAGGTATGTGCAAATCGCTTTGTAGATGTAGGAATATCCAAACCTCTCCATTGCCCCAATTTTGGCTCAAAATGTTGCTCTCCTAATAATCCCTCCTCAAAATGGAAATTTTGGAAGAAAACATGATTGAAGTCTCCTAGAATAATGGTATTGGCTTAATGCATAGGGACACCATATTAGTTAGGTAGGAGATATGGACTGATGGGGTACATAGAGGGGACCTATAGTTAGGTATGACACAGTAAGGAGTTTTGTTAATGCTAAGTTGGATGTAGAGGAATTCCACGTCATTATCTCACCTAGCAAGTCTGGAGATGAATTGTTCTTTAAGAATATGCAGATACCATCACCCTTTCATCTAAGCTGGTAGACCTGAACTTGTGGCAGGTATTCATCGGTCTTGAACCAGGTCCCTGTGATGAGCAGGTATTGAAATCCTGCATTAAAGGGGTGCTGTCATCGGTCTTGAACCAGGTCTCTGATGTTTTCCAGGGGAAGCAGTGCTTGTAAAGAGTGGACTTTTTAGGTTAGCCTCTGAAAAGGAAACTGGTTATTTTCTAATTCATGTAGCTATAAAATTCAGTATAAAAACTGTAAAAGTTTCTGAATGCAAACACTATTTATTAAAGCAGCATTACGGTAGGGAGTAGTTCAGTACAGAGAGATTCAACTATATACATAGCCATGAGTTCCTTTATACCTTTCTGTCAAAAACCAACACCATGGTCACACAGAGTTTACAGTTGTAACTTTGAAAAAAATCTGTTTTATGTATTTCTTGCACTAAGAAGTTGGTGTGTGTGTGGTAGCATACCCCTCAGCTGTCCAGGTTTTTGCAGAATGTCCAGATTTTTGCCCCATATTCCTTCTAAAAAGGATTGAAGTTGCTAAATAATGAGACATTTCAGTTTTAGACATCATATCATTTAGGAAAATGCATACTAACACAAATCCTGTTACTCTTGTAATTTTCTAAGTTTATGAGAGCCATATTTATAATCCGTCCCTATTTATTTTAGGCTTTGTCCAGATTTCTTGCACTAAGGTTGAGGCCTTGAGGGGTGTGGTATGTTTGTGTGAGAGAGAGAAAGTGAAATGCCCAAGTTAAGTTAGCAGGTGGAATTTATTTTCAAGTGCATTTTCAAGGAACTGTGAGTTTTAAGGGAAGTGAAGTTTACTGCTGCTCATGCCAAGTCTATTTACAATGTGCAACTGTTTTGTTTAGCAAATGGTATCTCTATTGTGGTATAAAGTTTTAAAGCTATGTTAGTAGCACCACAAGTAGAATATTTGCATCTTAATGTAGAGGCTTGAGGTTAGATTCCTACAGCATGTACATTTGTATGCTGCAGTCCTGAAGATGTCCTTCTTTGGATGAGATGCCTAATAACTATGAACCTGTTTTTCAGCTTGCCATCCATTTTCTATTGCAATATACCAGCTTACCATTTTTAATTTAACATAGGCAATTTATTTTTTGACAGCAGCAGGCACTGAATTTGTAGATGAAACACTGAAATATACAGTTGTTTTCTAGCAACAACATCTTCATTAGTTTCAGATATCTTTAATGTGGAATTATTCAGATTACTTTTACTTTGGCAGAGACACTCAGACAAGTGTTGCTGTATAATACAAGGGATATAATTCAATCAGGTAAATCAAATAACTTTTGCATGGCCCTAACAGTGTGCAAGGAGACTATTGCTTGAAAACAGTTCAAAGGTAAATAACCTGCCACTGGCCAGATGCATTTTCTTTGAATGTGGGTTTCAATGCTGTTTCATTGAATGTGAGTTTCAAAAGTAGAGAAGCTTTAATGCCAAGTCTGTTTTCATTGTAAGACTATTGCTTTGTTTAGGTTTATTAAATGTCTGTGTTTGGGCTATAATGTTTGAAATAAAAGTTGTAAATTAAATCCAACTGCCTGTAATCATTGTAGAATTAAAGCATAAAACAGTATGCACACAGATTTGAACAGTGTCTACAGCAAATGGGGAGAAATAGCCAAGTAATGGGACACTGGAATGGCTGTGTGGGCGGGGCTTGGGGTGGGTGGACTTGGGCGTGGCTATGTTGGCAGGGGGCGGGGAGAGCTATGTGGGTGGGGCTCTGGGTTTGCACCCCCCTGCAAAAAATCCTGCGGGCTCCCTTGCTCACTACCCACCACACTGAGTCAGGAAATGCTGGTTATAAGGTTTTTAACCCCTGTCATATGCAACCTTCCAGACTTTGGGTTCTAGCTCACTCCTTAGTTAAATGATTTATGTGGTCTGATATACAGTAGTCATCTCTCATTCAATGTGATATTTCAATGCCATGGTGGATGCTGTCTAAGCTGATATTTCACATTAAACATTAAAATAGCTCCATGACAGTTAAATCCTTTGCATTTTACATTTTAAAATATTTCTCTAGTTCTCATTTAAACTCTGCCTGCTCAAGTCTTCACAAGAGTTAACATTCTAAAATATCTGCCTGGTGGTCAAATGCAGCCAGTCTTCTACTAAAAGGTAAACTAAGGAGGACATTGTGATGCAAATGGTAGAATAAATGTTTACACACAGAGGTTGTACAGATTCCAATATTACATCTCAGTCATTCCTCTTAGCCAGGAATGCTCCTTGTTTTGTTTGTTTGTTTGTTTCTGTGCTTGGGGTCTACTACAAGCACCCAAGTCCCAAGTGCTGAAATATGACTGCTTTGCTACCAGGGACTTGGGCATCTCTTACCTTGCATGACCAGCTGCTCACCCTTGAAGTCAACTACATGTTTGGTTGAGATTAGACTGCAGAGGGGAAAAAATGGACCTTATCCAAACACAGTGGCAGAGTTCGGGCAAGGGTCTGCTTTACTCACTACCCTATGCTCATTCCAACCCACCTGATATTTATACCTATCCTCAGAATACTTTTCCCCTCTTCCTGTTGTTAACCCTGTCAGAAAATAAACAATCTACATCCATCCACACTAACTACCAATAATGGTACAGGACACTAACAAGCAAAAACACTATCAAACACATGTTTTCCTGTTAATCCAGTCAAAAGATAAACAAGTTGTATCCCATCACTCTAGTCACCAAGAGCAGTACATGACTCTAAGTAGCTGACACACACACTCTTTGAGATTTGATTTATACACACACACACACACACACACACACACACACACACACACACACACACACACACACACACACACGGGAAACACTGGCACATATTTACTAGCTATGCCCCCTTTCTGCTCAGGCTATAAGGTAGTTTTTACTGCCACCAGTCACTCCTTATCAGCTACTTTAAGGCCCTTAACAAAGGGTGTCCAATCTTACTGTGTAATATTACTATTAATCCAAATGGTAGTTTGACCAAGAGTAAGGCTATTAGGAGGGGCTTACAGTGTCACCAAATAAATATGCAAGTACTCTCAGAACTTAAATATGTCTCACAAATATCAGCCACAATGAAAGGTTTAAATATATTTTATAATAAATAATAAAAGAACAAGAAAATACTCAGTAAATAATCACAGTTACATCACAGGAAATATTTAAAACAACATTGCAATACAGTCTCAAATAAATAAAGGAAACAACTAAGCTATACTTCACTATATTCCTAACTGTATCTAAGAGAAATGACTGTACCCTAGTTAACTTAATCAATTAATTTACAGAGCAAGGCAAGCAGATGTGGTGAGTGGATGTTCTTGTCAGGTCAAAGACAAAATACAAAATGTTCAGTCTCTCTCTCTCTCTCTCTCTCTCTCTCTCTCTCTGTCTCTTAGAGTTCTTAAATTAATATCCCAAATACTACTTCTGGGATACTTGTAGAATGACATAATTTCTTGTCATATGACTTCAGTACCCAGGCTCACAACCATTGATACAGCTGGAGCATTTAGCATCTACCTGTCCACTCTCCTTAAACTCCTGGAACTCGGGACCCGATCAAACAGACACTTCTGTTTCTGCATCCCACTAAGGCTGAGAAGCAAAAAAAAAATAGATAGATAAATAAAAAGAGTTTTTTCTACTTTTAATACTGTAACAAACCACTTACTACATTTGTAGCAAGTGGCTTGCTTCAACTTAAACCACACCCAGAGTGCTGAAACATTACTAGTACTGCACTAGCAGATGATCATCATCTCCTGATCACTCATCCTAACACCTTGCACCCAGGACAGCTGTCCACTTTGCTGTGCCCTAGCTATCTTACTACTTCTGATTCCTACCAGCCCTTGGATTCAAAAATAATATTTTCTGTTTCGACTGCTTCCAGTACTTACCAGCTGCAAAGACAGTGTATTTTATAATAGGTTCATAGGTTCATAGGTAGGTACTAGGCTAGCTGCCCAAAGGCATTTATAAGCATAGCAAGAATGTGTTGGCTTTCGCCGCCCCCTTAGATTAGTCCCCTGTGCCTCTGTCCAGCAGAGCCATTGAAGTGATCCCCGGGGTAAATTTCCTGTTTCCCATCCACTCATCAAGGTTTCTCTTGAAGAGTGTTAGTGAGGAGCTCTGCCTAATGTAGATTGGAATCTTGTTCCAGAGCATGGGAAGTCTCTGGGACAGGAATCTATCCCTCCGGCATGTCCTATTTATTGTTGTGGTGAGGTTTAGATCCCTAGAGCATGTGGCTCGAGGGGATATGGTTTTCTTTAGGTGGAGCATGTCCATCAATTCTGGGTTGGACATGGCCTTGTATGTCAGGCAGAGATCACCGCTGAGTAGGCGGTATGCAACTGAGTACAGCTGGAGTTTCTTCAGTCGAGCTGCATAGGGCATCTGTTTGAGGCCAGTGATCCTCTTGGTGAGGTACTTCTGTGGTCTTTCCTGCTGTTGCAGGTGCCTTGTAAGGTACATCCCAAATGGGGCATTGTACTCTATGATGGGTCTAATGAGTGATGCATAGAGGGGCACAATGACCTCTTTTGATCTGGATGCAAACCCTTTTGTGATTAGGTGGGCCACATAGAAGGATTTTCTAACCACTTTGGCAATGTGATTATCAAAGGAGAGATTACTATCTACTTGGGTCCCCAGATCCCTTATTTTGTCTTCCGTACTTAGGGGGCTACCACCTATGTGGTAATTTGTGGGTACTTCGATTTTTCCAAAGGGGACAACTATGCACTTTTTGGCATTTAGCTTGAGGCCATGGTTTTGACACCAGGTATCTGTCTCAGTGAGACCCTTTTGGAGGATGTCGGTGTCAACCGGAGAGTTAATTATAGCCCCTAGTTTGCAGTTGTCTGCGAACTTGGTCAGCCATAGTCCTCCTGTGCTTGCCTGTACCTCTGAAAAGTATATACCAAACAGGAGGGTTCCTAGGACTGAACCCTGGGGAATGCCACTTGTAACCAGTTTAGTCAGACCTAGCTCCCGCAACTTTTATCATGTGGGTTCTGTCTGTGAGCCAGTTAGCAACCCATCTCATGACTTAGGGGTTTATGTTCAGGCTGGTGAGCTTGTCTATAATACCAGAATGGGGAATGGTGTCAAAGGCCTTTGCAAGGTCTAGGTAGGCTGTGTGGACCACCTTTCCCTCATCTATAGCCTTGGTAACTGTCTCAAAGAAGTCCACCAGGTTTAGGAGGCATAATCTGCCCGTAACAAAGCCGAACTGGGTAGAGTCCAGTGTTTGGAGGTTCCCAATGTCTCTGTTAATGAGATCCATCACGATGCACTCCATAGCCTTGCAGAACAAGCTAGTCAGGCTTATAGGGTGATAGTTCCTGAGGTCTGTTGTGGCTCCACCTTTGTGGAGTGGAATAACCATTGCTGTGCGCCACTCTATGGTCACATAGCCTGCGGAGAGGCTGAGTTTGAACAGTGTGTTTAGATGAGGGGTTAGTTCATCTTTGAGCTCATGTAGGATGCAGCCTGGGACACTGTCTGGTCCCATTGATGTTGTGTTTTTGGCTTTGGAGAGGGCTGTTTTAACCTGAGTGTCTGTGATTTCAGGGGCACTACATTCTTCTGGTATGGTTATGGGCCATTTTGGGGGCGAGAGGGGGGTGAAGTTTGCACTGAACCTGTCTGCCAGGATGTTGGCGATATTGGTTGGTTCAGTGTATTTTGTGCTATTCTGCACTAACTCCGAGCAGATCTGGGAATTGCCACTTAGATTCTTGAAATAGCTAAAGAATGTCTTGTGGTTATCTTTGGAGTCTTTGGCAATTTGTCTTTCGAAACTAGCCTTGGATGATTTTATGAGGGATCATAATTTATTGCTGATATTGATCAGGGATGTCTTCCCCTCTTGGGATTTTAATCTTTTCTGTACTAGTTTCCTCCTTCTATCGTATAGCTTGTTTATGGCAGGAGTCCACCAGCCTGGTTTCCTTTTCTTGGAGGAGTGAGTCTTGGTTTTGCTTGGGATAGCATGATCCATGCATTCTTGTAGGTGCCCATAGAGTGCATTAGTAAAGGATTTTGCAGCTTGGAAAGTGTTATCCTTTAGCATGGGGGATTTGAAACTTTCCACCTCAGACTTAAGTAATGTGAAGTTTGCTTTTGAAAAGTTTTTCACGGTGGTTAATCTGACCAGGGGTGGGGGCGGAATGTGGATATCTATCCGGAGTGATTAGTATATGGTCATATCTCACCAGCAAAGGGTTGACCTCCGGTGTGGAACACTGGTCACCCATGTTGGTGATGACCAAGTCTAGTATGTTGTCACCTCTGGTGGGGGTGATGACCAGTTGATCCAGGGCATTTGAGTTTATAAATTCTAGAAAATGTTGGGCAAGGGAGTTAGTACTTGAGTAGTTCTCCCAGTTAATGTTTGGGAAATTGAAATCACCCAATATCAGGGTGTTTGGTAGGACCTTTATGTTTCCCAATGTTTCCAGAAATGTGGAATTGGGGTCCTGGGACATGGTGGGTGACCTGCAGCAAGCTACAATTTGAATTGCAATTCTGCCCATTGTTAGTTGCACGTGGATGATCTCTGAAACATCGTGCTGTGCCACTAACCTGGAGGTGTGGGTATCCTTGCTGAATATGGATATGCCCCCACCTTTTGTATTTCGGTCCGGGTTTTGTGACTGAAATGTATGGTATGAGTTGTAGCCTGGCAGTGCTGGGGTGTTCTCTGGAGCCTTAAACCAGGTTTCTGTTACTGCACATATATCGATTTTCTCCATACCTGAGGAGTGCCTCGCGTGCATGCATTTTGAGGTTTAGACTTCTGGCATTGAGTAGCATTGCCCTCAGTTTTTTGCTACTTGTGCTCTTTACGGCGGTAAATTTGTCTTTTGAGCCTTGCCTAAAAAAGGCATTATGGGGGTGGCAAGAGCCTTGGCCAGTATTCGAAAGCCTAAGGGTGACAGGTGCAAGTTGTCTCTAGCGAAGCAATGTGGCTTGTCGAACATTCACATTCTTCTTATCCAGTGGTGCCAGTCCATAGCAGCAGCAAATAAACTGCTCCCTCTTCCATACCTTATTATATTCTTTTGTTCGTCTAACACTTCCTTTCTTCATGTCTCACACCTCACACCTTAACTCTATTGTAATGGCTGTTTGATCTTAATTTATATCCCTCTTCTTTCTTTCTTTGCTCATTTTGTCCTTGCCGCATACTGGTCATCAGCTCCTTCTCATTCAGTTGTCCCATTCATTCCCTCATCACAGCTGACTGAGTGTGGCCATCATGTAACCAGCTATCAGGGGTTGGTTAAAGTTTTTCCATTTCTTCTGCCCTATGTTCCTGTGCATGCTCAACCAGAGGGAAAATAACCCTTTTATTGAAAAATAAAATAAATGTATGCATCACTAGTATTGTTAGCAATGGGTAGTATTAGTATTATTCTTATTGTTATTTCTGTTATTGCTGTTGATGCCCTTGAATATCATATGCATATTATTGCCTTTACTACTGTGTCTTGATTGCATTTATTAATTCTGCCTTCACGTGTTGCTCTGTGTTAATCTTGCTATTTTCCTGGCATATCATGTAATAGTATGTAACAAAAATACTGAAAATGTAGGGCACCAAACCATGCCATTTCAAAGATGTTTTCCCTGCTTCAGTAAGAGATGTGCAATTAAAGTCTGTTTTTCTAGTAAACAGGCCTCTTAAGAAACAAACATGCAACATGTGCCTGAAGCACAGAGCCTTATCTGAAAGGCATTTGCCTAACATCTGCACTGAATAACTGTTCTCAGCACAGACCAAAAGGTGCCGTCACAAATAGAACCTCAGAGCTGGATACTTAAACCTATACAGCACTCTGCTTCTTGGGCATTAAAGTGTCAAGAGGTCAGAAAGGAGTGACAAACTCATGATTTAAAAGAAAACAATGGCTGCAGCCATCTACTCTTCCAGTCATATTGTTAATCAAATAAATAATGTACTATGGAAAGAGAAATAGCCAGGGCAAAGGCTTAACTCCACCACTGTGGAGGCCGAGAAATACATTTCAAATCCTCTCTGCTCTTAAGACATATATACTGCAGTGGGACTGACTCAGTCCATTCAACAGTACATCTTGCTCAAGTTATACTTGGATTGCTAGTGGCTGCCAGCTCACAAACAAATGACTCTGAGAGAGCTTTGCTGATGGACTGCTATAGTCCTATACACTCTGAAACAGGAATCAAAGACTGTGATGTTGCATCTTGCTAATCCTGGGACTGTCAAATGCAAAAAGTAGATCCATTCAAAGTGAGGGGAAAGTGCCAGACAGGGGCATTTAACTGGGTCTCCCTGCAACTGAAATGGACTTCAGTCTACAAGAAGAGCCAGCACTGAAGCACAAGGAATCATTCTCAGTTTTGTGGATCTCCCAAAAAGAGAGTGGATAGAAAATCCTGGACTATTTCACAGATCACACCCAGGACTAAAGACTCTTAAGGAAGAGAAACCCACCCAGAAAATACCCATGAACTCTTAACCCTTGTTTGGACTGACCACTCACTACCTTGTATGTTGCATGACTTACCACTCTGCCAGGTACTAATGTAAGTAATTTAATGTTTTTTTTTTTTCCTGCTGTACAGTGAGTTCATTTTTATTGATGGATGCCTACTCAAAATTAAGTTAATAATTTATTTCTTTTGTGCTAATAAATTCCATTTTTATACAAAATTCAACCTGGTGCATGTCAACTGCTTGAATTTTAGTTGATTTAACCTAGAACAATTAGTTTTGGAAAGAGGAGAGAATGGATCCATTCTATCAGAAAAAAGGCATTGTGAAGGGCCAATTTATTAGAGCTTCTAGGATGTGCAGTACTTTAGGAGATTTTTTAGATGAAATTGGCTTTTTGAACTCCTTGTTTACTGAGAGGGGTTACCCAACTTCTCTTGTTAACTCCTTGGCACAGGAAGCGATAGAAAATAGAGAAACAAAATACCCCCCACTTCTTGGTAAAGGGGGATCTTTTGATATAAGCAGCAACACAGCGGTAACTGACACATTTCAGAGTAGTTTTATTTACACATATTCTCTTAATTCTACTGGAGTTGGGGAGGTGATTAGGAGGCATTGGCCTGTTTTGACTTTCCACGATGAATTCAAGGATATATTACCAGCACACCCTAAATTTGTAAGAAAGAGGGATATGAATTTCAAGGAGTTATTTGAAAGGAAACCTGTCCATTCGATTAATACCCGTGGCTCAAAATTGGGCACGTTTAAGTGCGGGTCTTGTAAATAGTGCCATGCTGTCCTTAATGCTCCCACTCTTTTCATCCCCTCCAGGAATTTTAACATCAAATCTCTTAACTATTACAACTGTGGAAGTAAAGGGGTAGTATATTTGGGCTTCTGCACCACTTGTTCTAGCTTCTATGTTGGCAAAACGGAGAGGCCACTTAGGAGAAGAATATATGAGCACTTTTATGACATGGGCAAGCATAAGGAATCCAGTGCATTTTATAAACATTCCCTTTCCTGCCCTAAAATAGATCTTAAATTTATAGTGTTAGAACAAGTGATGCCCGATGCCAGGGAAGGAGATTGGGAAACAATTCTTGAGTATAAGGAACTTTTATGGCAATTAAAGTTGGATGCAGGTAGACACCCTGGTTTGAATGACAACATAAATATAAGCAGTGTCCTTAAATTAAGAATGGCCTGACTATAGCATAACTATTTTTATATTTTAAAATATTTCCCTTTTGGGACTGTAATTAATAAATTTATTTTATCAGCCAGTTGTAAATATACAACATATACATATTATTTTACACGCAGAATATCCCCGGGATTCATGAACCTTGTGCCAGGCGCACGCATGGCGTAGGCGCCCCAACGCCAGACATGGCCGCCGAGCGATTCAGGTACGATCCAATCCTACGTGCACCACCGGCGTACGCCTGAGTTGCGCCGCCTCCGGCGTAGGTATGTTAAACACCCCATGTGTGGTGTTGCACCATGCAAATGAAGGCAAATAGCGATTCACGAAGTGGCGCAGGGGTAGCATAACGGCACGGCAATGTAAACCAAAAAAAAACGGTTTACAGTCATCCAAACATGTCATAGGAGTAACGGAAGGCTGCTAACGTCAGGTGTCATACTGGTGCAACATGCCAATGAGGAAAGACACCGAGAATGTCAAAGGAAAACATGCAGAAAACGTAAATAACGACATAAATGGTATGTACGCAAAAACCACAGCAGAACCCCAGGACATGTCCGCGGAAGGTGCGGAACAATGAAGTAATATGACAATGTCATAAAAGAGCAGTATAAGACACATCAGCATCACAGCCACAATACACCATAGTATGCATGGAAAGCCACAACCACAGCACAAGGGTTGCCAAGGAGTGGCGGCGGTGTCCGGCGCCGTAACCATGTATTAGTAGTCAATGCCATGCAAATGAGGCAGATAATACTGAATCGCAAAACCCCTGCTGGCGTAAGGCTGCACCAAACGGCGCAGCTGTAATACACCGAGGAGTGGCCTAGAGGGAATACATGTCAATCGCAGAGGGGTGTGCCACTGTAGAAGGAAGCACATTGGAGCCCAGCAAACAGGGGCTGTACAATGCACATCACAGCATCAGCACCGGCGTGTGAGGAAATAGATGCGCTGAGAGTACAGAATGCGCGCACAGATGCATGTGTACGAGGATGACTACGTTCCCCAACCCAGTCATGTGACGGCCGCCCCGTCAACAACCACGGATACAGGAAGGTGATGCGGAGAATATGAGGAAATGCGGAAGCAGTGTAATTGGAGTCATAATGAGCAATCAACACCAATCAACCCACGAAGGGCAATCAGCAGCAGCTGACAACTCTGCATGCAGAATCCCGCAAAACAGGAAAGGGGAGGCATATGAATGCAAAGAAAGTAGGGGATGTAGCAGAATTGCAAAGAGCGAAGAACCGATACAGCACAGCCAAGTAGAGAGGTAGCATAACGGCGGCGGCAGACAAAATGCATGAGATGCCATGTGCCTGCAGGATGCACTCCAGGAAATAGTAGGTGCAACCTGCAGAAACAGTAAATTAAGGTGTAAAGCTAAACCAATGCAGGCAAGTGTAATGTAACACCAAAGGCAACAGCGTTGCAGTGCCAACGGTAAAACACGGAAGATAACACACAGATACGCACAGACACACCCAATGACATCACCGGGTGTAGAGCACAACACTATAAAGTGTGAATGCACACAACACACAGCGCGTATTCCCAAACGCCGCACTTTAGGTGTAAACACACGGGAACTTTTAAAATGTATATGTTGGGTGCTGCCGTGGCCGTGATGCATCGGTATGTGTTAGAGACAGACGGAGTTGCGGAGGAGGGTGCCGACAACTACCGTAGGCCTCAGAGGAGAAGGAGAGTGTTCAGGCCAAGAGCGACCTACCAGGGGCTGCAAGACCTGGAAATAGTAGAGCGTTACAGGGTGGACAGGGACACATTACAGCAAATAGTGGAGCTGTGCCGGCCACGCCTGAGAACAAGAGACAACAGAAGGGAGCCCATCCCAGTGGACACAAAGGTATGTGTAAGCTTGCGAATACTGGCAACAGGTACCTTTCAAAGGCCAACCGGGGATATAATGGGCATCTCACAGGCATCAGCATCCAGGGTACTACACCAGTTTCTGGATGCCATGTTATGACATGCCCATGAGTATATATCCTTCCCCAGATCTCAGGAGGAGTTGGCTAGCAATATGCGCCACTTCCACCGTGTGGCACAATACCCAGAGGTACTGGGTGCGATAGACTGTACGCACATAGAAATCAAGTCACCACTCGGGGAGCAGGGTAGACGCTACATAAACCACAAGGGATTCCCCTCCATCAATTGCCAGGTCGTGTGCAATGCGCAGGGCATTATCATGGATGTGTGCTGGCAGCCCTGGAAGCTACCACGACTCCCATATCTGGCAGGCCTCACAGCTGTATCAGGTATTCGCCAGGGGGGACATCACACAAGGTCACCTTGTGGGGGATGCTGGCTATGCACTGGAGCCGTGGATGATGACACCCATCAGAAATGCACACACACACATGCAAGAACGCCATAATGAGGCACACGCACAAACCATAATAATCATAGAGCGTGTGTTTGGGATGTTGAAATCACGGTTCCGGTGCTTGGATACATCCGGTGGAGCCTTGCAGTACTCTCCAGGCACATGTGCCCACATATTCATAGTATGTGCTATGCTACATAATAGGATCCTGCGGAAACAGCTGCTGCAGGGACATAATGGTGTAGGGCCACCAAGCCCGCCACAACTGCCAAGGCAAGCACAGGCACAGGGCGTTCAGCGCCATGAACACACTGTGCCAGCCCCAGTAGGCAGACAGAGGCGTACCCAATATGCCTATGCCTTGGCAAAGAGGGAACGTATAGCACATACTCTGACAGCGTAGGCCCCATGGACTGACACCTCCCTACCTGCACACACAGTGAAATGGACGGCACACAAACATGGCCGCCCGTAATGTGTACTGTATGTGCGGTCCCATGTGTGACTCCAACATAGGTAGCACCCAAACACTGCACACCCAACAGCCAGTGGAGCATGGAACGCCAATACCTCAACTGCACGCGGGTCCGACAGCAGACGGCATAGCCGTATGCTGCCACGTTCGGCGCAAGATGTCTACATATGTACATATGTGCATACACAGATATGGAGATAGATATCATTACACACGTAGAAATATATGTACACATACACAGATATAATGTACAACAGGTTCAACAGGGAATCACAGGGATGCAAGGTTACAGAGAAGTAAGACGCAAAATCTCTACATAGTAAACATAGTGAACGACAACCCGACTATCTGGGAGGGTGGACAGAGCAGGGAACACCACACATGGAAAGGTCAACCCTCCTAAATGCATATTCGCGAGTCGGGATGATCGCCAGGCCACGATATAGTAACAGGACATGTGCGGGTAATATTCTTAGGATATGAGGGCGGAGGTAGACACCTCCGCCGGTGATGTGGTCAACGTAGGTACTGTGTGCAACCGTCCCTGCAAAAGCGGCAGTATGTGTGAGGTGAGGGTGTCGTGTGTTCCGCTGTGCGAGTGTAATGTGTGTGCCACTGTAAAATGTGTATGTAGGTGACATGTGAA
>NC_056740.1:55607303-55718769 GCF_019279795.1 Protopterus annectens | reverse complement strand
GCTATCATCAACATTGAACACGCCTTGTGCATATGTGTAGCTGTGACGTGGTCACGACAATCAGTTCACGTGGGTGATGACGGAGGCTGGCACGCAATCCGTACAGGAAATTTTTGGGTCCTACAATGGACACCAATGTGCATATGTAAAGTGTAGAGCTTGTCGGACTGTGTCCGTGTGGCCAGTGGGTTTGACTGCTGCTGTGTGTTCACCAAACGCGGATGTCTGCTTGACTACCCATATTGTGTAGTGCTACGGAAACCATGTTTTCCGAGACCAGAACCAAATGGTGTACATCCAATGTTGCAGGTTAACAACCGCTTTAATTAATCCCCAGAGGTCACGGTTGGGAAGTATCACCACTTTATTGTCGGAACAACACCTCCAGACTAGGTAAATCACGGGAACTTTAGCCCAGTCTTACCGGCCATTTGCAAGTGTAATTAGCAGACACGTGTCAATACATGTATGATAATACATATTGTCATGCCGAAGTTAATCTATGTTATTTGTACAATGGCTTCTGCTATTGACATCCGTTGCTGTGGGTGTTGCCGGTTACCATACACATGGCTTGCTCAAAGGCAGAATTCACAATTCTGAACACTACTGTGGTCTCCTTTAAGGACCCTGAGCCAGTGGTCAACAGTACTGCAGCCACTGCATCACTTACATATGCCGTCTACCGGTACCTACAGGACTGCATAGATCAGGCATTCCCTTACCCAACTGTGGTTCATTGTACCAATGCCAAGCATCCAGTGTGGTGTACCCCAGCCATACACAAGCTGTACAACGAGGAGGTGGCTACTACAAGGCGGAGCAGACACCTTGTGAGGTATGACACCCTTGGTCATTATATGTGTACAGCTACAGGCTGTCATGACATCGTCCGGGGCACGTTCCACAGATATATCTACATGGACCTGGCTGACAATCATACAGCCTTCATTTGCTATGCTGGACACCTGGGAGGTCACTCCCACATATGCTCTGACTGGGTTCACGATGATGTGGAGTTTACTCAACATACATACATTGCCAAAATATGGGCTGACAAGTTCGGTGAGGACATCTCCACACTCTCCCCCCCACATGAAGAGGTGTCTGTCCCAGCGGTTTGTGGTCCCCAAATGTTCTGTGATGCACGGGTGGGACATGCTCTCTCCAGGGTAGTGAACATAGCATCCATGAGACCAGCTGGTGACCCGACTGTGTACTCCACGATCTCATTGAGGAATTAGACCCACAGTTAGGACAGCTGTTTCTTTGTAGCCTCACCTCGGGTAACGTACCCGGGTTGTGTCGCACGGCGACTGTAGTCCCACGTCACAGGGCCAATGCCTCCACTGACCCTGGTTATTACTGTCCCATTACCATGAGGAGACCTATCTGCAAAGACATGGGAAGGGATCATACTGCGGCTCGTAGATGAAGGCATAGGGGACCTGCATACTTTGCATCCAACACGGTTTGGCTTGTTCAGGGGCGGTTCATGCGTTTAAAGCATGGTTGACGTTTTCAGGACAGTCATCGAGGCCATTGATGGGGGTCTTGCAGTCCATACAGCCTACCTCGACCTGGCAAAGGCCTTCAACACATTACCCCCCTCAGGTATCATTGATAAACCCATCGGCTTGGATGTGAACACGTACATCACAGGATGGGTTGTAAATTGGCTATGTGACATGGCCCACGCGGTCATAGTTGCTGGCAGCATGTCAGACCTACTGCCTGTCACAGGCGGTGTCCCACGGGGCTCTTCCCTGGGTCCACTCCTCTTATACATCTACATTTCCACAGTACAGGCACACACACGGGTGTTATGGGCGACATTGTTTGTAGATGACTGCGAAACGGGTGCAATAGTGGGACGGACATCTGACACGGATATCCTTCGAAGGGGCCTCCCAGATATGCATATCTGCTGTCAGGGACATGGCCTACAGCTAAATGCAAGGTAATGCAACATCATACCTGTCGAGGAGTACTAGGTCACCCCTGTCCAGCATATGGGTGGCAGTCCACTGAGCGCAGGGGTGATTACCAGGGATCAGGGGACAGAGGTTGTCGGTCAACATTCGTTCAACACACACATTGCTATCATGGTTCGGTGGGACTTCTACATTGCCCACCTGTTTGTGCAGGGATTCACATCTAGATCAGGGTAGGTCATTGTCTCCTTGTACTCATTACGTGTTACACCTATGATTGACTACATTGCCCCATTCGGAGGGTATCTGACCCGACACCTACAGCAGCTGGGAAGGCCTCATAGGTTAATTGTCATACAGATGCAGGCTGTCATGGATTTGTGTAATGCTGCCCACTTGTACGACCCCTGCCCCATTCAGTCACATACCTGTTGTTCAGTGTTGACCTGTGCCTGACATACGAGGCCATGTCGACCCATATGTCATGTCTATGCTTCAACTACTGTATGTGCATCCCTCTGAACCACGAGGGCAGGTGACATGAACCTTGACGCGGTCATTAATAGGATGTGTTGGAGTGACACGTCACCCGGACACTCACAATGCTGTGGATCTACATCACAGTACATGTGAGGCAGAGATCCTTGCTAGCCTTGTTCGGGGTATGTTGTCCGTTGGATGGGGGATTGCAGATATAGGCCAGGGATTACATCAGTATCACTGCTTGACAGAGGTACAGCAATATCATAAGCATTTTATCTCCGGACAGGAAGGTTGGCAAAGGAATCCTAACTATGGTGTAGGGTTATGGCTGAACTTGGGTAGATGGCCTACCCTGTACCTATGGACCTATGAACCTATATACATAGTTTGTCCCATTTACACTTGTCTATCCCCTATCCTCTTTCTCATGTGTATATTTCTGTGGCACGTGATTGTCCTCTGTATTACCTGCAGGTATGCTGTCTACAGTGCACATACGTCACGGTTGATTACAGTGTATCTGTGTCCCTACCACTGTGATACTGAGGACTACCACACATCCTTCACAACATTACATGCATATGTCCATTCTATTCTTCTTTGGCCTATGGGGGGGTGTTAAGGCAACGGTTACACATGTCCCTGTTTGTGCATGCTTCATAGTGGTGTTTGACCAGCCTCCATTGCAGTCGTGGGTTGGACGGTAGTGTTTCTGTGTGTTTGGCATGTGTTGTCATTGCCAGTACATCTGTGGGAGGTGTGGTTGGCACATGTTCCTCTTTGCAGGGAGCCCCATCCTGGGGTTTTGTGTCACGCATCTGCACTTGGCACGTGCCATATGTCCTGTGCTATTCCCACAGTCGTGTATGCCTTCATGCATTACTACTGCGTGTTACTGGCTGTTTGTATGTGGTACACATGGTGATTGTGGTGGTTGGCTTGACCTATTCCCATGCTAGAACATACACATCTGTCAATTACGTTGTTTAAATCAAACTGTAACACTCATTACTCTTTTCAAGATGACAGTCAATAACACAGGAAACTCAGTTTCACAACGTTTTAATAGTGTGCACCAGGAGGCAAATAACTATGCAGTACAAGTATAGAGTTTTGTCTGACTCTATACAAGAAACAGCTGTATGAGTATTGTGTTTACAATCAGCTTTTTCCCACCTTAATGATGTGGTCAGTCACAGGGCATTTACATCACTATAGTCCACAATATTGTATTCCTACAACGGTGCTAAGGTAATGCTTATTAAATGTTTTCCCATGAGAATAGCACAGCCTTGCGAGGCACATAGTCAATTAGATTGTCCTTCTGTAAATACTGCTCTGTCAAGGTTCCAAGCCTGTTCGGGTACAATAGTCAGTTCATCGCCTACTAGGTTCCTTCGTCTCTCTGGTGAGCAGCTGTACTCTATCTTAGATAGAGCTCACAAGGCCATCCTCCTCAGTGGAAGGATGAAAGATATACCTGTACATACATTTATTATTCTCTAACCCAGCAGATAACTAATGCTGAATGGCATCGCCTGCTGCACTGGTTACTGCCAGGGTCAGGGTTCGATCACACTGCAGCTACACTACAGGCAATTACATGCATGATAAGTTCTACTGCCATATTGTAAAATAGAATAATATGCATTATACACTATTTGCTTCTAAACTAGCACGTCATATATGTTTAGATATATATTTCTAACATTCTCCCTCCTTTGATTGCTTCTATTCTATCCAGAAACATATACAACATTATTTCATTCCCTAGCCTCTTCCTCTCTGGAACGTTTAACTAGGCAAGTCATTTGTTGTACATTTCAGAAAGGATTTCATTTGGTATTAACAAATCCCACTACAGGTCTTGATACATAGTCTCGGTTACAGATACGTCAACAGAGTCCCTGACTAATACTTTCATACAAAGTATCCCGCAACAGACACATGCTCACAATATGAGCAGAACAACACAAATGGCAATCAAGATTTTCAGTTATGAGTGAACCCCATCCACCAAATGGTTTCTGGAAATAGTTCGTCAGTGGGTTTGGGCCTGGTTCCGCCATGGCTGATACCTGCTGTATTACCTCTAGGTGGTGGTTGATATCGTGCTTATTATGTGGTACTTAGACACAGCAGTCTTCTTTGATAAGTGCGCACATACCACTTCTCGCCGCCAGGGTGCAGTCGTGAGCCATTACATTTTGTGACACAACAGTTCTCATTGCATTCAGTTCATCAGTCACAAGTTCGAGAGCGAAAAGTCGCATTGCTCATTCCTCCGAGAGGTTTTGACAACTTCCTAAGTTCCCTGATTGATTTCACTGCTCCATAAGCTGAGATTGTTCCAGGCCACGATATAACACTGTCACTCGAGTCCATATGAGTCAATTTTCATTTATCTCTTGCAGAAGAATGATTTTTCCAAACAGCTTCCATTTCACCCACTGCATTAGTAGGTTTCTCGACTGAGTTCCCAGTTCTTTGAGCTATATCTCTTACAGTTCGTTTTGTACCCAGAGGCAATTCTGCAGTATGTCATATGGCTGGAGCCAGGTAACCCAAAAAACAACTGCCGGACCAATTCTCAGGTAACCATTGATATGCTTTTTTCCCACAAACAAAATAACAATATTCTACTTTACTACTGATGCGGGTTAACTCTGCATGTAACATTTTCCTGTCTATAACAGACGACTGTTTATACAATTCAGGATGTTTCTGCACATCTTTCCACGTTGTTCTCATTAAGCTTAAATACAAATCATGAATGGTGCTACAACTAGTACTGTAATCTTTGGCTGTTATATGACAATTGTAAGACACAGTTATGTTACAATTACTCCCACCAACTTGGACTGTATCATGTTTATGAAAACAAACAATTCCTTTTTGTGTAACAGGTAAGTACAGTGCCACTTTGTCCTGTGATCTCACAGAACCTGTATCAAAAGATAAATATTCACAAGTCTCCATCTATCCCCAAGGGGACAACATACATCGGTAGTCCTCCATATGATGTAGGTATGGCAGTACAAACACAGCAATTTGAAATGTTCATAGTCTGTACATGCACACGCGTCATGCCTAGGTATGTGTTGAGGTTTGGATGCCAATCTGTGGCAGTTCATCACGTATCACTATTTGTATCTGTGTAGTTATATGCAGGAAAGATCCCAGCAAAAGTAAAGTCACCACAAACATGGTTAATAGGTGTATGATCAGTAGGACAGTAAACCAATGTCTTTGGGGTTGCTTTGTATTGTTATACACTCTGCCCCGGGTGATTCTGTCTCTATGGTATATCGGCTACAACATGTAAATCAGACTGGATATCCTTTACAGGTTTGAAAAGGGTGAGGTGAACCCAGGACGACCTTTCCGCAAACTTTACTGCAGTAGGCATTGCCAACAGTACCTGGTACGGACATTCCCATGTTGGACTCGGGCAGTTACTTGTTTGGATAACAGACAAACACACCCAGGATACTGGAGTCAGCTCTGCGTCCAGCTTCGCTTGCTCTTTTTCTGAAAAAGAGTTTAATTGCAAAACAGTGTTATTGGTTAACAATCCTCTCATGTAACTTGCTAATGAGCCATCGACCTCCAGCTCTGCAGGCATGACAGCTTTCCACTGTGGCACATAATATGCCATTCCAAATACTACTTCAAAGGGGGTCAAACCCTTTACATTTGGAACTGTTGTCATGCTCAGCAATGCTAGAGGTAGACAGCAAATCCAATTCGTCTGGGTGTCACTCATCAACCTCCTCAACTTATTTCCCGGGATCCCATTGTACCTCGCCACCAGTCATGCTGACTGTGGGTTGTACATGCAAAGATTATTCAAGGAAATCCCAAATAATCCTCCAGGTTGCTGGATTGTCTGGTTCACAAAATGTGTTCTATTGTCACTGTAGCTTCTCTCCGGTATGCCAGATCTAGGGATACTTTATTTTACTGTGACCTTTGCCACTGTTGCTGCATCCGGATTCCTGGTTGGTAATGCTTCTACCCATTTTGATAATATATCTACAATCACTAAACAGTATTTCTTCCCTTCACATTTATTCAGCTGTATAAACTCCATACAAATAGTATGGAACGGATATGGTGGTGTAGGAAAACTCACTAAGCGCCTGTTGAAATGCTCCCTGTGCATGATGTTTACTGCAAATATGACACGCTGCTCAAAATGTTTGTATGTGGTTCCTAATTCCGTATGTTAGGAATATTCTGTTAACCAACTGTACCATCCCCCCTGTTGAGACATGGCTCTACCCATGGCTCACCAAAGCTGCATATCTGAATGACTTAGACGTTAATATTGGCTTTCTCACTGTGGATATGTACAGTCCGTCTTCAAGGATTGCTCCTCGTCTTACCCACGTCTGCTTTTCTGCTTTCGTAGTTGATGTTTACATTGTTTCTAACATTGCTATATCTAGAATCTCTGAGGATTGTCATTCTTCATTCAAAATGACACTTTCTGACTGTGAGGCTGCTTGTTTTGCAGCTGCATCAGCTCGTGCCTTACCTTTCCTAATCTTATCCTGTTGCTTTGTATGAGCTGCACATTTACAATTAGCTACTTTAGTGGGTAACTGAATGGGATCTAATGAATTCAAGATCAATTGCGCATGTTTAATCAGTTTACCAGTGGATGTTATCATTCCCCTATTCTTCCACTGCTGCGCATAAACATGCACTGTAGAGACAGCATACTGACTATCGGTATAAATGTCCACACATCTGTTTTTCGCTAGAGTGCAAGCACGTGTTAAAGCTATCAATTCTGCTGCTTGAGCAGACATGTTATGCTGCAGGGGTTGGGCTTCTACAATCTCATTATCAATAACTACTGCATAACCTACTTGCTTCTTTCCTGTAGGACTCTTTCTACATGATCCGTACACATAAACTGTCACCTCTGCATCATCTAAGGGTATATCAGTGATATCCTGTCTGTGTAAAGTTATTTGCTCCATTTCCTGTAGGCAACTGTGTGGTGTGCCATACACAGGTGTCGGATGTGACGTTGATGGGTTTAATGTTGTACAACGTTCAATCACCATATGAGGTTGACTCAGGGGTATGGTCAAACAAGAAAGATGTCTAGCATGGGTCAGGAATGCTATTTTCTCTTGCAGCAATATGATCGCAACTGCATGAGGCACTCTCACAGTGAGAGGGGGGGGATAATACCATTGATGCCGAGGCCTGTACTGCCATGGCTGCTGCAACAACTGCCTGTACACAATGTGGCAATGACCATGCCACTGGGTCCAACTGCGATGAGTAGTAAGCTATGGGGTGTTGCTTACTTCCATGCTGTTGCATCAAGACTGACGTCATATATCCCTGCTTACAATCTACAGTCTGGAAACATCTGTTATGCTTATTCGGGAGACCTAAAACAGATGTTGAAGCTATCAATCGTTTTAGTCTGCAGAAAGCTGTTTCTGCTACTGGAATCCAGTGTAGTATATCTTGTGCTGCCATAGGTGTATTACAGATTAAAGCAGACAATAGAGCAGATTCCAAAGCATAGTTTGGTAACCAGCTTCGACAACAGTTAGTCGGCCCAGGAAGGACATCATTCCCTTCTTGGTAGTTGGCTTGGGTGCTTGTGAAATTGCTGCCTTCCTATCGTCATCTAATGTTCTACCCTCCTTGGATACCACATATCCCAGGTACTTGACCTGTATTCTCCGTTGTTGCAATTTCTGCTTGCTTAATTTATGTCCCTGTTCTGCTGAATATTTCAATAATGCTATTGTATCTTCCCTACATTGCTGCTGGGTAGGGGCCGCAAGCAGGATATCATCCACATAAAGTAGAACGTGACTGCCCCCGGGTGGAGTAAACACCGGCATGTTGCTAGCCATCTCCTGTGCGAATATCGTTGGACTTTCACAGTATCCTGCGATAGCCGGGTATGGCTGTATCTGTTACCCTGAATGTAAATGCAAAACAATACGGACTATCTGGATGTATAGGTATTGTAAAGGAAGCATAGCTTATATGTACCATGGTAAGATACTTCTGTTGCGGATTCATAGCATTCAATATAGTGTGTGGGTCTGGCACCTTCGTACCTAGGTATTATTACATGATTTACAGCTTGTAAATCCTGTACCATCCGCCATTCCCCCTTTGCTTTTCTATCAGGAGATACAGGGGTATTGCATGGTGAATAGTGATTACTTTGTGGATGGGGAATTCCCTCTGTGACATTCCGGATATCTTCTGGTGTCCACGGTCTATACACTAAGGGAGTTGGGTCCTGGCCTTCCTGTCCTGCCTGAGGGTTTGGTACTTCAATTAATTGACAGATATCCTCACTCTGTTCTAGTGACTCTCTTCTTACTTGAGTGTCCCTAGGTATCTTACGTGTTTGTGATGTGGTTTCAATAGCTTCTCTTACAATTGGTCGTTGTGATACCTCTGTTGCCACAGGATAACGTGGGAGGGACTAGCCTGCCCTCCCGCTTCATATCCTGGATGTGGTATCGGAGGTGGTGGAGGGGGGGGGGCGTCGCTACTACTGTATTATTATCTTCTTTGTCGACATATGATGCTTTCGCATTTTTAGTCTTCTGTTCCCTTCGGTTCACTACCTCAATCCACCTATGTGCTTGAGGGATACACAATTGTCGCTGTTTTTTAGCCTGCACATCTTAGGGTTGCCACCTTTTCAAATGCACAAAGTGGGACATTTGTGTTAGGAACATCGGATTTTGCAGGGCAAAACATACCCACTGCCAGTACAGAGGACAGCAATCTACTTTTTGCCCGAATAGCAACTTATTCTTGTAGCATTTGCGTTGCTTATTCTGTTTATTATAATATTTTGGTGTTTCAGATACAAAATAACTGTTTTATGCTACTATTAAAGAAGATATAGGAAATATATTAGTCCTAAGATATCAGGACATTTGCCATTTGTTCAGTTTGTTTGCAGGACACAACTGGCCAAAGAGGGACTGTCCCTCGCAAAGTGGGACAGGTGGTAACCCTAGAACATCTGCGTCACATTTTAAGTGATTCCAATGTTTCACTAACAATATTTTGTCTACTATACCATCAATGTCATATTTATTACCCCATTTTGCAGTATATCTCACATTATGTGCTCTCTGCAATTGCATATACTTCACATCACCCGTCAAACGCGGATCTCACGATCTCTTAGTGCACTAATCTCCCATGTCTTCTAAATGACTGTTACGTAACCCTTCTCTCGTACCACGTGGTATCTCCTTCCCTGTATCCACTGTAGTGTCTACAATGACTATTTACTCTACTCTGTGTTCCCCTGATCTATGTCCAAATGTAAAACTACTTGGATTGGTCTTCGACCTGCTATCACAACTGTTAACAGAAACACAATGTAGCCTGGTCCCTGATCTACAACAGAGACAAAGAGGCAAACTCTCCTTACCTGAGCCTCCCGTTTATGACTGCACGTTTTCTTCTTGGGATCCAGTTTTCCGATTTTCAGCCACAGATCAGACAGTGGACAGCCTCTTTACACACAACAATTCAGTCGGAGGTCTTTTCACTCAAGAAGAACCATTTAGGCAACTTCTCCTGCGCAGATGTCTAACCACCCATGCATTCTGACCTGTAGCTTACCAAGGGAATTCCGGCTAAGAAGGACCACAATGTCAAATAAGTTGTTAAAACCAGACTGTAGAAATCAGTAGGCTTTTCTAAGTGACAGTCAATAACACAGGAAGCTCAGGTTCACAATGTTTAAGTGGTGTACACCGGCAGGCATAAAACTTTACAGTCCAAGTATGAGAGTTTTGTCTGACTCTATACAGGAAGCAATTTGTTTATATAGTGTTTACAATCAGCTTTTGCCCACCTTACTGACGTGGTCAGTCACAGGGCATTTCCATCACTATGGTCCGCAATATTCTATTCATACGAGGGTGCTGAGGTAATGCTTTTAAAATGTTTTCCCATGAGAATAACACAGCCTTGCAAGGCACCTGGTCAATTACAGTGTCCTTCTGTAATTGTTGCTGTTTCAAGGACCCTGGACTGTTCCGATACAATAGTCAGTTCATTTCTTAATATGTTCCTTTGTCTCTCTGGTAAGGAGTTGTACTCTATCTTCGATAGAGCTCTCAAGGCCATCCTCCTTAGTGGAAGGGAGGATGATATACATGTACATACATTTATTTTTCTGTAACCCAGCAGATAATTGATGCTGAGAGACATAAGCCTGCTGAACTGGTTACTGCCAGGGTCAGAGTTCGATCACACTGCAGCTAAGCTTCACCAATTACATGCATGATCATTTCTACTGCCATATTGTACAGTACAATTCAATGCATTATATAGTATTTGGCTTCTAAACTGGCACTTCATATGTGTTTCTATATATATTTTTCTAACAACATCCATCCGGCCATATGCATGTTGTTCCGTCCTTTACCTTGGCAGTGGGTGTTTGGCCGTCCGGCAATGCTACACTCCACATGTGATGTCCCACCTTCCCCTTCTGTGCCTGTGGCACCCTGTTAGGACATCCTGTTTGGTAGGCACATGTTCCGCTATATGTGTTTGACTTGTCTGCATAGCTAATCATCAGTGCGGTGGTTCAACATCCCGACTTGTCCACATGTGTACAGTTATGTGCACCGTGGCGTGTGCAAGCCTATAGGGTTTGGACGAGTGCATACCACATGCGGGATGTACACATTCTGCAGACACATTCACATGCAGCCATTTGCATATCTGTACCTGAGGTGGGTTTGTGACATGTGGGGTACATATTTGCCCGCGTGGCACTGCCTACAACAATACTTCTTACCACATTTCAGGTATGCCCATTGTGTGTAGTTGTGTAGCTGCACAAGGCTGCTAGCTGGGTTGGGTGCACGGTCGTACATGGGTGGGACTTACATGCTACAATGGGGCTATTGTGTATTAGATTTGCATGCATGGGTTCTGCTTCTGGATATTACGCTTAGACATACGCCGTCCTGTGTATGCGACAAACACGTTGCTGGGTGTGGTACATGTTGCTATGCACATGTTTGCCTGTGTTTAGGGTATCTTGGTTCATTCCTGTTGTTATGTCGACACGGCTACCCGGCTGTGTACTCTCACTACTGCTTGTGACCATTATGGTTGCCACCTTTTCCAATGCCCATAGTGGGACATCTTTTGTGGAAACATCGGATTTTGCAGGACAACACATACCCACAGCAAGTAGAGATGACAGAACTTCACATTTTGCCATAATATACGCTTATTCTCGTAGCATTTGGGTTCCTTATTCGGTTTCTTATGCCATGTATGTGTTTCATATACAAAATATATGTTTTATGCTACTATTACAGGTATATTGAGGGAATATTTTTGCCCGGAAATCTCAGGTCATTTGCCATTTTTCGATATTTGGCGGGACACAACTGTCAAATGAGGGACTGTCCATAGCAATGTGGGACAGTTGGTAACCCTGGTGACCATGCCCATGTCGCTACTAGGGTTGCCACCTTTTCCAATAGCCAAGGTGGGACATTTTCGGGACTCACATCAGATTCTACAGGCCGACACATACCCACGGTCAGTACATAGCATAGAACTTAACTTGTTTGCCTAAATAAAAGCTTATTCTTGTAGCAGTTTGGTTGCTTATTCTGTTTCTTGTGACATTTAGGTATTTTAGTTACGGAAATAACTATTTTATGCGACCATTACATAAAATACGGGATATAATTATGTCCTACAATCTTAGCACATTTGCCGTTTTTAATATTTTTATCGGGACACAACTGCCCATAGAGGGACTGCCCCTCGCAAAGTGGGACAGGTGGTAACCTTAGTCGCTACTCCTATGTCGGTGCGGTGCGCTGACATGCTGCGGTACACCTTCTCTGGGTATGCCCACTGACGGTGCATTGCGGGACGAACACGGTGTTACGCGTATCCTTTGTTCCTTGGACGGGTACACTTAGGGCTTCGTGGGTTGTGTTTGCTTCTCCTTTTGTTGGGCCGGGTACTATGTTGCATACTCTGCGTGCGTTTCATTCTGCACGGGCCCTGGCTGGTGACATTACTATTATGGGTGGACTGTGGCAGTCAGCACTTTAGGTTGCTCATCGCCTGCCGGCTTAGCCACGCCTCCGGAGGCATCCTACTTGGGCTCGCTCACGTACACTACGCATGTGTCTGTGGTTGCGGCGCACACTCATTACTATGCATATGGCGCTACTACGCCGACTATTCACTGCATCGCCGGCGCAGGCCTTACACCGGCCTTACGCCGAGCTTCATGAATCCCGGGGTATGTTTATTCTTTTAAAAAACATTATTCTTTACATATTTTTTGAATATTTTCATGAATGTTATACTTGAATGTTTTTTAATTTTAAAACATTATAATTAATATGTTTTTCAGATTTGGTAATTATTTTTAGTTTATTAATCACCTTAGAATAGTTTTAAAGCATTTTAATATACTCCTGTGATAGCATTTTGAAATTTCTGACTTCATGTTTTCCAACGGAATATTGACTTCAGAATATTTGGCTTGTTAATTCAATATGCTAATTGATTAAGTAGCGATTCGCTAGAGAGTATTTAAACCCTCTGTGGCAATTCATATTTCAACTTGATAAAGCTTGGTAACAACCGAGTGAAAGCGCTTGTTTTTAACCGCTGTTCATTTTTACCTGCTGTTCGTACCTAATAAAGTATTAACTTTACATCGGTTTGGCTCCTTTGCCTTGGATTTATTATTCTAACTGTAACATCATCACTGCCCTATTTGCAGTCACTAGCATTATCTATGACAACACATATATCAGTAAACTAACTGCAGGGGCATTCATAGGTATGACCAAGGCTTTCAGAATATCAGCCCTGAATTGTTTTAATATAAATTGCTTACACTTCAATGGAAACAGTATTGGGTTGCTAAAAAGTTGCCTAAACAATAAAACCCGTCCAACATGCTTGCTAGTGTAAACATCTCCAACTATGTTACCGTAACCTGTAGAGTATCCCAGCATTTTTTTCTGGTGCCCTTCTTTTCTCTGTTTTCCTAAATGATCCAACTTATCTTGCTTCTCATAAGCTTGTCCTTTACTCAGATGACATTCTGATGCTACACGCAGAAAATTTGTTCAGTCAACTCACACTACTAATGCAGGAAAACGAGTCACTTGGACTAATAATAATAATAATAATAATAATAATAATAATAATAATAATAAAATATGCATAAATACCTCAAAACCAGGAAGCATGATTTTCAGAAATCAATAGGTTCTTGCTCAACTACCCTGCTCTCAATATGAAAGTCTTAGGGACAGATTAATGGACGCCTACACTAAGTGTGCACCATTCAGAATGAATAGACAACAGAAGCATAACTTCCACCTTCTTCCTCCTTAATTTTTGTTTTCATATTGATTTTCTTGCAACCTTAAATAATGAGAGAAATGCATAAAGGTTATCACGATGTTCAGACTACATCTACACTTAGTCTAATATTTCTGAGTAAATAGACAGCACCAAAATGTGGTAGAGATGTTCTTGAATACAGATCATGTGCAATTAGTGCACACTTAGTGTATGCGTTCATGAGTCTGTTCCTTAGATAACACCTTATCACTAACTGACCAAAGAATACTCAACCTTATAGTCTTATAGTGGATCCTAATATAAACTTTAAGTAATACAATGAAATAGCTACTAATAAGGTATAAAGTTAACTAAAAGTATGTTACAAAATGCCACACCTCCTTTCATCCATGGCTCAGGAAGCCATGCCTAGAACAGTATTCATTTCTAAACTTAAATATTGTCTACCATTATTAATATTCCATGCCTCTAACAATACCCATCTTATACAAATGACTGCAAATAAAATCTTTGATTTCACTTTGTACTCACATTAAGTATAAAAACAAAAGAGACCAGTCACCAGTTGAAGTCCTCAGGGTTCTGTGTTGGGACCTATCCTGTCTGACCTCTACTTTTCTGAAGTAAAAGCCAATAACAAAGGTTTTTAGATGACTATGTTTGCAGATGATTGCAAGCTGGTAGCAATCATTGAACCTCCAAATGACCTAGCCATCCTGTTGGAAGGTTTGTTCCAAATATATAACCGGCTCCAAAATCATGGACTGAAATTAAATGCAAAAAAAGCATGATTGTAGACTTTGGGAAGTCATCTACCTCAGGGAACTACCACAGTAGCAATAGATCCCTAAAAGTTGACCCAGTTGTTCAGGATTTGGGAATGTATGTGGACAGTAATCTAACGTTTGACCATTGTATGCCCATTGTTGTAAGAAAGTCCTTCTATATTGCACAGTTTATAAACAAAGGGACTGTATCTAGATATAGGGATGTCATTGCCTCCCTTTATTTATTTTATTTATTTATTTATCATTTGTTGACCGGGAAAGTCCGACTAGGTTCCACAGAGCCTGTTTTCAGCGGAGGCCCGGGGAGAAATGCTCCAGATGCTTTACTCAGCCCTCATTAGGTCGGTCATTGAATAAAATCACTCCTTTGTTATGTATCTGTCCAAACACATGCAACAGCTAGAATGCTCACAGATATACCTTACTAAAGGGATGTAAGACCTAAACAACATCTCTTAAATGGACTGACTCAAACCCCTGTTACTATACTCAGTATCCTACAGACTGGTAAGAAGTGACCTATGTCTGGCATACAAGGCATATTCCGATACATTACTGATGGAGTTACTGCACATTAGCAAGTCAAATGGCATCATAAATACACAGTATAGGGATCTAAACCTCTTCTGTAACATTAATAGAATGGTTTGGAGGGGCAAGAATATCTCACAAATGATACTGCTGCTCTGAAACAGACTTCCCATCCACAGAAAACAAAGTTAATCCCTATCCATATTCAAGCACAACTTAAATCTATGGATGGCAAACAGAAAATGTATCTCAGGGCTGCCCCTGTACTACTAATGGACAGGTCCTAAATGCTTTATCCCATGCATGAGTACCCTCAAATTATCTAGGGATAATTTATACCTATTGACCATGGGATGGATAAGGCCAATGCATAACCAAATGGGATAGGTCATTTTGAAAACAAAAGGAGACATTGGCTAGGTTTAAAATGGCCTACAAGGGCAGCTAACCTAGTAATTACCTAAAAAGTTATGAGCAAACCAATGCTGTTAAAAAAACTATTTTGCTGCAAGTCCAAAACAAAATTACACTCTTCGGCATGTTGTTTTTCAGAATTATCAAACTTCAATATTATCTTCCACTTAAGCCATTACTTACTGCAAGGAAACTAACTATTTTATACACTTTGGAGTTGCCAGACTAAGGCAATATTACTACTTAGACCACAGTTTAGGAAGTCAGCTATAGAAAAGGCATTCACTATAATAAGGCCAGCAACATGGAACCAGCTGCCCGTTGATATCAGAAAAGAAAACACAATGAAAAGTTTTAAAACCTGTCTCAAACAACACCTGCTCTGTTCAAATGCATGTAACTCTTTCAGGGGCAGTAGATGAAAAACATAGTCTAAGTTAGTGGGTGATAACCCACTTGGCTATTCCATCCTATAAGCTAAACCTACTGATCACATACATATGCATAGGTATAGAATATGTAAATACCTTTTACAAGTAGATCTTAGGATCCCTTCTTAGACACTCAGAACTCATGGAATAGATCTGTGCTCATTTCATCAGGACTTCTACTACAATATGCAATATGAAATCCAGCTACTACTATTATATCCACTTTAGATCATTCAGATACTACCTGTCTGCTCTGTCTGCTAAGTTTCACATTGAACAGCAATGACTTTAGTGAATTATTACAAACCTTATGGTAAGTTTTTATAATAACACTGTAAAACGTGTAATTTGTTGTATATTTGTTTTGTTCCCTTCTAGTTGCAGCCATTTCAGCAGTCTGGAATAAGCTTTATTGAACATTTTTATAATGATTCTGTAAAATTTGCTGTAACCTTTTCTATACATTTTACACATCTGTCATTACGCTGTAAAACATAAATAAATAAAGTTCATAATGATGATGTTTTTGTGCCCCTTTTTGAACTGAAAAAACATTGCTGCTCTAAAAAAATATGCATGCTTATTTACAGTTAGATAATAGAGGTCTTCTGCTCTTCATAACCTAAAAGTGCCAAGTAATGGTCCCCAACATACTCCTGATGTCTCTTTATGCTATCAGTGTCAATTTTATGACTGTGTATCTTAGCTGCCATAATTCAGTAAACATTCATACACAACAGTCACTAACTAACCTGCACATATGATAAAATCTGAAAGGTCAGTTCTGCTACTGATTGCAGATATACTTCCAGGCTTACTAATTTCTCTTATCTCCTGCTTAAGTAACTCCATCAAGCCTGTGATTTGATGGGACCCATTCTAAAAGTATCATCTTACACATTTTATATTAAACCCCAACTGCCACATACCTGATACCGTTGCCAGTTACTGTAGTTGTCTCTGGAGACCATACATCTCCTTTTGCCTATGACCAATACACCAGTCTTTGTATAATCAGTCTATATGATTTGCATTCTAAACCTCAAGCAATATCTGATGTAAATGCATTATGCAGAACTGAGGAGTACCAAGCAATGTGGACCTGTGAACTCCACTGCTTTCTGATGTTATGCCTTCAAACAACAACCTAACAACTTTTTACTTCCAATCAGCTTGTCAGTCTGTAATCCATTTGACCATTTATGGAGCATCTGTGTGTTATTTAAGTCTTCTAATAAGTTCCTATGAGGTACGTCAGACACTTTTATGAAACCTAGAAACACCACACCCACAGAGCTCCCTTGCCAACCACACTTGTATCCTAGTCAGAGAAATGAACCAGGAGGATTGTATAAAGCCATGTCATCTGCCACCACCAGAGAATGTGTATTCATGAACTCTGCCATACTGAATCTTTTTTATCACCATTCCTGAAATGGTAATGAGATTAACAGGCATACAATTAATCTTTCTAAAACTCACCATTATTCAAGGAAACCGCCATTATCAACCTCAAGTCTTTTTACATCACACCTGATGCTACAGAAAGACTGCATGTTGTTGCCAGAAGTTTACCAGGCAACACTGCCAACTAATTTAACATCATTAAATTTAATAGCCCACATGGCCCATTATAATTATATTTTCAAAGACTCACAATTTTGTAATGTACATACTAAGTCTAACCATAAGTCTGTTGCCATTTTGTCCCTGGACATTTCTTTCTCTAGGCTACTTTGGTCTTCCAAATGATTCTACAGTGGCCTGACAAATGCACATTCTGCTTCTTTTGCAGCATTGTCTGATGTATTTTTCTCATGTTATTTACCATATGATTTAGAAATAGTTATTTTATTAATAATGTACTTTATCTCATTCTTTAGTCAAATGTGTTGTTTCTTCTTTATACACATCCTTCAGCTCCTGATTTTTTCATTCCTCCTTCACTGTTTTATTACTGCAGTTCCACACTTCCTCTACTGGTCAGTGTTCTGTTTGTGTTTGCAAAAGAAAGGTACTGTACATGAGACTCATGATGATGAGAAAAATGGGGTGAACACTAATATGTTCATCATGATGACATGGGGAAGCAGAATATTCCAGCTATGTACAAACAACCACAAGCTAAAGGAGCAAATGATTATGACAATTTCAAAAATAGAATTAGCAGTTGAGAAAAGATGAGAAAAATGTGGTCCTTGAGTACCCTAGTCTTCCAGCAGTAAACTTGGATGTGCCAGAATTTAGCATTAGAAGTAAGAAAGAAGTAACTGAAATGTTTGTGAAAACTGGTTTTAAATAGAGAGTGAGGTTCCTAGATGTAAAACAGAATATCCTTGATCTCATCCTAGCTAATGTGATTTGGTAACAGTGGATGAGGTGGGACAGCTTCTGGCTAAATGTGATCATGGGATTTTATGCTTCATAGTCCTTGGAGGAATACTGAAATTTGCGATTAAAGGAAAGTAGACAATCAGTTGGAGAAGACAGTGATATATAATCTGTATGATGTCATGATGCAAATCAGTTCTCACAAAGCTTTTCTTCTGCAAATATAGACTATTTTTATTTGACAATTTAATTCTCAGCATTTTACGTTAAAAACAATAACCTATTCCTGCAGAATATTGATGATAAGGTATATATATAAATGGTTTCAGTATCCATTATTAACTGTTCTGATGAAGTCTATCGACGAAAGCACTTGACCTGTTTTGTGGATTATTCCTACACAGTGGATTATTGATCTGCTTTTGTGGATTAAATTTTGCACAGTCAACAATTTTATGTGGATCGAATAAAGGTGTTTTTTTACTTGTGGTCGTAGGTTATTGGCTCAAGGAGTGGTTCGTTGAACGTTATTTGTGGTGGTTTCCGCTCTTCTACACACCTCTCAGTGTTATGTTAAAACAATATAACATTATGATTAATATGGTAGCTCAAAAACATAAATATTGCAATAATTAATAAAACATAATTAAAATAAAGTATTAAACATCAAATGATCCACCTAAACAGATTGAACTGTACAGACCTCCAGGAGGCTTCTAAACTGATACCCACAACAAGGAATGTGGTAGATTCTAGAGGTAAGATAACCAAAAGAGAATCTGCCATCTCCATCAAGGTAAGTTGTTCAATCACCTAGAGGTCCTTTACATGATCACCTAAGAGCCCTAACCAGTTAGTAGAGCACCAGTAGATCTTTTAAATAATTAGGACCCAGGTTGTGTAGGACCCAGAACATAAAGCAAATCTGCAAAAAAAAAAAAAAAAAAGAAATTCAACAGTGAAAATGAAACAGCAAGGGTATTATATGTCATGACTTGGATACCAAAGCCAGCAGCCTTACCATTGGATTTTGTATCTTCTGCAGGTGGGCTAGATATAATAATAATGTGAGTTAAATGGCATTTTAATGTTCAAAGCAAGAAGACACCAGTGCATGCATCACTGTTGCAAAGTTTATGATGGAATTAAGTTGTAGATATAGGTGGTATTTTTGAGGAGTCCATCATCTAGAGCCATTTCCAGATCAAGGACTAGTGACACACATTCTATTTCAATCCCCCTATATAATAGGGGAGAAAGGACTGGGAGGTTTGGCAAATGGGCAGTGGCAGGGACCACCATTGCTGCACAAAGCTTTAACCATCTTTCTGGCAGACACAGAAGCATGAACTCCAGACATTCTTCACAGATTGAAGTGAGTGAGCCTAGCACAGACTCCTAAGTAAAGAAAGGGAAGGCTGAATATCATCACAGTATGATTGATAAAAATGCCTCTGCCTTGCAAGACTTCATTAAGTGCCAGCATATCCACCATCAAAAAATCAGTATAAGCCCATATTGTCTAAATAATCACAGAGTTGTGTGCTGCCCAAATAAAGGCTGCCTCATTGCTATTCTTACATCTAAAGTCAGAGCAACATGGATCAACAAGGTCTTGATCTTCTAAAGTGTGTGTGTGTAGGGCTGGTTTCTTGTGAACTGTTTCAGTTTCCTTTTGTAGTGAAGAATAAAAGAAAACTCCAGCCAAGCTGGAACTTCCAATGAGTAACCTCTCAAACCTCTTATATCAGAGGCACATGGGATATATGCAAATTACCCTTATAAACACTAGGTCTTTCCACTAATTGGCAAGTCTGAATGCCCATCACTTAGCTCATTGTTTTAATAAACAACTAACTGTGGCTAGGCATATTTCAGCCTTGTTATAACCTCATCAGCAGAGCCCAAGCAGAGTGTTTGGCTAAGCCTAAGACACACAGGGCTGTTTTACCCAGCTGATGTCCATTATCATTAGGGTGACTGCAAAATATCTGAAATAAGAAATTAAAACAATGTGTGAGAAGGTCACACTGAAAAAACAATCAGTAAAAACTAAATGAAAACTCCAGCCAAGCTGGAACTTCCAATGAGTGACCTCTCAATCCTCTTGTATCAGAGGCACATGGGCTATATGCAAATTACCCTTATGAACAAACACTATTTAGTTTTTACTGATTGGTTTTTCAGTGTGACCTGATTGTTTTTTCAGTGTAACTTTCTCACTCATTGTTTTAATTTCTTATTTAGGATATTTTGCAGTCACTCTAATGATAATGGACATTAGCCGGGTATAACAGCCCTGTGTTTCTTATGGTTAGTCAAACTGTTTGCTTGTGCTGTGCTGCTGCGGTCATAACAAGGCCAAAACAGTTTGGCTTTATTGGCCTAAACTTTTCTATTAAAATGATGAAACAAGTTGTGAGCATTCAGAATCACCAATTAGCTGAAACACCTGGTGTTCATAAGGGACACACCAAGCTGAAACACCAAGTCAGAAGAGTGCCCATATTTAAGGGTAGTAATGGTTACTATGTGAGTGAAAACTCTCTAAAAAGACTGGAAAGGTCCATAGCAAGTTCTTTAGCCTCATCCCTTAGTCAGGCATTGAAATTTTCCATGATCAGCTATCCACAGCATTTGTGCAATAGTCTGGTAGATGAGAACTCATCTGATGAAATGTTGACACATGTCTGGATAGACAGTGCATAAGGAAGAATCTGCACTGTAATCCTGCTCCAAGGGCATACTCAAAGGTGTTGGTATATATTACATACTTCTCAACTCTACAGATTTTCACAGAATGTCTAGATTTTTGCCTTATACTTCTCAACTCTACAGATTTTCACAGAATGTCTAGATTTTTGCTTCATATTTTTGGTCTGTTTCTCATAAAATTGTGGTTTTCTGGCACATCATTGGCAAATCATTGAATGCTGCAGTCAGAAAATAATGACAGACATTTGAGTTTCAGATTTCATGCCCTTCAGAAAATTCATGCTAATGCAAAACCTTTTATTCTATCAACTTTCTAATTTTGTAAGAGCAATATTTAAAAAGTGTCCCTATTTTTGGGTCTTTGTTCCTCCATTATTTATGGCTTTGTCCAGGTTTCCTGCTCTAAGAGGTTAAAAGGTAATATACAACCTTCATCTGATTTCACACTTGAATGTATTTTTATTTATTTATTTATTTTACATTTGTTGACTGGGAGTGTCCGAATGAGCTGAAGACCTTTTTCAGCGGAGGCCAGGGGAGAAAAGCTCCAATACAGAAAGCATTTTAATAACAGTTATTACACTCATAGAAATATACAAAAAGGTTACATTCTGGTAAAGTAGTTGACAAAATTAAACAATATAAATCAAAAAGCATAAAAAGTGTAACACATAGGAAGTTAATTGTTTTAGTTTCAGTAGGTTAGGCAATCTAACAATACTAAGCAGAGTATAAACGATACTTTAGGAGAATTTCTTAGGAGGTAAAGGGAGTAAGTTATTATACTGGGTGGTGTGTAATTGTTATACAGTTCTACTACTACTAGCAATACTGCCCTGGCTAGGATTGTGAATATTTCAGTAAGAAAGGTATGCAAAACAAGCAAGTCAAAGTACCTACTGACTTTTCTTATTGTTTCCCGACTGAAAAGAAAGTATGACTAACTACTCCACTGTTGTAAGTGCAAATATAGCTCAAGGCCTTTCTATATTCATTTACCTTACGTCCTCACTGAAGTAGAGGTTTTCTGTCACCAGTGATGACTAACTACTCCACTGTTGTAAGTCCAAATATAGCTTAAGGCCTATCTAAATTCATTTACCTTATTTCCTCACTGAAGTAGAGGTTCTCTGTCACCAGGGTGAGCACAGTACCCTTGAGATCCTGACATCCTATACTGACCCTGATCCCCAAACTACACTCTGAGATCTCACTACCCCAATAAAATACTATATAACTAACTTCCTGCAATTAAACAGAATAATTTCCAATATCTTTAAGAAATCCTGAGCTAATCTGGCAAAGGGCTGACTTTTCACATTCAGCAGCTGCTCAGTCGGGCCCCACTCCGTTCACCTTTTATACTTATCCACCTTAACCACACCCCTTCATGTTCCTCCCCTGTCCCTCCCAACTACTTCCTTACTGACACACCTCTACCCCTATAGTACCTTCATACACCTCACCTTTCTCACTTTCTGCACATACTCTACCTTCAAACCATGCCTTTCAAACCTCAAGCCTTACTCCTGATGCCTATACTTTACTTCTTATACCTCCTCACATCCTATCACACACATCTACCCCCACCCTACTTCTACCCAACAAACAGTATTCTACATCCAAATACCAAACCTGAGACTCATCTGCAGACCAGTCCTTCTAACCCAAACTATGCCATTCCCCTTCCTAAAATAAAATTATCTCCCTCCCTCCCAACCACATCAAAGCAGGAAAAGAATGTCTCCACATTTAAATACTTACTCTACTTCAAACCACTACTTCTATCAGGAGACATCCATCCTAACCCAGGCCCCTCCCAACCTACCATAAATAATAATCCTCTTGTACAAACATCTACTAACCTCATCCCCTTAAAAAGCAAGTATCTTTCTGCTCTATCAACGTCAGGAGTGTAGTAAATAAAGTACAGGACTTCCATGCCTGGTTAGCTAACTATACCCCTGACATAGTCACCCTAACTGAAACCTGGTTGAAACCATATAATAAAGATGGTGAAATTACCCCACCTGGCTATAACATCCTACCACTTGATAGACAAAAGAAAAGAGGAGGAGGGGTAGCCATACTCTTCTGTGACCACTTCTCAATAACTACCCCAAACCTCCCTCTACCCACTTTTCTACAGTTGAACTCCTACTTACCAATATTAAACTTAACAACTTTACCACCATAAGTGTAGTAGAAATCTACATCCCCCCTGGTGATAATCTTAGTATACTGGAGAACATCCTACACCACCTCTCACAGACCATCCTTAATGAAACCATCATTCTAGGGGATGTAAACATAGATTGGCTTACAATTCAAACTCCCCATACTACCTATTGTATCAACCTACATGGATTTGAGCAACTAATCACTTCCCCTATCCATATTAGCAAGTCACACCTGCCACAGTCTCTCCTGGACTGGATTTTGGTATCTCATCTCCAAAATTACCACAGCCCTCACACTCTACCAAATTCCCTTAGTGACCTTTGCCCTATCATAATAAATAGACACACTCCCCATTTCACCAGACCTTTCAGGTTTATCACCTCCCACAAAACATCATCCTTTAGTCCAGACTCTTTCATAGACCAACTCTCTAATATTAACTGGTCCCATCTCACTACACTCCCCTTAGATGAGGCTGTCCACTCTTTCAACTCTACCTTTCTAAACATCCTCAACTCCCTAGCTCCCCTCTGTACTATCAGAATAAAAGGAAACACCTCTCCTTGGCTGACTAAACATACTAGAGCCTTGGATGAAAAGACGTGACAAGCTATGGAAATTATAGACCAAAACTAAGACCCCTTCTCTACTACAGACTTACAAAGAACTTAGAAATCAAATAAAAAAATTATCAACAAAGACAGGATCAACTTCTATGCAAACCCTCCCACTACCCTAAAATCTGACCCCAAAAAATTCTGGAACTCAATCAATCATATACTGCATCCAGGAAACCCTTCCCCTCCCAACCCATGCCCAAATAAAACTTTTGAAGAAACTGCCACTGAATTTAACAATAATTTTATTAATTCAATAGCTACCATAATTAATGACCTCCCAACTATTATAAATACTAAAACCCCACTTTCTCATCTTCTCCTCCTTCTCCTTCTAACTCTTTCTCTCTTACATCTGTCTCAACTAAATATATTAAACCTCTACTCTCTAAACTCAAACCCTGCTCCCCCTCAGCTGATAATCTACCCTCTTACTTCCTACATATAGCTGCTGAACCCCTAGTCTATCCAGTATCCATCCTGATCAACCAATCTATCTCTGAATCATATGTTCCATCAATATGAAAAACTTTCTACACATTACCCATACATAAAGGAGGTAATTCTTCTGATATATCAACCTTTAGACCAATTGCTAAACTGTCTCCCCTCTCCAAGATTCTTGAGAAATGCATTCACAAGCAGATAATGCAATACCTTCTCCAACAGAACCTTCTAACACACACAAAACATGGATTTCATCCGAAACACAGCACTACAACTGCACTAATATCCTTCATTAATACTGTATCACTGGCCTGTGACAGTAATAAACTAGTCTCATGTCTGTTCCTCGACCTGTCCAAAGCCTTTGACACTTTCTCCCATCCCCTCCTCCTAGACAAACTCTCTCACCTAAAATTCTCCTCTCCCACCATATCCTGGTATTCCAGCTATCTCTCTAACCACCAGCAAGCTGTTAAATGGCATTCTGCTCTTTCTCTCCCCCCAAGCATCTCAATGGCTGTCACCAAAGGATCCATACTGGGGCCACTGCTCTTCAATATTTTCACCAACCTACTTTACACTTCTTGTCCCAACTCGACACTTGTACAATATGCTGATGATTCTACAGTCATCACCATTGCTGACAATCCATCTGACCTCCACTCTACTACCCAAGCATCATTCAATGCCATAGAGACATGGCTTTGTGACAACAAATTAATTCTCAACCCTAAAAAAACTAAACTCCTATTCTTCCTCCCAAAAAACCTCATCAATCTCAAAACAACATTTTCCATCCTATCTAGCAATAACACTGTCATTACCTCTGACCCTAGCACTAAACTGCTAGGAGTCATAATAGATGATCAGCTTAAATTTGATCTCCAAATCACCACCTCTGTCAAAAAGACTCTCCAGAATCTTGGACTCCTTTACTGAAACAAAAGACATTTAACCAACTCAGCCAGAATAACTCTCTCCCATGCATCTTCCCACCCTCCTTTATAGCTCTCAATTATACGTAAATCTTAACACCACACTCATAACCAGATTTGAAACTACATATAATAAAGTTGCCAGATTTGCTGCAAACCAGACCTACAAGTCACACCATTGCCTATCTCTTAAACAATTGCAGTGGCTCGAATTCCCTCATTTGCTGCTACTACAGCAACTGTTAATTATCCACTCCATCCTCTATCTACCATCTTTCTGCCCTAGCCTTCAATCAATTATAACTAAATATTCCCCAACCAGGACACTACGTAGCTCAGACCAAGACTTCCTTAAGATCTATAAACCCAAAACTAAATCAGGGTGTTTACTCTATAACTATAACCCTGCTACAACTTGGCACCAGCTACCCCTAGAAATTAGGTCCCTTGACCAAATAAAACATTTCAAACTAGCCACTTGGGAATAGCTAATAAATAAATGGTCCTGTCATTGTAGTCATCTTCCCTGAAACTACCTAACCCTAGCTTCTGTCTCTCATCCCTCCTTTCTTTTCCACTGTCTGTCTTAATATTCATCTACCTCTCTGTCTCGTTGCTTAACCTCTAGACTACCTTACTACTTCATCTGTACCTATATTGTATATAACTACTTAGGAATAATGAACACTGTTTTCCCTACAATGACATTGTACCTAAGTTTTTGTTGTAAGAATTCTGACATTGTACTCTACTGCTTTTCTGTATGATTTTTTGTAAATGCGTTTTGCAGTTTGATCTCTAACATTTGTACCCAACTGTTTTCTGTAAAATTTTATTGTAAAATGCTATTTTTATAACTAATTGTTTTAGCTGCCAATGCAAATTTCTTGCTGACTTTAGGTAAAATGTTAATACTGATTGCGGAGCTTTTCTCCTCAGGTCTCCACTGAAAACGAGCTAATGCTTAGCTGGACTAACCTGGTTAACAAATGTAAAATGTAATGTAAAAAATGGATAATGCCAAACTGGGTTGAGAACAGTCATTTAGCCAGGTCTTCATGGTAAAAGCAAGATGAACTGTACAGAATAAGTCAAAGACAGGGCCCAACTTGTTCTAGATTGACACAAAGCACAACCCTAGTCAGGGCTGAATAGGAGTCAGGTTCCTCTTAATGGTTGGAGATGACATACCAAATTCCAAGGTACCACCATAAGGCATATAGGCTCCTGCTTAGATGGAAATTCATCCTTAGACAGTGGCTGGTGATCTTAACTCTGACATGGTCTCCCAGATCAGTGTGAATGATAAACACAAGCTTTCTAGTCCCCCCTTCACCTCACACACTCAATAACACATGCCTTTCTAAACCATTCCATGTGTGCAGTACCTAGAAACCAGACTGTGCTATACATTAAAATCTGCACATCAATAGCAGTCATTAATCAAATGTGTAAATGACTAGACTTTAACTATTATTCTCTGTGAAAACCTTGACAGACACCATCTAAACTGTCAACCCCCTCATTTCTCCTAACCTTATCTAATGTCAGTTAATAACAACACGTTTTAGCCAGCTCCTCTGATTTCATAATGCAAGCTGTGCAGCAGCTACATACTGTCATAATAGGTACCCTCTGCAGAACAGTGTGTGTGCTGTGTCTTTAAGAAGCATTTCAAGGACTGAATATGCATATATAAATAGTGAACACGTGCTATACCTAGTGCCATTTTGAGAGTGCAGTCAGAGAGTGAACATATATGAATATAATAGCTAGTTTGTTTATAAATTATCTAAGTTAAAGTATTAAGCCTCAGTCTTGATATGTTTGTACATAATAAAACTGCTTGAAGAGAACCCACAAAGTCTCGTCTATTTGTGTCCTGACTAGATGAGCAACATGGAGTCAGAAGAGGGATGCCAGAAACTGATATACAGAGCCATGAGGTGCAGAGACAACAGTGAAGGTAAACTAAGAGAAACAAGCACAAAAATGAGCCAGAAAAGCAATAAAGGTAACAAAAAATTGCACGAGCAGTTTGTTTTATAAAAAAAGATAAAACAGAGCATTTCAAGGGCACAACCTGCATTATTAAGCAAGCAAAAGGCACAAAATGTTTATTGATTAAGATAAATGTTTAAGATTAAGTTATTTGATAAAATGATTGTCAGAAAAGCTCATAAAGGGTCAGAAATTACCTTGGAGTTGCAAAATAAGCTTGTTTAAAGCAAAACAGGCATGTTTAGAGTAACACGGGCACAAGAAAAGTACAATGGGCATGAAGAGAGATTAAACAAGCAAAACGAATATAATAAGGGCAAAAAAGGGCACATTAAGCATAAATAAAGCAAGGCGACTGCATGTTTTGGGCAAAGTGTTGTGTTTTGGCATAAACTACTATTTCGCATTAACTAAAGCCCTGAATACCATAACTAAAGTTATTCAAAGTATCTCAAAGTGTGTAAAGGTGCTTACAGTTTGTGCTTATTACTGTGCACTTATTCCGAACAGTCTGTTAGTGTGCAAAGTGCAACTATTTCAGGAAGTGCAGTCAAAGTACAACTATTTTGAAAAATTTCTTGTGCTGGGTGTGTCTGTTCACAAAGTGCTGCCATTACAGAGTGTGTCTTGTACTGTAAAGAGTTACTTAGTGAAGTACCACCATTTTGGGGAAGTTTCAGTGTGCTGTGTACTGTTTATTTGCAAAATGCAATTACTTTGAAATTTGTTTTATTATGACATTCTCCTGCCCAGTTCATTCACACAGTACAGTTATTTGAAATGTTTCTTACATTGATAAGGGGTGAGTTCTTACAATATTGTGATTTCAAGAGTATTACAGTGCCAGACAGACTTATTTCCCAAAGTTCAGTTATTCAGAGGCTCATTGTTTTATTGGGCATAGTTAAAAGTACTGGCATAAATTTCTGGCATATGTATATGTGTGCATGTTCGTGCATATTTGCAAAACCCTTCACTGGTATGTGTTAATATGGCAGATGGATTTCGAAAGCCATCACCACTTGTATTTGATCAGAATATTGCAGAGAAGTGGAGAATATATGAGCAAGAGTACAATATTTTTATACAAGCAACTTATTCAGACAAAGATGCATGCACCAGGGCATTCATTTTGCTAAACCTTGCTGGGTCAGAGGCCATAGAAAGAGAGCATTCATTTGTGCATGCACCAGCAGTATATGAAGGAGAAGGTGAAAACAGTCATATTGTTGTACAGGCTGAATCAAGGGAAGACCCCAAGTGTTTGAAGTGCAAATTCAGAGAGATGTGTAACCCCCAGACAAATATTACATCAGAGAGGCACTTGCTTTATACAAGAGATCAAAAACCAGTGGAAATATTTGCAGATTATATAACTGACCTGAGAAACAAACCGAAAATATGTTGGTTTGGTGACTTAAAAGACGAATTGATAAAGGAGAGGCTTGTGTGTGGTATTAATAGTGCTGTAGTGAGAAAGATTTTGCTTTGTGACAGTGATTTAACTTTGAGCAAAGCTACAGAGATTTATCAAATCCATAAAGTTACAGAAAGGCTTGCAAGTGATAAGAGTATTGTTTCAACAAGCTCTAGAGTGAATATAGATAGCATGCAACATGTGGCAAACTGAAGGAGACCTAAGCACATGGCAGTCACAGCCCCTGCTGGTTTGCCAGAGAAACCAAACAGTGTTCCAGCAAGTTCTAAGAAAGGTGCATGCTCAGTGCAGTACCAACGTGTATGAATGTAATAGCTAGTTTGTTTATAAATTTACCTAAGTTAAAGTATTAAGCCTCAATCCTGATCTGTTTGTACATAATAAAGCTGCTTGAACAGAACCCACAAAGTCTCCTCTATTGTGTCCTAACTAGACAAGCAACACCCTCCTATAAATACCGATCCTTTCTAATCTTCTCTGTTGCATACAGCACACATTTTTATTCAAATTCAGTGAAGAAATTAGTTCTATTATCAAAAATTACATACTCATGTTTAATTTAAATGCTATATAAATCTACCTTTAAGACATTCTAGTCAATAACTTTGGACTGTAATCTATATCATTTTTAACAAACACACTGCAACAAGGTATTCTGCATGAAAATGTTATTCCATTTGTTTTGACCTGGCAAGCCCACTAGACAAATTGTCCTTTTTCAGGGGTGACCCTGGAACACTGCTTGGTTAAGTGAATTGCTCAGAGTCATACAGTAGAAAAATGCAGGTGGAAAGAATCAAACCCTGTACCTACCATGGGTACAGGAAACAGCACTGGGAATTCTGCAAACAGTAGCTGAGATGCCTTGGAAACATGAACCACAAAGCATTATAGAGGATGATAAAGTTTATATCACATAGGACACCCATTACCAACAGCTCAAAAAATAGATGTGAGAAAACCAGATATAGTAGTCCATGAAAAAAAAAATTGAAACTGCTACACCCTGTGATAACAGTATCTTATGAACAGAGAGAGAGACACACACAAGTCATAAAAATACCAGGATTTGCAGGCAAAAACAAGAACAATGTGGAAGAAAGATACCCAGACAATTCCTAAAAATTAAAGGTCTAATAACAATAACTTACAGACATACTTAGATATGCTACCAATACATGTAACCCCATACGAATGACAGAAGGAAGCAATTCTGGATACATTGCAGGAGCTGAGAAAAGGACTCTTGGCTAACATCAAAGAATGAAACAATACTAATTTCGTGAACACTAATTGTACACTGACTTAGGAATGGGGTCCATTCATCTTATAGTAGAAACCCAAAATATTTGGAGAAATTAAACTAGGAGAAGTCATATGGAATAACTACTTTTTCTAACCTTTCAGCTACTTCTTATTAATGACTCCAAGCCAAACTGTGTCTCTCTTTCATTTTATAACCTGTTGCAGATCCTACCATTGTGTGTAAAATGCAATCATCCAAGACTGATAAATTAAGCTTGATTGCACAACAATATATGCAGAGCAGAACTTTATATTAGTTTTAAAAGTAACCCCCAGAAATAAACCTCTTCATTCTGTAATATTTTGGCATCTGTTTACATGCTATATGATTGCTATACCAGGGATTTTGTAAATTAGTGGATTTCTTCCATTGTCAACATATTTTAGTGTAAGATGTGTGCAGGTGGTGTAAACTTTTCCCAAACTTCCAGAAGTACTATAGACACGACCTTCAGCTATTCCTGATTACACAGAATGTTTCTTATTTTACACCAGATTTTTGACCTGTCCCTCATAAACTGTTCTATTAACTTTTAAATTGAACTTTAGTAATATTTAAAAAGTGTCACTGATTCTGTGCCTTTGCCTTTCCAGCCCCATTATTTGTGGCTTTGTCCAAAACTCTTGAGAAAAGATGTTGAGAAGTATGACTATAAATTGTAGTTTCTACAAAGAAAACTATTTAACTGTTTACATATTTCAGATAAACTGAGGAATTACCTTAAATAATAAGAGTTCCAAAATATGGGAACATTATTCTTAATGTTATTTATATCTATAAAGAGAATACAAAGGCTATTTCTAAAATAATCCTTGCTTCTCTGGCAGAATCCACTTATTAATTAAATCATGCACTGATGCAGATATGCATTCTGTGTGTTGTACATTTGTGTGAAGCCTCTACATTGTTTTTGGTTTGTCATTGCATACTTAAATGCATTTTATTTTCTATGACCTGTACTGCCAGTCAGAGTAGCACTGCCTTTTTTTTTTTATTTGTTCTTTGTTGTTTTGCTTCTTTTCATTTACAGTCGTTTACAATCATATTTCATGCAGTGTCAGCCGTGAAAGTGGATGAGGTGCAGTGATGACCACCACCCTATGTACTTGCCTAACCATCACCTGCTGAGTCCCCAGAAGTCTCAGGCCTACCTGTCTGCATGATGATATAAGTCATCCATTGGAACATCTCAGAAGGTGGAAAGATTGGTTATAGCTTTGGTAGACCTATGGTTGGACACCTACATTGGCAACTGAGAGTAAGTCCTCATGTGACTGGTGCAGATACACTTCTGCCTGGCTCTGACTAATGGGCCAACAGAGACTAGGCCCTGCCATAAGGGCGATCACAGGGGTATCTGTTGGATACAGCATGGTGCATTGTGAACATCATATGTAACTCTACCCTATCCTCCAGTATAGTGTCCCTTTTACTTGTGTTTTGTTTCCTTCCCCATTTGTTGCCCAATGCTCTGCGTCACCAGTTGCCCTCCCTCTGTTTGTCATTTTTCTGCTTTGTAACATCCTTTTCATTTCTGTCAGCATCTACTCTGTCTATCTTTGTCTCTTGTGTTGATTCATCTGCCTCTGCTGCCCTCCTCATATCCTTTCCTTCCCACATCCTCCCTATGCTGCTTTTCTCCACTATCTTTCTTAAAAATATAACAAAATATGCATCTGTCCCACAAAAACTATATTCTTGCTTTCTCACCCCATACCACTCTTCCGTTCCCTGTGCCCTTCTTTGTTTTCTTCTGCTCGCTGTCCCTCCCACTTTCTGCCTATCCGCCCAACCACTTACTTCCCATTTGCAATAGAAAATAGTAGGGGCTTTGCTGTGTAGCTCTTACACACATTTTTGCATGTGTGAACACACATCATCATAAGCACACTACAAGCACTCTGATGGACTTGTGAGGTCACATGTTGCTGAAGGACCTGTTCTCTTTTCACCAGTGAATTGCCTGCTTCATCAGACCCTGTTGCACAGTGTCACTCCTACTGCATAGTTAATCATTTCAGGCTACATCATGTTGTTTCATCTTTGCTACTTGGCCTTCACTTAGCCATGTCAGAATCCTAGCCATTTTTTTGAATGACTTGATCATTTCAAACCTGTTGCCAGTAGTTTGAGTAAAAGCCTATTCCGAATGGAAAAAAATGTCTCACTTAGTTATTGAAGTTTCTGTGCTATACCATGTTTTATCACATTCTTATTTGATTCTGACTGCTTTTTTCCTGAATTATGAAACACACCTGGCACAATATACTGGCGCATCTAACAGTATGCAAAGGGGTTATAACTAAACATATAAAAGGAAGAGCTGTGTATGTTCCTGAAGTCTGAAGTATACATTAATGAACTGAAGTTAATTCATACAGATCAGCACCTACCATAGTTAACTGATTTTAAATAAAGTACACAACTGTGGATAATTATACACTACACTTACTTCAGTGCTAGTAATTAAAATGTGGAGAATTAGTAAATTAATACATTTCTGAAAGGATGTATAAATGTCATACAGGATTGTTCCAGGTAACAGGACCCCCCAAATGGTTTGCTGTATTCTTTTAATGAATTATAACTATTCACAAAAATAATATATTGTGAAGTGCCAGGGACACATGTAAGAGCATACGGCAAATGTGCAGTGCTGCTTTGGCCTATGACCAGTACATGTCACACCTATATAAGATCTGCACTGTGTAGCTAAGGGATGGAACTATGAACATTGGCTTCCCAATATTCTGCCTTCTTCATGGTTAGCTCAATGCCTTGCAGTGCTACCTTTCGAACAGTAACTGAATCTTGGCTTATACACTTTCACATTCATAAATGCAGTGATTTCCAGGAAGGGCTGATAACTCATTTTCAGTGCCCCCCCCCCCCATCATGTATGGTATTGTACTGCCACTAGCCTGCTTAGTTTGGCACTAAAACATCGCAAACACTATATCTTCTTAGAATAAAACAGACCTATCATATTAGTATGATATATATATAGCTAAGTAGTCCCTCTTCAAAAGATGGATACCAGCAATTTTGTATTTTGTGCGCGAGCACACACACGCACACACACACACAAGCACACACACACACACACACACACACACACACACACACACACACACACACACACACACACACACACACACACACAAACAAACACTATAGTGCATTGGGGGTTGGTATAATGGTTAAGGTGTTTAAGTCACAAACATAAGGTATAAACTTATAAACTTCAGTGGTAGTATTCATTCCTGGCAAATGCATCATGATCATACCTCTCAACCTCTTAGAGCAAAAAATCTGAACAAAGCCTAAAATGATGGGGGAAAAATAGGGACAGATTTTAAATATTGCTCTTACAAACATAGAAAGTTGATAGAATAATACGTTTTGCATTAGCATGAATTTTCTGAAGGATGTGGAGTCTTAAACTCAGATGTTTGCCATTATTTAATGACTTCAATTCCCAGCTATTTGCCAGAAAAGTACAGATTTTAGGAGGAACACACTAAAAATATGAGGCAAAAATCTGGACATTCTGCGAAAATCTGTACAGTTGAGAGGTATGATCATGATATTTTTTGGGATCAGGGTTGGCATAATGGTTAAGGTGTTTACCTCACAGACAGAACCATGGAAAACCACTCTTCACTGCAATTTCTTTAGCTAGCCTAATTGAGAAGGATATCTTTAGGCAATGTAAAAATGAGCTCATGCTGTCTGATGACTACCTACTACTCAAGCAGCACAACCCAGTGTGTGATAGATGTATTTATTTAAAGTCGCTGGTGGCTAATGGCTCACATACTGTTACCACTGATGCAAGGACCATCAGCAGCTCACATAAAACACCTCTCCACAACTCACATGTAACATAGTCCATCATATGCTTAGGTTCGAAAGCTAAATCTGGCTAAACCTCAAAGAGCTTTGAAACACAACAAGGGCTTTAAGCACCCTCAGCAACATTCCAAGCCTGCAATACATGCAAAGCCTACGAAGGTCACACTATCTCAGATACTGTCGACATAAGGCAACCATCATCCAACATAACATTACACTCATAGGTGACTCCACATTGACACATACAAATGCACTACTCACCAGGCTGAGTAAGGAAGGAGTGATGGTCAGTTGCATGTCTAAAGACAGGATTTGCCAGATCACATAAACACTTGACTCATTAAAGAGCAAATACCATTATTATGCTGTCATACTTGTGATGCACCTCCTTGGGATATATGAAGACAGACTTGATGGAGGTATGTACATACAATTATGGGGTTAAAAATGAGTAGCACTCTACCTTCTCCAAGGATGATACATCAATATGAACAAAAGATAATTGACTTCAACAGCTTGCTTAACTTTAGGTATCATTCTGGCGGGGGGGGTAGTACAATATCTGTCAGCTTCATAGGACATTGTCAACAGACTGCTCTTCTTCAACACGGGTAGTATGCACCTATCTCCTCTAGGTTTTTGTACATTGTCCACCACCCCATTGTGACTTTTTCAGGCAGTGCCATCTGGATCAAACTACTTACGTTGCAATGCAAACTAAGAAAAACTTAAAAGTACTACTGATCAATGCTAAGAGCCTAAACATAAAAATTCACTCTAGAAGACATAGTCATATGTGTAGTGCCAAAGAAATGGTTCAGATTGATGGATAACACACCACTGGTGCAGGGCTACAATGCCATCCACAAGTTTAGATCACCCACTACACATGAAAGGAAGACAAGTGGACGAATCTCTATCCTCATCCAGAGATGACTCACAACAAAGCTAATAAAGCAGCATGATGCCCTTAAGATCATTCATGTCGAAATTACCATCAGCTAAGTTCCTTATGATATCCTGGTTCATAGGTGGGTACTACCTGCCCGAAGGCATTTATAAGCCTTGCCAGAATGTGTTGGCTTTCACCGCCCCTTAGATTAGTTCCCTGTGCCTCTGTCCAGCAGAGCCACTGAAATGATCCCCGAGGTAAATTGTCTGTTTTCCATCCACTCGTCAAGGTTTCTTGTGAAGAGTGTTAGTGAGGATCCCTGCCTAATGTAGATTGGGATCTTGTTCCAAAGAATGGGAAGTCCCTGGGACAGGAATCTATCCCTCCAGCATGTCCTATTTATTGTTGTGGTGAGGTTTAGATCCCTAGAGCGTGTGGCTTGAGGGGATAAGGTTTTCTTTAGGTGGCACATGTCCATCAATTCTGTGTTGGACATGGCCTTGTATGTCAGGCAGAGATCACCTCTGAGTAGGCGGTATGTAACCGAGTACAACTGGAGTTTCTTCAGTCGGGCTGCATAAGGCATCTGTTTGAGGCCATTGATCCTCTTGGTGAGGTACTTCTGTTTTCTTTCCAGCTGTTGCGGGTCTCCTAGACCTGGTGAGCTACATAACACCCTCTATGACCCAGAGATGTCACTGCTTCTACCTAAATGGACTATAATAGCTTAGCATTAATCCAAATACCATATTCTTGGGTGACTTCACTATCCAGCATAGAGTGGGAAACATATACAAACACTTGCATGCAAGCCTAGAGATTCCTGGATTTTGTCAATACAAATTACCTGGAAGAACTAGTCAGAGTATCCACCAGTGAAAATGACATCCTTGTCCTTACTCTCACTAATATGGGTGAATCATGCTCCATTCTCAGACTTATATACTTTCTCATCAGGTATAACTATAAAGCTGTCTCCGTCATAATACAGATAAAAACAGTGCCCCACTCTGACCCAGATACTTATACAAATTTCTCCAAAACTAACTTTCTTTTTCTGAGTGATTCCCTAGCTAGATTGAAATCACTCCCTAACCTGAAAAGCTCTGCTGTTTATGTGGAACCATAAACCGTCAACTTTTACCAACATGCACACAATTGCATAGAAGTAGTCATACCCAAAAGAACCAAGTGTGGATCAAATACAATAAAACAAACTGCCCCGGGGGTATCGCAGCATAAATAAGGTTTATTACAAAGGAAGAAAATAATAGCCAAAACTGAAAGGTACATCACCTAGAAAAATAAGAATCGAATCAAATTAAACAAGCAACGTTAGGAATATAACGAAAACGACCAAGGCTAAATTTGGGAAAAAATAGACACTAGGTCAGGGATTCCCACAAAGCCTTCTTCAACTACATCACCAGTCTCAAGGGCAATACACAACATTGTGCTGAACTAATTGCAAATGGTACCACCTGTGCAGAGGTTGTTGATTTAGCAAACCTACTGGCTGACAAATTCAGCTCAAATGTCACCATATTCTCATCCCTGGTAATCTCACAAGAAATATCAGGAAACCATACATCCCCAGCCATCACATAGTAACTATAGGTACCCAACTATGTCCCAAGACTCACACTCTATGTTCCTAAGCACCCTGAAGAATATTAGGGTCCAACCTAACACTTGCATACTGGGCGACTTCAACTACTCCTCCATTAACTGGGAAAACTACTCCTGCACCAATACACTTGCCCAACATTTCCTGGAATTCATTAATCCCAATGCCCTGGACCAGCTCTTTCTTACCCCCACTAGAGGTAGCAACATACTTCACTTGCTCATTACTAACATTGGCAACCGTTGCTCTGCACCAATAGTGAACTCCTCCCTAGTTAGATCCGACCACAAACTAATCATCTTGGAAATCCACATCCCTCCTGCCCCCCCACCCCCTACAAACTTTGGGCTCCTAAAAACAGAGGTGGCTAGCTTCATGTCACCCATGCAAATGAAGAATAGTTGCATGACCGCCAGATCATATACCAATGCACTGTACAAACACATACACAAATGTATGGATCTCTCCATGCCCAAAAGAATCAAGACTCTGTCCTCCAAAAAAGGAAGCCAGTCTGGTGCTGCCTGTCATAAACAAACTCTACAAAAGAAGGAGGAAATTGATGTGAAATAAGGTAAAGTCCCAAGACTGGAAAAACTCCCTTATCAGCCTCAACAGAAAGTTGAGATCCCTCATCACATCCTCTAAAGCTAGCTATGAAAACAAAAATGCACCAGATAGTAAAGACAGCCACAAGGCCATACATAGCTATGTAATGAATCTCGACAGCAATTCCCAGATTTGCTTTGAGCTACTGCACAATGGTACCTCCTATACCAAGCCAACAGATATTGCCAATATACTGGCCGACAGATTCAGTGCCAACTTTACCCCTCCCAAAGGACCAATCGCAATACTAGTAGATTGCCAGGCACCTATTACTGCTGCACAGGTTAAAACAGTACTGTCCAAGGCAAAGAATATAGCTTCTATGGGACCTGACAATATCCCTGGCTGTGTTCTACATGAACTACAGAGTGAACTGGCACCTCACCTGTGTGCCCTGTTCAATCACAGCCTCACCTCAGGCTTTGTCCTTACCAAATAGCACACTGCTATAGTCATCCCTCTCCACAAAGGAGGAGTGACTACAGACCCTGGGAATTATCACCCCATTACCCTGACGAGTTTGATATGCAAAGCTATAGAATGCATCATCATGGACCAAATAAACAAGGATATAAGGAATCTCCAAACTCTGGATCTTACAAAGTTTGGTTTTGTGAAGGGTAGATCATGCCTGCTCAACTTGGTTGACTTCTTTAAGTCAGTCACCAGAGCTGTGGATGAAGGCAAGGTGGTTCATACAGCCTACATTGATCTGGCCAAGGCCTTTGATACCATTCCCCTCTCAGGCATCATAGAAAAACTCACTAACATAGGCATCAACCCCTATATCACTAGGTGTGTTGCAAACTGTCTCACAGATAGAACCCACAGTGTGAAAGTAGCTGACTCCAAGTCAGACTGCCGACCAGTCACGAGTGGAGTACCATAGGGTTCGGTCCTGGGTCCTCTCCTGTTTGGTATCTACTTCTCTGAAGTCCAGGCCAACATGAAGGGACTCAGGCTGACAATGTTTGCAGATGATTGCAAGTTGGGAGCTATTATTACCTCCCCAAGTGATGTTGACATCCTACAGAAAAGCCTCACTGAGACAAATGACTGGTGTCAGAACCATGGTCTTAAGCTCAATGCCAAAAAATGTGTCTTTATCCCCCTTGGGGGGAAAAAATGGTTCCCTTGAATTACCACATCTATGGTAGTCCACTGAACACAGAAGGCGTTATAAGAGATCTTGGAACACAGGTAATTTTCTTGGGTGGTGAAAGCCAGGGTACCTTTTTGGCTAGGCTTATATAGGCCCTAGGGAAAAGAGACTAGTACCTACCTATGAACCTATGAACAGGTTGACAGCAACCTCTCTTTTGACTACCACATTGCCACTGTGGTCAGAAAGTCCTTCTATGTAGCACATCTCATTACTAAGGGTTTTGCATCCAGGAAGAAAGAGGTCATTGTCTCCCTCTACTCTTCCCTCATTAGGCCAGTCATTGAGTACAATGCCCCATTTGGCATGTATCTCACTAGACACCTGCAACAACTGGAGAGGTCACAAAGGTACCTCACAAAGAGGATCCTAGGCCTTAAACACCTGTCCTATATGGACAGACTCAAAAAACTCCAACTATTCTCTGTCTCATATCGTCTATTTAGAGGCGCTTTCTGCTTGACTTACAAAGCCATGTCTGACCCAGCTCTGTTAGAAATGCTACATATAAAGAAATCCCAATCCCTCCGCACCACATGCTCCAGAGACCTCAACCTCATTATCACAATCAACAGAACATCCTGAAGGGACAGGTTCATAACCCAGAGACTGCCCGTGCTATGGAATAGACTTCCCATACATGTCAAGCAGAGCACCTCACTGGCCCTCTTCAAAAGAAATCTTGATGAGTGGATGGGAAATACGAAATTCACCCTGGGGATCAGTCCAGTGGCTCTGTTCAACAGAGGCACTGGGAACTAAGGTCGGGTGTCACGATGCCAGAGTAATCCTATGGGCTAGGTTTGTAAAGGAACCTATGAACCTATAACAAGTCCTGGGGGGTGGCCTCTCAAAAGCCAAAAATCTGGCTTCTTTGGACCCCGACAATATCCCAGAATGCTTCCTAAATACAGACAGAAAAAGAATATTATTTTACAGCTTACTGTTATATTTTAAAATTAGACAGTTGAGACAGTTGAGACTGCTGAAGAAGACAGTTGAGACAGATGAGACTGTGAAGCTGTGCAGTTTGTCTAGTACTGAGCAGACACTGAACACCAAGAAAAGAGAACTCACCAAGAAAACTGCAAGCTTGTCTTGCCCTTGCTATTATATCTTAGAGTCGATCATGGAGAGTATTTCTTTAGTTAGATTAGGAAAGTTTAGTTATTAAGATAGCTTTTCTTGAATAATGGACTTCTGTCCTGCAATTTGATTTACATTTCTGGTGATTGAATTCTAATGTTTATTGAGAGTTATTGATGTTCAGTTTAGTAATCATGTTTACTTATTATTAAATGTTTTTCATTATTTTACATTGTGACTGGAAACCAGTGTTTTTCTTTAAAGATTAGAGAGTGCTTCAGCCTGTTTGATACTCTCCAGTTCACCCTGAGGTCTAGCTGTTCTGGGCATAGCTATCATTTATTCTGATAATTAATTTTCATAATTGGACACCCCTTTTGAAGGGCATGAAAACCCTCTGATTGGTGGCAGCATTTCTGTATTTATTTTGGGAAAGAGACATAGCTGGAAATTTGTGTCAGACTTTCCTAGAAGTGCTTGGATGTGTGAGATTTAAATTTACTTTGAGCGTGAGTGTATCAGCGGTCTTAATCTGGGACACTTTGCCCTGAAGTATGTAATATATAAAATACATTTGAGTGGACAGAGGAATATAGTCCCATCCAAGAAAAATAGAGTGTGTTCCTTTTGTGATCTTAGGTGAAAATTGTGAAATATTACTTTTGTTTAAGTGACAGTCTCATATTGGAGTCAGTAGTGAGGATGGAAGCTCCATAGTTACTGACCCAGAATAATGAGGGATGTCATTTAATTGTTGGCAGTCTGGTGAGGTATAGCCAGACTTCACTTTAATTGGTGGCAATCTGTTGGGATATAACCAGACATCACAGCCTCTTTTTAGTATATACCCTGAAGAATATCACATCTTGTATATCCTTTTGACTATGCCACTGTTTGCCATATTTATTTTTAAGTACTCAATAAAAAGTTTATTCCATTTTTACTGTATTACATAAGGGTTTAATTTTCTTATTTTCTCCCTCTTACAACAAATTTCTAACTACAAAATTTTGTCCTTCATTTTTTTCATATAGCTCCACCAACCAATCCAAATTTCTCTAAATTATGTGCTGTGCTTAATATCAAATCCTGCTTCACACTCATCCACTTCCAGGTATATTAGTTGTGAACTGAAGAAAGAATCATTTATACAGCTAAGTTCTTAGACCTTATACCACAAGTGTATTCCATGGAGACTTTTTTCCATTTCACATTTGGCTAAAAAATGGGGCAAAGATGAGACAATGACTAAAACAACTTGAAAGTTACATTCACTAATGATTAAGAGCCCAGATATCAGTTGATCACATTTGAGGAATGGTAAACCCTAAAGATTTAGAGTATTCCATGTTTTATGTCTGTCAAATGCAATGTCTTTTCTGTAGTCTTCCCAACGTTTTTTTTTTTCACTGAAGATGAATAAGCTCTCTCTGTCTTCCTTCTTTTCCAACTGACTTAGATGAAACTGAAATACTGTGCGTTCTTTGGCATCATGATAACTCCCATAATGTACCCACTTCTGTGTTCTGAAGCAATCTCAGTGTATCCCCTTTCTCAGCTCCTGGGATCTGCAGCATATTTCACAGTGATAACACAAAACTTCCTTTGCAGGAAATTTGCTATCCTCTATCAGATGTATGGTATTTATTACTTGACTCCTGTCGTTACAATCACCATTTTTTGTATTAAATTCATTAAATTTCTTCAAAACCTTATCAGAAATAACTCAAATACACAACTTAATGAGCCATACTCTTATCAATATCAGACTGTATATATTGCTCCTAATCGTTAACATGTCCTTCCTTCTTGCCTTCCATTATCAGTCATTCTCCTACCCGCAGTGCAATGATGGGGACTTTCCCCAGTGTCCAGACCAAACTTGACCTTGTCATTAAGAATACCACCCGGGGTCTCTCCTAAAAATAAGTTATGTCTAGTGGGACTAACCCAACCATCAATCAATCAATCAATCAATCAATCAATCGATCCACCAATCAATCAGTCAAGCAAACAAGCATATTAAATAAACAAAGTGTATCCAGCTGCAAAGTATAGAGTATATATTTTCCTTGCTTTATTTTGTTTCCAGGCAGATGAATACTCTCAGAATAAATCTGCTGTCAGACTTTCTACTGAGACAAGCAGTGCAGCATTGTAAGTAACACAGTATTAAGTTTAGATATAAAACAGCTCAGAATAAATAAAAAATAAGTAATTAGCAACTCAGAATTAGACTGAAAACTTGTGGACACAATTAAACTGACAAAAGTACATAATCAAATTGATAAAGGAACATTTACTCCAACAATACTGACGGAACATGCTCCACTCTGTATCTGTTTGAGATTATAGAAACAATTAATATACAAATAAATCCAAGAGCTACTGAAGCATTATTTTATATCAGGTAAAGATGGGTTAGTCAGAAAATACACTCAGTCAGCAGGCCCATTCAATGTGCACAGATTAACGATTACCAAAACTTCACAAAAAAAGGTACTCGGGTCTCTGTCATTCATATCCATGCAACTAAATTAACTTGTGCATGTTTTCTTCATGCTCTCAGCTGAGAGAAAAATACATCCCTCATGAAAATGTAGCAACAGATTACACTGGGTAGTAACACTATAATGCTCACATGATTCATTTGCATAGTTCTGAATGGCCTTAACAAAACTGTATATCACTTGGACTTAGGTAACATGTTTTTAACATTTATTGAATGTGACATTAATAAAAAGTGAAACAGGTACATCACAGTCTTGATTACTTTGCAGCAAAATTGTAGCTGAAGTGAAAAAAAAAAATTAGAGGATTCTGAAAGTCTGAGGGCAAGAATCACAGTAGTGTCAGTTGACGGCAGTGTTTATTATAATCGAGTCATCATCCTTCAGCCTATTTATACTGTGCAGTGTAGCAAGCAAGATTAACGATAGATAACACATAAACCCAACTATGAAACAGGCTCCAAGAAGGTCAAAGATGATGATAAAGAAAGGAACAACTTTTTCAGTAGCAAACTGAAGTTATTTAATGAAACTTTTATTTTTATATTTATATGATGAATGTGTATATACGGCAGGAACCCCTCAATTCCAAATGTTCCATGTTAAGTAAAGTAGGGTGGCTGGGAGGCAAAGTTGAGTCGAAATAATCGGCAGCTTCCTACTGTAATTTTTTTCTAGGAAGTTACAATATAAGATAAAATCTTGTTTAGCAAGGCAAGGTCATGCAGCAAAATAGATGACTAAAGATTAAATAATTGTTTAAAATTTTAAAAATCATTTCACACAGTTTCTTTGCACACAGCAAATCACCTTAAGCTGCTATAAAATCAGCATTATGCGTATCACCTAATCCACATGTACTAACACAAAATTGTAAAATCACCACTACAAATTCACAACAAGATTCATAAATAAAATTATTTTTATTGAGGGACTAGTGTGAGGAAGAATTTTCATGCTACATTTCTACAGAATTCACAAACACTCAATCTATGGGAACTAAGCAGAATAGCATAGATTCATATTAATATGAGCCATGATATGAAGCAGCTAAGTACATGAAGGCAACCAACAGAATTATTTGCTAGTTAAAATTCACTTTTCATGAAACTGAAAATCAAATTATGAACCTGGTTTATATGGCAAAATTGTCACAGGCACATACCATTACATATAAAATAACTCTAAAAATTACCAGGGCAAGTTGTTTAAAGGCATTTATATCACATTATCGAAAGATGAAAATAGCGAACGCTATTTCATCGGCCCCAAAACATCTAAACATGAAAATATCGAACATTCAGAACAGCAAATTTTTTCCCATGGAAAAAATTTGTTGCTCCAAAACACATACATACAGCGCAAGCACATCAAACAAACAGCAACCACACACATACACTTAAATTCCTACATCTAACTCTACACTAAACTAAACACACACTACTATCTACCCACTTACCTTAACCCAAACCCTAACCCTAAGGTCCGTCACTATCGCACACTCACTTAACCCGTGCCCTAACACTAACTCACTTAAACCGCCCCCTAACCTTAAAGTCTGTCACTATCGCACACACGCCTAACCCACGCTCTAACCCTAACTCACGTAACCCGCCCCTAACCCTAACGTACAAACAACTGCACACTTACCTGAACCCAACCCATAACTTTCCACCACAGCGCTAAGAATAGCGAAGCCACAGAAACGGCCAACCAAATTCTTTCCTGAGGAAAGAATTCGCTGTTCTGCAGCTTCGCTATTCTTAGTGTTCACTGAATAGTGTTCGATATCAGAACATTCAAAGTTTTAATACTTCGATGTTCTGATATAGACCCATTTAAAGTAATGTGCTGCATAACAGGGCATGGTTTTGCAACACTGTATTCAGTGCACAATCCTGAACTGCTAAAATACTCCTTTTTTGGCAAAAGGCAGCATCAGTTTGGTCAGTAAAACCACCTGCTCCTCTTATTCTTCCAGTGTCAGAAAGGTACGTCCTCTGCTTCTCTCCAAAATTAAATTCAAATAAATGTCAGTATGCTTGCATATGCAATGAGACATAAACATTGAATCACATTCCCCTACATGCATACCAACATTACAATCTATGGGTCTGATTTTTTCTGCTGTGTGCCTTACATGTCCCTAACTTTCTATAGTGACTACAACAATATTGACATCTATGATACAGTTAAGCAGCTACAGCAAGTTGTAGATATTCAAGTCCTACAGCAAAAACATACCATCCTATGTCAATTAATGCAATTAACTGCAGAATGTGTTTATAATACAATTAAAATGCAGTGCACGTCATGTTATACTGACACATTTAAGCTGCATTTGGTTATAGAGTAATTATAAAGTATAAGCACAGACACATTCACATATTCAAAACAAATGTGAACATATGCACCCTCAAGCACACGCAGCTGTGTGTGTATGTGTGTATGTGGGGGGGGGGTATGTTTGCATGGCTGCATGCATTTGGGTGAATGCCTTTAAGTATATGATTGACAAGCCCCCATCAATATGTTTCTTATTATCCCTTGTCCTGCCCCAATACCAATGTAGCAGTCCACTCCTGCTACTAGTGATTTTATAGAATGCAACCCCAAACCCTTACACTGTGGATTTACCTTAATTGTCTTGCAAATGCAAAATCAAAACTATGGAGCTGCTTTGATGTTTTACAGTCTCCCATGCTGAATATTCTTGTCAGTGGGTCCACATCTGAGTTACCACTTTGTTTGTTGTTGGCATGCAAACCAAAATGAGCAATTTTAGTATGCTATAAATTTCCCCTAAAGTGTCCATAAGTTCAGGATTGTCATTAATAGGTTTCTCTTTATGAATCTCACAATGGCAGCCTCAGCTACCAGACAGCATCTTGTGCATATTGGAAAACTTGTATATAAATTCCCATCTCAATGAGTTTCTAACACTTTTGTTCTTCTTCATCTCTTTCAGCTGTTCCCGTTAGGGGTCGCCACAGCAGATCATCTGTTTCCATTTCTTCTTGTCCTCTGCATATTGCTCTGTCACACCAACCACCTGCATGTCCTCTCTCACCACATCCATAAAACATGCCTAGGCCTTCCTCTTTTCCTCTTACCTGGCAGCTCCATCCTTATCATCCTTTTCCCAATATACCCAGCATCCCTCCTCAGCACATGTCCAAACCAATGCAATCTCGCCTCTCTGACTTTGTCTCCAAACCGTCCAACCTGAGCTGACCCTCTAATATACTGATTCCTAATCCTGTCCATCCTTGTCACACCCAGTACAAATCTTGACATCTTTAACTTTGCCACTTACAGCTCAGACTCCTGCCCTTTTGTTACATACAACAATATTAGACTATTAATAAATATATTAAAATAACAATTAATTGAGTCAGCATGTATTTATAGAAATAGTTACATATATTTAATCTGTAGCAGGCAGAGTATAGTGATAGGGCTTCTAGTCACTCTATACTAAGGAGCTCATACCAGAAATTTAAATGAGTAAGTTTGCCAATAGCACCCAGTGTATGGGATACTACCAAATGCCTTACTGAGATCCAGGCATGCAGTGTGTACTGACTGACTATCCATTATCCAGTGCTTCAGCTACATTCTTGTAGAAATCAATCAGATTTAGTGGACAGCATGTGTCTTTCATAAACTAAGACTGGTTAACATCAAATGATTAATTTTACTCATAAATTTGTAATAATGCATTCCATTATTTTTAGAAATAATACTGATGACACTAATTGATCTGTAGTTCCATAGGTCAGTGGTAGGGACATATTTGCTTAGGGAAAAAGTACTATGGCTAATCCCTATGTCTCAGGTATATATCAGGTGGAATAGCTAAGACTTGATATATTTAAGGAGGAATCAGTGAAGCTAAACTTGTTGCAGACTAGGAAACAGTCTAAAATGTTGCCTGACCTACAGAGCTAATAATTTTCGTTTTGGAAAGGGCACTTGAAATCTGTTTTGAATGAAGGAGTTGTAGGAGGGGGCAGACACTGAGTAGTAAGAGGTGAGAAGCAAGGTGGGGAGAAGTTGGAACTAAATTTACCTGCATGTGAATTGGCAATGTCCTCAGGTTTGCAATAGGTGACATCTTTTTTGATCAGTTCTGTGCATTACTGAATCTTATTGATAAAATTTCTATCATCATTAAAGAAGGCTTTATGCTTATCATCAGACATGAGAGCAATACTAATTTCATACCTGATTTTGCAAGCTGTGATCTTATAGGTTCATAGGTGTGTACTAGGCTAATGGCCCCGGATCCTTTATAAGCCTAGTCATGAAGATTCCCTGGCATCATGCCACTCAAAGTTAGTTCCCAGTCCCCTGTCAAGCAAGGCCACCGTAGTGATCCCCGGGGTGAACTTCCTATTGCCCATCCACTCGTCAAGATTTCTCTTAAAGAGAGCCAGTGAAGTGCTCTGCTTGATGTGAATGGGAAGTTTGTTCCAGAGTATGGGAAGTCTCTGGGTTAGGAACCTGTCCCTCCAGCATGTTCTGTTTATTGTGGTAATGAGGTTTAGGTCCCCTGGAGCATGTGTCACAGAGGGATTAGGATTTCTTTACATGTAGCATATCTAGCAGCTCTGGGTCAGACATGACTTTGTAGGTCAAGCAGAGATCACCTCTAAGTAGGCAATAAGAGACAGAGTATAGCTGGAGTTTTATGAGTCTGTCCATATAGGGCATGTGTCTAAGGCCTAAGATCCTTTTAGTGAGGTATTTTTGTGGCCTTTCCAGTGGTTGTAGGTGTCTAGTGAGGTACATACCAAATGGGGCATTGTATTCTATAATAGATCTAATGAGGGATGAGTAGAGAGGGATTATGACCTCTTTCTTCCTGGATGAGAAACCTTTTGCAATGAGATGTGCCACATAGAAGGACTTTCTGACTACAGTGGTGATGTGGTTATCAAAGGAGAGGTTGCTGTCAACCTGTGTTGCCAGGTCTCTTATCACACCTTCAGTGTTTAGTGGACTACTGCCTATGTATTAGTTCATGGGCACTGAATTTTTCCCAAAGGGACTGACAATGCACTTTTTGGCATTGAGCTTAAGGCCATGGTTCTGGCATCAGTCATTGGTGTCAGTGAGGCCTTTTTGTAGAATGTCTACATCAGTTGGAGAATCAGTAATGGCTCCCAGTTTGCAATCATCTGCAAACTTGGTCAGCCAGAGTTCCTTTGTGTTGGCTTGAACTTCAGAGAAGTAGATGCCAAACAGGAGAGGACCTAGGACAAATCCCTGTGGGACACCACTTGTAACTGGTTGGTAGTCAGATTTGGAGTCCACTACTTTCACAGTGTGGGTTCTATCAGTGAGCCAGTTAGCAACCCATCTCATGACATAGGGGTTTATGCCTAGTTTAGTGAGTCTATCTATGATTCCTTAGTGAGGGATGGTGTTGAAGGCCTTGGCAAAATCTAGGTAGGCTGTGTGAACTACCTTGCCCTCATCCACAGCTCCGGTGACAGACTCGAAGAAGTCTATCAGGTTGAACAGGCATGATCCACCTTTCACAAACCCAAACTGTGTGGGGTTCAGAGTTTGAAGATTCCCTATGTCCTTATTTATAAGGTCCATGATGATGCGCTCCATAGCCTTACATATCAGACTCGTCAGACTAATGGGGCGGTAGTTCCCAGGGTCTGTAGTCACTCCCCCTTTGTGGAGTGGGATGACCGTAGCAGTGCACCATTCGGTAGGAACAAAGCCTGAAATGAGGTTGTGATTGAACAGGGTACTCAAGCGTGGTACCAGTTCACTTTGTAATTCATGTAGAACACAGCCAAGGATATTATCAGGTCCCATGGAAGTTGTATTCTTGGCTTTGGACAGTGCAGTTTTTACCTGTGTAGCTGTGATAATAGAGACTTGGCATTTGACAGGTATTTTGATTAGCCCTTTAGGGGTGAAAGGGGGGTAAAGTTTGTACAGACTCTGTCGGCCAATATGTTGGCAATATCAGCTGGTTCTGTATATCCAAAAGTCACAAAAGACTGAACACTGCTGGAGTCAAACACCTTCTGTTTATTTAAAACACCAAACACATAAAAGATGGCTTGGCCTCTGCCCTTCATCAGATAAAGCTTCTCACATAGTCCAAACAATTTAAAATACATGTTAACCAATGAAATTCAGTTAAAAATCAATGAAAAACCCGCCTATTTTTAAGGGCGGGTTTCATGGGAATGACTTCATTGAGCCCAGGACTAGCTATCCCGAGTTGCTTGCCAGATGGCAATTATTAAACATTACAACTAGTTATAAATATATGGAATTGATTAATGAGTTTTTTGCTCCAGAAATTGTTATTCTTAAGAAAGAAGTGGAACAACTGAAGTCCTGGGCTCAATGAAGTCATTCCCATGAAACCCGCCCTTAAAAATAGGCGGGTTTTTCATTGATTTTTAACTGAATTTCATTGGTTAACATGTATTTTAAATTGTTTGGACTATGTGAGAAGCTTTATCTGATGAAGGGCAGAGGCCCGAAGCCATCTTTATGTGTTTGGTGTTTTAAATAAACAGAAGGTGTTTGACTCCAGCAGTGTTCAGTCTTTTGTGACTTTTGGATTTTCGATTTCACTTCATCTGACTGAACTTTGGTGAGGCACTGAACATTGTTTGTGACTGGTTCTGTATATGTATTGCCATTGTGCTGTAACTCAGAGCAGATCTGAGTATTGCCATGTAGATTCTTGACACAACTATAGAATGCCTTGTGGTTGTCTTTAGAATTTGCAGCAATTTTGTTTTCATAGCTAGCTTTGGAGGATTTGATGATGATTCTCAGTTTTTTGCTGAGGCTAACATGGGAGTTTTTCCAGTCTTGGGAATTCACCCTTTTCTGCAACAATTTTTTCCTTCTGTTGTAGAGTTTGTTTATGGTGAGGACCACCAGACTGGCTTCCTTGTTTTGAGGAGAGTGTCTTGGTTCTGTTAGGTATGGCCCATTCCATGCACTTATGTATGTGCTCATACAGAGCATTGGTGTATGATTCAGCAGTCATGTACCTATTTTCCATTTGCATGGGTGTCATGAAATTAACCACCTCTGTGTTTAGAAGCCCAAAATTGGCTTTGGAGAAGTTTTTTTACTGTGGTTTCCTTTACAGGGAGTGAGGATGGGATGTGGATATCCATGGTGATTAGCTTGTGGTCAAATCTGACCAGGGAGGAGTTGATTACTGGTGTAGAGCAACGGTTGCCCATGTTAGTAATGACCAGGTCAAAGATGTTTCTACCCCTGGTGGGGGTAAGAATGAGTTGGTCCAGAGCATTGGAATTAATGAATTCCAGAAAATGTTGAGCAAGTGTGTTGGTACATGAGTAATTTTCCCAGTTAATGGAGGGGTAGTTAAAGTCTCCCAGTGTAAGGGTATTGGGTTGTACCCTAATATTTTCCAGTGTGTTTAGGAATGTGGAGTGGGAGTCTTGGGACATGGTGGGGGATCTATAGCAAGCTACAACCTGAATTATAGTTTTACCCAGTGTTAGTTGTAGCTGAGGCATTTCTGATGCGTTATGTTGGGCTACTAGTCTGGAGGTGTGCATATCCTTTATGAATATGGAGAAACCACCACCTTTAGTGCTTCGGTCCAGGTGTAGGGGCCAAAAGGTGTGGTATTAATTATAGCCTGGTAGTGTTGGGGTGCTCTCTGGAGCCTTGAACCAGGTCTCGGTCACTGCACAGATGTCAGTGTTCTCTATTTTAAGCAGTGCTTCGAGCAATTGCATTTTGAGATTTAGACTTCTAGCATTGAGTAGCATAACCTTCAGATTTCGTTTGCTTGTAGCTGTTATGGGGGTAATTTTGTCTTCAGGACATTGCCTAAAAAAGGCACTATGGGGGGGATCTATATTGGAACATCAAAGTTTCAAAACTTCGAGTGTTCTAATATCAACCCCTATTTAATGAACGCTGAAAATAGCGAAGTTACAGAAAACCAAATTTTTTCCTAGGGAAAGAATATGGTTGTCCGTTTCTGTCGCTTTGCTAATTTCAGAGCTGTGGTGGAAAGTTACGGGTCGGGTTCAGGTAAGTGTACGATTGGGCGAGGGTTAGGTGAGTTAGGGTTAGGGCGCGGGTTAGGTATGTGTACGATTGTGTGGACGTGAGGGTTAGGGTGGGTTAGGGCGTGGGTCAGGTAAGTGTGCAATTGTGTGGATGTGAGGGTTAGGGTGTGGTAAGTGAGTTAGGGTTAGGGCGCAGGTGAGGTGAGTGTGCGATAGTGACGGACCTTAGGTTTTGGGTTTGGGTTAAGGTAAGTGGATAGTTAGTGGTGTATGTAAAGTTTAGCGTAGGGTTAGATGTAAGATTTTAGGTGTATGTGCATGGATTGCTGTTTATTTGGTGTGCTTGTGTTGTGTGTATGTGTTTTGGAACAGCAAAGTTTTTCCCTAGGAAAAAATTTGCTGTTCTGCATGTTCGATGTTGTAAATGTTTGCTTAATAGGGGTTGATATTACAACATTCGAAGTTTTGAAACTTCAATGTTCTAATATAGACCCCTATAGGGGTGGCAAGAGCCTTGGCCAGCTTCCAGAATCCCTGGGGTGACAGGTGCAGGCCATCTCTGGTGAAGCATTGAGGTCTGTCAATCATGTCATCCCAGGCAGACAGATACTGGATTCCCTTCGAATGACACCAGAAACTTAGCCAGTTGTTGAAGTCAATCATTTTCTGTTTGTACTGTGGTATCATTCTGGGTGACTGTAGGATGCTACTCAGAGCTAGCGTCATACCTACCTGGGCTACAAGATCCAAGAGCTCCTCTATGTCTCTTTTCATGCAGTCCAGGGAGGTAATTTTCAGGTCATTCACACCAACATGGACAATGACAGAGTCATATCTGTACCTGTTGTGGAGTGACTTAAGTGCGTGCATTATGTGGAGGATCCTGGCACCCAACAGGCAGCTGACTGTAACTTTCTCCTTATTCAACCTAGTGAGTAGGACATCAGTGTGCCTTACTATTGAGTCACCTATGACTAGTGTATTGGGTAAGTTGTTTGTCCTTATGGGTTCTGGTTGAGTGGCACACTGTTTATGTGAGCTATCTGTCTCATAGTTTGTGCTGGGATGTGGTGGTTGTTTGCATTTCTGCCTTGGAGGTCTCTGTTGTTTGTGCAGATTTTTATTTGAGAGCCTCCATGAAAGTAGGTGTGTGTTTTGTGTTACTATGTGAGGGTTGTGGTGGTGTAAGTTCTGTAGGGGTATGTGTTGAATGTGGTGTGGTGCAGGTGTTAACCTTCTTCTCTTGACTGGCTAATCCAGTCTTGGCTGGAGAGTGCTTGGCTTCCAATTCGGCTATATATGTGCATCTCTCACAAGTCATAGGGTTGGAAGGTAAGAGAAGATGGTTGTCTGTGTACATGAGGCAGTTGCTACATTGCCTCAGGATGCCCAAGTTCACCAGGTTGACAGGAGAAAGCACAGGGAACTGACCTTTAGACATGCCTGGATATGAGTTCAATATATTAAGTACTGAAGCCTTTTACAGGAAAAATGTCACTCAAAGTGTCTGAGTCTGTACAGAGCACTGCCAAACACTTGAGGGGAAACTAATACGTAGACCAGGTTGACAGGAGAAAGCACAGGGAACTGACCTTTAGACATGCCTGGATATGAGCTCAATATATTAAGTACTGAAGCCTTTTACAGGAAAAATGTCACTCAAAATGTCTGAGTCTGTACAGAGCACTGCCAAACACTTGAGGGGAAACTAATACGTAGACCCTGAAAATTTAAGGATGAAGTATTTAGGCAGATATTCTAAAATTAAGAAGAAATCAAGTATTACCTACTGAAAATAAAGAATTAGCTTGTCAAGAATGATGAAAAGAGGGGAGTCACATGAATGGCTACTGCCTGGCTACTACTAATGCTAGTTTCAGCACAGCTTCACTCTGTTGGGATACCATATGCCTTTGCTTCTTCTCTCACCAGAAGCAAAATGTTAGCGCCAATCCCAAGAAGAGAAGCAGGCCACGGCCTGTTTGGTGATCCACAGTCTTGTTCCAGATATTGCAAGGGTTTGCAGGGTTGTAGCCTTTTTCCTGGTAGATCCCTCTAATAGCAACCAGATCAATCAGGTACATAAGTACAGATACGCACTCTCCAACTAGAAAGAGTCAGGAATCAATGCACTCTGCTCCTACTCTCACCAGGATCAGAATATAAGCACAGATTCCAAGCTGTCACCTATAAAGCAGTTATTAAGCTTTCTGGTGATCAGCTGTCTCTGGAAATAATGTAACTGCACTCATTCCCTCACCAGGAGAAAACAGAAGCACTAATCCCAAAATGACTACTGAGAGCCAGAGTGTGGGCTCTCCAGTAACTGGTGGACTTTCAATAGATGCTTAAAGATAAGATGAAAAAAATGGTTTATCCTAAACACTGCAGTGTGCACTAGAGGAGTTAGATGTGAAAGTAGGTAACTTAAGTTTTACCTGTCTAAAAAGTTAAGTTTTAGTGGAGAGTCACTATTTTTAAAACAGCAAGATAGATTGAAAAGGGATAGTCACTTTTTTTATTCTGGTACTATGGAATACAGTAGGATGGCCAATAAATTTAAATAGTTGAATGGGAGTGATTTCACAAAATGATAATTTTGTGCTTACTCACACCAGCCAGTACAAGCAGAGAGTAAATGAAATATATGGTCAAATTAACATAAGGAGCAGGCAACTACAAAGACGGTGGTGTTTAACAACAGAAACGTAACCGGGTAGGAGGGTGGGAAAAATTTCTGTCTGACTCACAAGAGACAGAGCTGTGGTGTCTTTTCAAGTTTTAATATGCAGTTAAAAGCAGAATACAAGTAAAACACAGTGTAAAGAAAACAAATCACAGTATACAAAATAGAAAAAGGCAATAAAGCAATGCAGAATACAACAAATAAAAAGCAAATCAACCTTTAACTGACAGTAAACTGCAGCAGAGTCTGGGTGAGCCTTTCCAGTTCTTTTCAGACCTTATTCAGCTCACTTGTAGAATGAAGGGATTTGAGTTTATTTCTTGGTGCCAGAAGTTTCAATTTTCTTTCCTGTTATTGTAAAGTTTACTTATACTGGGGCTCCAACAAAGGGGCTTATTCTTAAATTTGCCATCATACTTGTGATGGATATGGACAGATGTACCAATGCAGTGGGAGTAACATAAGCAGATGCTTTTGTTATAGGATCCCTGGGGGGTAGTTTCTAAATTTCTTTAGGTTGTAAAGTGCTAGAAGGTTTGCCTTGGAGAAATCACTGAAAATAGTGGGGTTTGATGCAGTCTTGGGTTGGGTTATTAAGAAAACAATGATGGTGAGGTGGTCAGATTTAATCATGAAGAGTGAAACTTAGGTGCGAAGTACACTGATGTTATATTAGTAAGAACAAGATCAAGGAGACTGGTTCTTCTGAAAGGAAAAAGTACTAACAGGTCAAGGGAGCTGACATTTATAAGATTAAGGAAACACTACGCATATTTGTTGCTTGTGGTTTATGCATACCAGTTGAAAGATGAGGAGGTGAAATCATCTAGGATGACTTGGTTAAATTCGATAGTTAAGGACACTAATGCATTTAGGTGAGTATTATGGGCAGTGGGAGACATAGAAAAAGTTCTGTAGTTTGCAGTGATATGGAAATTTAACTTATTTATTGAGACTAGAATATCATGGAGTTTAAGGTCATTGTCAGGTTAGAGTAGGAGTAAGGTAATGAGATTTTGCATGAATGCTAACATAACCCTTCCAGATATGCACCCTTCCTTGCCAGAGGTTTGAATGAGTGATAATGTTAAAACCCAGTTAAAGAGGGAGTGTTTTCACCATGCTGGAACCAGGTTTCAGTAACTATACAGATATGTGTGTGTGCAGGGATCAGGAAGGCTTCAGTATTGGACAGTTTCTTGTTTAGATTTTTAAGAGTAAACAGTGCTGAACTAATACAGATCTGATTGAGGTTTGTTACATTTTAAGGTCTAGGGCATTTATCCTACCTAAAAAGGCACTATGTGTTTAGAAAATACCTTTATGAATATGCAGAATACCCATGGGAAGAGATGTACACCATCCCTAGTGAAACATGTAAGACTGCCACCTATCTCCACCTAAGCTGACACACATTGCATCTCCCAGAATGTCAACAATCACTGAGCCAGTTGCTGAAATCAATTATTTCCAACCAGCATCGTGGCATCATGTGTGGTGATTCCATGGTACTGCTCAAAGTAGTGTGCTTCCCAGCCTTGGTCATATACCTTGATAACTTGACTAACTCTTTCTTCAACTCCCCAAAGTTAGAGCATCTAAGACCATTCACTCCCATATGGACAATGACTGGGTCAAATGTATAACTGGGATGATGGGATCTAAGGATCCTAGTGGTATCATGAATTCTAGTACCTGAAAGATAGCCATCCATCATTCTATCCTTGTTCAGCTTAACAAGTGGAACATGCATGTGCTTTATGTTAGAGTCACATATGTCTTGGACATCTTGGACACTATCTTATGTGGTAGTATGTATGGGTGGCCTTAATGAATTAGGCATATGGCTTTGATAACTCTTGCTTGGGGATGAAACAGTTGATTTTTTTTTATGAGTTGTGGGTAAAGTGTCACTAGGTTGCTAAGGTCTGGCTCTAGCAGTACATTGTCAAGGAGGTTTAGGAAGGGACTGCTTTAGTACATCAGCATATGTGGATTTAATGTTTGTGTTGCATTGCAAACCTCACAACATGCCACCATACCTCACCAACACTAAATAGCAGTTACCACAGCACAAACATATACACCATACCACACACACACACACACACACACACACACACACACACACACACACACACACACACACACACACACACACACACACACACACACACACACATGCACCTTTCCCCATTAGTGCTACACTTTTCAAAGACAGCCGAATGCTACACATAAATTCCAAATAACAACAACAAATACCACTAAACTATTAGGTGTATACTACATAAAAATAACATATAAATTAAAACACACATTACTACTTGCTAAACAACTGCTCACATCAGGAGACATACACCCAAACCCAGGACCCAACAATACCTTACTCCCACCTAGACATAAATCAGACCTACTTATCATTAACATCAATATAAGAAGCATAACAAACAAACTCCCTGATCTGCATGCATTTATAAAGCATTACTCCCCAGATATAGTCACAATTACAGAAACCTGGTTAAAGCCCACTATACAAAATGAGGAAATTCTCCCACCAGGCTACAACATACTAAGGCACGATAGAACAAGTAGAAAGGGAGGGGGTGTAGCCATATTATTTAAAAACACTCTAAACATAAAACCCCTCAATAACTCAATTCCTTCATCTCAAAATGGCGAAGCCTTAATCTCAACTCTTCTCATTAATGATAACAAAAAAATTATCATCTGTTGATATATCCCACCAGGCAATAACTGCTCCACCATAGAAGAGATCTTACAATGGACCTCAGATAACCTCACATAGGAATCAATTCTATTAGGTGATCTAAATACAGACTGCTTAGCCTGCAACTCCAATATCCCTACAAACCATATAAACCTCTATGGCTTTGCACAGCTCATCCATGAACCAACTAGAATAGATAAAAAATCCAATAAGCAATCAATCCTAGACTGGACATTAGTTAACTGCCCTAAAGAAAAATATTTCTCTGGATGCCTTTCAGACAGCCTAAGTGACAACCTTCCCACATTCCTACAGCAAAGGCACACAAATCCCTCAAACCCTATAATCTGTAGACAAGTTAGAGATGAAAGTAATCTGAATGGTGAGAATCTCAACCATATCCTAAAACATTGTAAATGGGACCCACTGCTAACGTTAAACTTAGACCAAGCAGTTGAATACTTTAATAACACTTTTATCAATGTTCTCAACTCAATTGCACCCATTAGAAGAATCAAAGTAAACACAAGCTATGCACCATGGCTAAGCAGAGACACAAGAGCCCTTCTAAAAGCCAGGGATAAAGCATGGAAAACATGGAAAAGAGAAATGACTAACTGAACCAAACAAAACTACCAAAAACTAAGAAACCAAGCAAAAAAACAAACATTACTCAATAAACAAAACTACTTCCTTCATGTTCAAAATAAACACAATAAAAACCCCTAACAATTCTGGCATGCCATCAACTCACTACTTAAACCAGGCAAAACATCCACACCAACTCCAGCCACTAACAACAACAGTGCAGATATTGGTTCCCAATTTAACCACCACTTCACAAAAAACATCTTATCCCTCTCTACACAACTCTCCAATAACAACCCACCCCAAACCCCAAACCAACCCACCAAAAATACCCCAGCCCTCACCCTCTCACCTGTCCCAACCACAACAATCAAAAAACTGCTATTAAAACTTAAACCTACCATGCTTGCTGCAGACAACCTACCAGCCAACGTCTTAAAAAATAGCAGCTGATTCACTATCTTACCCTGTTTCGATCCTTATAAATCGATCCATTCAAGAATCCTACATCCCACAATTATGGAAAGTATCATACATTCTCCCCCTTCATAAAGGTGGAAACTCTTATGATTTTTCCAACTACCATTCCATAGCTATCCTACTTCCCTTAGCTAAAATTTTGGAAAGATGCATTCACTCTCAAGTGATGCAATTCTTAAATACTAACAATCTCCTCTCTCCCACACAACACGGTTTCCTCCAACACCACAGCACCACTACTGCTCTCCTCTCTTTCACAAACACAATTAACCAATACAGAAATAACAGCAACTACGTCTCAGCAATATTCTTAGACCTATCTAAGGCATTTAACATGGTATCACACCCCCTACTTCTAGACTCTCTGACCTCCCTATCCTTTGCTCCATCTACCATAGCATGGTTTAAAAGCTACCTAACAGACAGACAACAGTCTGTACAATGGCAAAACAAACTATCTCCCTTACTCACAACCACTGTAGGAGTCCCACAAGGTTCAATACTGGGTCCACTACTTTTCACGATATTCACCAACAACCTCCACAGGTCCTCCCAACATGCCACTCTAATACAATATGCAGATGACGCGACTCTCATCTGCACAGCGCCATCTCTCACTGCTCTGCAAAAACGTACCCAGGAATCCTTTACCTCAGTAGAAAGTTGGATCACCCAGATCCAACTTATACTCAATCCAAACAAGACCAAGTTACTCATATTTGCTCCTAATAAAACTAAAACCACCCAATCCTCTTTTACCATCACATCCAGTAATGGTACTAACATCTCCCCTACTGACAACACCAAACTACTAGGAGTAACTATTGATAATAAACTGCTATTTGACACCCATATATCACTAACAATCAAAAAAGTCCATAAAAAGATGGGTACCCTATACAGACACAAGAAATTCCTATCTGAGCAAGCAAGCATCACACTCACCCAAACTCACCTACTTTCTACACTCATGTATGCTGCATCTATCCTTACCAACCCTAGAAAATGGGATCTTGTACAACTAGAGTCCTGCTATAATAAAATTGCAAAATTTGCTAACAGCTGTACCTACAAAACCCATCATTGTCAGGCACTAAAAGAACTCAAATGGTTACAACTCCCCCCAACTAATTAACTATCAACAACTGATACTAGCCTACAATATAGTAAGACATCCTGTCAAAACCTCATCCCTAAACAAACTCCTAACCCAGTATACAACAAATCGCCCCCTCCGCTCCTCAGAAAAATCTCTCCTCTGTATCTCTAAAGCCAATAACTCCACAGGAAAAGCTCTTTTCTCCCACAACATTGCCAAAAACTGGAACATCCTCCCCATTTCTCTGACCTCAGCTCCCTCAACTGTACAGTTCAACAATTTTCTCAAGTCACACCTATTAAACTCCTGGTTATGCCCATGCATCACATAAGACACTGTCCTGTAACTGCATAACAGAACTGTAGATGCAGTCCCCCGATGTTCTACTATGAAACTCAGTAACTCCCACTGCAGCAATGATCAATGCAGTCTCCTATTGTTCTGCTACAAACTCAGTAACTCCCACTGCAGCAATGATTAATGCAGTCTCCTGTTGTTCTGCTACAAACTCAGTAACTCCCACTGCAGGAATGATTAATGCAGTCTCCTATTGATCTGCTACAAACTCAGGATCTCCCACTATAAAATGTAATTCCCTTTTGGGTTAACTCTTAACTCTTGTCTTCCTACTAGCAAAATCATCTTTTACCACTATCTGCTTGTTTTCTATTATACTCACAGAAACCTGTTTATCATAAATGGAAGCTGATATAAAAACATGTATTGTAAATGTAAGTGATTGTTGAGCTGTACTGCAAAATAACGTGTACATAAATATGTTTATTATTAATCTTAAATAATGTAGAGCATTACCTACAATGTACATTTATCTCTACTGTATAAGAATTTGAAGCTTTTCTCCCCGGGCCTCCACTGTAAATGGACTCACGTCCAGTCAGACTATCCCGGTTAACAAATGTAAAATAAATAAAACTAAATAAATAAAATAACAAAAACTGTAGCCATCTGAGCAAAAAGAAAATGTCTAGCTACCCTTGGGTCCATGAAAAGGGTGAGAACAGCAAGCACATGTTGCCAAGTGCTGGATTATAAATGCTGTTGGACCTCATAGTGGCCTCCACACAGGGCAGTGGGTAGGGGAAGCTTAGATGTCATTAAAAAGCACCAAATGGGTATGTTGCACAGCTTTCAACTTCTCAACTCCAGAGTCAGGGACAAATCCAGAAATATTCATGGACACTTTTTAAAATACTAATAGTACTATCTTGAGAAGTTGACAGAGTAACAGAATGTGTTAACATGCATTTTCTGAAGTAAAAGAAATTTACTGTTTATTTATTTATTTATTTGACATTTGTTGAATGGGAATGTCTGACTGAGCTTGTGCCCTTTTTCAGCAGAGGCCCAGGGGGAAAAGCTCCACAAAGTATTGCATACACCATAAAAATGTTTACAAACAGTACAGTATACATGAGGTAATATAAACATGCATTATAATGCTTGGGTTCCCACTTGCAGCATGAGAGTTTAAAAGGTAATATTTACAAAATGCCAATAAAACAATATGTTAAAGTCATTCATATATCTCCAGTATGTAAGGACTTTACCATTTAGAAGGGAAGTGATGACAATTAACTCAGAGTTTAAGATAAGAATACAGAAAATACTGTATATCAAATTATAGTTCTTACAGGCAACAGCATGTGCATCAGTAATCAGAAGCAGAGGGGAAGTAGAGAGAGCAGGTGATAGAAAAAGGTAAAGTGTCAAGAGGAAAAATAAGGGGGGTGGCTATGGCTAAAACAGGGAAACTTAGAGATGTTTTTTTTTTAATTTATAAATAAGAGAGGAGAGTAGTAGTAGTTAGAATCAAGTGAAATCTGAGAAAGGGGAGTAAGTAAAGTGGGGAAAGAAGGGAGGGAGGTAAATATGAGAAGTGGAGAAATTTTGTGAAAAAAAGGTATTAGGAGTTTGACTTCTGTGGCTAGAATTATGTATGAATTCTGAAGGGGCTTTATGCAAAAGGGGTCAGGTGATTAAGCTCAGAGTGGTTGTGTACACAAGCAAGTCCAGGTATTAATAAAGTGGACTTTTAGGGCAATTTTAAATGGGTGGGGCTGTGTGATAGATCTGATTGTGAAAGGTAGCTTATTCCAGTGGATGGAGGGACTATAGTTGTAGAGGGTTTCACCAATTTATTTTTTAGGTCTGTAGATGTCAAGGAGCTTTTGGCTGGTACTTCTAAGTTTTCTGGTTGGGAAGTAGTAATTTAAGATGTTGGAAATGTTGGGGCAGAAGTCGGGTTTATAGAGGATGGAGTGGATAATATTAAGTTGATAGAAAAGAAGTAGATTGAGGAATGCAAGCCAGTTCAGTGTTTTCAAGGCCAGGCAGTGATGGGATTTAGGTTGTTTTGGCAACGAATCTAGCTATTTTGTGATATGTATTTTCCATCTTATTCAGTAGTGTTGCCTGTAGGTTAGTGATGATTTGGGAGCCATAGAAGAGACAGGGTAGGAGATAAGCAAGAGAGAGTAACTGCCTTGCCTCTGGTGTGAGATATATTTTGTTACGGTATAGTAAGCCAAGCTTTTGGTAAGTATTTTTGATACAATCATTTATATGAAGGTCGAACTTTAGTTATGACCCCTAGTAGTTTGGTATGGGATTCAACATTGATGGTGGTGTTAGGTAAACACCTTAACCATTAAGATCTATGAATCTATGAACATTGATGGTGGTATTGTCTAATGAGGTGATAGTGAAGGTTGAGGTGTTATGAGAGAGTGATTTAGGCAGAAATAGAAATATTTTAGTTTTCTTAGCATTGAGTATTACCTGGTTATTGGTTAGCCAGGTCTCAATATTTGTGAGAAATGATCAGAGGAGTTGATGACTGTAGAATCATCCGCACACTGGATGAGAATTGAGTTGGGGCAGGATTTATAAAGATTGTTGGTAAAAATGTTGAATAGAAGAGGCCCTACGATGGAGCCTTGGGGCACACCTATGGTTACTGGCAGAGGAGGGGACAGTGTAGAAAGCCATCTAACAGATTTTTGCCTATTGGACAGGTAGCTGCTGAACCAAGAGATAGTGGATGGGGACATATTTAGTTCTATTAGTTTAGAAATGAGCAAAGGATGAAACACATTACCAAATGTCTTAGATAAGTCCAGGAATACGCAAGAGACTAGTTTGTTATTGTCTCTGGTTTGCACAACTGAATTGGTAAAAGCGATGAGGGCAGTGGAAGTACTATGGTACAGTCAAAAACCATGCTGAGTGGGTGTTAAAAGGTTTTCTAGTAATAGGTGGCATAATAATTGTGCATGGATGCATTTTTCCATAATTTTTAAGAGTGAAGAGAGAATAGCTATAGGCCTAAAATTGGAAATTTCTGTAGATTTTCCTTCTTTATGGATGGGGATAGTATAGATTTTTTTCTAGATACAGTAGATGGAACAGTAGATTCAGACAGTGAGCAGTTTATCAGAATAAATATGGGGTACACAGTGGAACACATGGCTATTTTTAGGAAGTATGGTGGCAAGTTGTCAGCAGATAAAGAGCATGGCTTTAGGTTCTGAAGAAGTTTTTGGTATAGGCAGTTGATACAGGTTGAAGAGAAAAAGTGTTTTTTTGTGGATAGGGGTGTTTTACAGAGTGAGGGCTAGATGAATCAGAAGCAAGGGTGGAGTTAGGAAGAGATCTGGAGCTAGAAGGCAGTAAATTACTGATGGTATTGATGAAAAAGGAATTGTACTGGGTGGCTATTTCTGCAGGAGACACGTTAGGATCAGGGTTAGGAGATGGTAGGTCACCTGGATGTAAGATGTGGTTAATTGACTTCCAGACATCCCTAAGGTTACTATTGTTATTAGAGGTGGATTGTGAGTAGAAGTTTCTTTTATCACATGCTATCATTTTTTTTAGTTTTGTTTCTAAGTTCTTTATATTTTTGTAAATCTGAAGGAGATGTTGATTTAGTCCATTTTTCCATGCTAGATCTCTGAAATGGATAGAGGAATGAGTGGTGTTGGTAAGACAAGGGGAGATTTGAGATTTAACTCTTGTTGTTCAAAGAGGGGCAAGAGTGTTGAGAATATTTAAGAAAGTTAATTAATGAATAAATGAATTAGTTAATTAGCTAATTATTTGATTATTTGTTAGGTGTAATCCATCAATCTTTCTCTCAATATTGCCAGTTTTAAGAAGGATTTGGAGAGGCAGGGCAAAATTTTGAGCCAAAATTAGTGACTGTTGAGAGTTATCCAAACATTACTTCCCTTACTTACAGGGCATTAATGATGGATTTCATACACCTGTAAAATAAAAATTGCAGACTGTATTCCAAGATACTAGAACATTATTATATAAAACTCAAAGGAAAGATTTACACAATGCTGAAATATTCTTCAGGGGTACAGCTGCCAACACAGCTTGTAGAATCTAACTATATATATACTTAGAATTTAACTATACATGCACTTCTCAACTGTCTCCAATATGGACTCAGAAATCTTCTCTGCCTCTATTAAAATTGGATTTTTATTTATTTTATTTATTAAGAAAAGTGGTGGATTAGAGTAAGTTAATACTGATGATTGTTACATTTACAATTTTTTTTTACTTCAAAAAATACATATACATTTATACACTCGTCTTATCAATTTTCTAAGTTAATAAAATGTATATCTAAAAACATTCCCTGATTTGGGGCCATTCCCTCCACCAATTCCTTTTTTATTTTGTTCCAAATTCTGGAAGTAAAAGGATGTGGGGTATTGTGTTACATAAAATTACTGATTGTTTGCAATTGTTATTATGAAGAGGAAAACTACCCCACTACCATACATTTGTCATGTCACTACCATACATTTGTCATGTAAGCGGGATGCAGTATACAATAAAAATACATTATTGGTAAAATGATTAAGTTGTGTCATGGGAATACACATAAGATAGGGTAACTATTACACACACACACACACACACACACACACACACACACACACACACACACACACACACGCATACATATATTACACTGAAAGAACTTACTGTGGAATAGATTTTTATGGCTTTGCCAAAATCACCTTTCACAACTGATCACAACTGATCTCCTTCAGAAATATAGATTTCAAAAGAGCTCTTGGGTATTTTATTTATTTATTTATTTATTTATTTATTTATTTATTTATTCCAGTTTGGTGACCGGGGAAGTCCACTGGGCCAAAGAGCCCATTTTCAGTGGAGGCCCAGGGAGAAAAGCTCCATAATACAATGTTACAAGACATAATGATAAAATTTTAAGAAGTACAAATAAATTCAAAGATAAAATTGATTTACATACAAAAGGTTGAATTTTTAAATCGTAGGTAGTATGCTTTCAAGTTGGTAGCCCTTCAATTCAGTAACATTTGAAGTTAAGGAAAAAGTCCAGGAGGATGATAAGCAATTTGCATAGGGTTGGGAGTAGTTGTTAGTTAAATTAGCAATGTGTGACTAAGAGAGAAAATAAGGAAGGTATGAAGGTTAGCCAGGAGAGAAGGAGGAGGGGAGTTTGGGGGGTATAGAGTGAAGTGTGCAGTTACATTTTCGGTGAGTATGCAGGTAGGAGAGGAGTTGAGTTTTGAAGGAGTGTAGGTTGTCACAGGTCCTCAGGGCAGAGGGAAGGGCATTCCAATTTTTAGCAAGGGAAAAGGAGAGTAAAAGTTGACCGGCTGGGCGTTTGGCTTTGTGGATGGAAATAAGGTTTTGGTTAGAAGATCTAAGGGGTCTGGGGGGTGTAAGGTTGGAGAATATTGGATAGTGCTGGGCAGAGGGTGGGTTGAAAGATTAATTTGTGGGCTGAGACAATTTGGAGGTAGTCTAGTTGATTGGGGAGTTCAAGCCAATTTAGAGTTTGTAGTGAATGTGCAGTGATGAGAGAGGGAATTTGCCTTGGCAAATTTGGAAATTTTATTGTAGCATACTTCCAGTTTGGAGGTTAGGGTAGAAGATTTGCTTAATCCTTTTGCAATTAGACATAATGCTTGTCCACTGCATTCTGTAACTTGCTTCCAAGTGGCTTGTTGCAGTGTGAATATGGTTTATGAAAGCAAACTGACAAACAAGAGCATGTTCAAAAGTGCCGGCTGCCACTTGAATTCACACAGCCGCAGTCTAACATTTGAAAAAAGCTTATGTGTTAAGACCTGGTTGCAGTGTTTTTTGTCTTTCAAAAGTCTGAAGCCACGGGCATTTTCAGCAGATGTTATAGTCCTTTTGGGTTACAGAAATTCTTGGCAAAAGATTATACAAAAATAAGTGATATACTTTTCTGTCTACAATGCATTCTGCTTACCTTTGGATATATTTCTCAACCTCCAAAAATTAAAAATCGTAGCCACTGGGAGGGGATTACCAGTCTGTAAAATAAGACAAATAATAAATACTTTGCAAGTACAGACACTAGTATATAGTTAAGTATGAGCTCTAGTATATAATTAAGTATTGGGCTATAAAGGAGAAGAAGCTTTCAGTTTGGTTAGTCCACTCCACAAACCCAGCAAAGTAGCTTGGTTATGATATTGACATGCCAAATAGCTATTCTTTAGGTGGGGATGGAGATTGATAGGCCAGAGAGCAGTACTGCATGGGGTCTAAATTACGTCACTGAAAAATCTTTCCAGTGAACAACACATCATCAACGCGTATTCAGCAAAATTCACTTCCATGATTTGCTGAATACTTACAGGGCAAAGATGTAGTTGGCATACTATACAATTTTGCCCTTTTCTCCACTGTAGTGCAATCTCTCGGAGTTGGTATATTTAGTTAGGGGGTTGTAGGGGGCAGAGCCCCCTGCATGGCTGGGTTTGGTTTAGCTAGATTTAGGTCCATTGGGTTACGGGGCCAGTATTTGTTTGCCCTTTAAGTATTTCACGAATCTCGGAAGTGAATTTCGCTGAATACGTGTTGACGATGTGGTGTTCACTGGAAACCAACTTGATTTATTATTTTAATAAAGTGATTTTATGCTGAACATCCTGGTGACCACTGCAATCTATTTTTTACTCTCTCTCTCTCTATATATATATATATATATGTGTGTGTGTGTGTGTGTGTGTGTGTGTGTGTGTGTGTGTGTGTGTGTGTGTGTGTGTGTATAGTTTCAGTGTACTTAGGTTACTTAAGGACAGTTTAAGAATTATGCAGCCTCTTAAGGCATTTGTATCAATGTGGAGATTTTTTATTTTATTTTGCTAAGGGACTATATATTTACACAATGAAAGAACAACAAAGTACCTTTAAACTGACCTCTAAATCAGAAAGTAATTTCAATTATTCATTTTAGGTTTAGGTGACCATTAAAACAAACATCTCTGAATTAATCACATTATGCTTGGATTAGGACTATATTACTCTTTAGAGGGTCTATATGTTTTTACTTAGAATATTTCTAAAGAAAATGATATCAGACTTTCACATAAAATGCACAAACTGACATATTGCACTGCAGATTTTTCTTTCATAATTTAATTAGCTAATGCAGAAATAACTTTTTTTACTTTGGCTATAACTGTAACTATTGCAACTACAAAGGCAGACTGCCTCTTTTCATTATGTTTTAATAACCTTACAAGAACCTGATCAAGTCTGTTCAACTACAAATCATTCAGTAACCCTTTTGTAAAAGCCTGTATTCATTTATCTTATAAAATGGTAGGCAGGGATGCCACAGAACAGATGAGGGCCAATTCCATTATAAACAGGGCAGCCACCATTCAAACTCCAACGATATTCAGTAGAAAACATCTGTAGAGCTGTCACTTGCAGGCCAGCTCATATTTTTATCCAGCACTACTGTCTGACTCAACAGGCTGAGATAATCACCTCAGTGAATCAAGCTGCTCTTCAGAGTTTTTTCCCACAATTTATAATTGCTTATCTTCTTTTCAAAGATGTATTGATTTTGGGGCTGCTGTTAGCTCACGGTCAAGCAGTATATCTTCAGTCATATAAAAAGAAAATAGCTTATTTTACTCCTTTTTTATAATAAAGGCCTGTATTACATGCATTCATCCTGCCTTCTCTCCAATACAAGAAAGTAACACAAAAATATCCTACTGGGACTCCAAAAACCATTGTGTCTGTAATTTTTTTTAACATTCTTAATATTACCGTGTACAGGAGTGCTTTCTTTTTTTGGCTATACTATTGCTTCCTGCTCATCAAACACAAAAATGACAAAGGTAAAAGGCCTAAAGTACACCGGACACTTTAAATTAAGGAAAAACTCCCAAGGTGCATCAAAAAACCCCACTGGTCCAGCTGCTTCCAGTGATTTCAGTTTTGAGCATGTGGAGAAGCAGACAGAGCAGCAAGGCTGTCCTTGTTGTATAAGACTGAGGAGGATACTGTAGGGCTGCTATTTATAGGCAAAACAATGCAGCCAGGAAAGCACCAGCTCTCTGTTTAAATTTCCTGCCCCAGTGCACACCTCAGAAAAGCAGGTAAAGTGCACATATAAAATGTTAATTAGCCACTCGTGAAGGTGTACAAGGGTGAAAAGTAAATAATATTAAAAAATGCAGATGAAACTGGTGCCATAGCATACAGGGAAAAGGCCTGACTATGGCACAGGTGCCCTGAGTTCTACTAGTAGCTCAGGTACCTGTAGGAGCTGACTGTGGGAACTTGGGAATGAGTGTCCACTGCCACTGCCAACTCACCTATCCTAGAAAGATGAAATGACTCTGGTATGCCAAGTGGTGATAGCTACTGAGATCGTGAAGTGTTTACCTAGTGAAATTTTAGATGGACAACCTAACAGCCATCATAGTACATTTGCACTAAAAGCCTTGTGGAGGCACACTTCCCCATGTGAGGTAGTGACGGAAAACTAAGAAGAACCCCCGGGGGTGTGTGATCTCGGTAAGACAGAGTAGGCCACCCATCAGGATCAGCAAACTGGTCTACTACCTTACTGTTTCTAGGGAATGGAGGATTGATCTGAATGCTGAGGTAGGAGAAAATGTGCTGCAGGGCTTTTACACACCTCCCATTTTCTGGAATGAATGGGTCCGGCGGGTGAAGGTAGAAGAGCCCATTGGTCAGAGATATGGGAAGAGGAAAGAAAAATAAGTGCTCATGAATTTTTAAATTCCACTAGTGTACAGTGACTCCAAAGTAAAAAGGTCACAGGTTAATCTAGAAAACCAAAAAGCCACAAGATTTTGTAGATGTAGCCTCAGACAACCAGATTATTGTTCATTTGTGCTTTTGTGCCTTCCAAATGCAAACACACTATTCCTAGATATCTGAACATAGTACTGGTTTTGATCATTTTTTTATTGTTGTGTAGGACGTTCTCATCTTTGGGGCTCAATTCAGGTTTTTTAGGGTCCCAAATAGCACAGATTGTGTGTTCTTGTGCTTGAGTTCAGTTTTAAACAGCAATGAGGAAAGTTAGAGAAGGTCATGTTAATGTACTGTAGGTCTGTGATTACTGAGCTGAAGAGGTTGGAGCTATAACTAAGCATATTTTGGGGGAGATCTCCAGGCAGTCAGTTTATAAAGACTGAGAATAGGAAGGAACATAGGCCAAATCCTTGTGGAAAATCCTTTGCCGAAAGGGCAGAGTTATAGAGTGAAGACTGCTGTTAACTTGGAAGGACCTGTTGGATAAGAAATTTCTGAATCAGTTGATTGCTTTGTCACTGACGCCAGCTGCTAGGACTTTGTTAAAGAGCAAGGTGTGGTTAACTGGATCAACCTTAGTGTAGTCAATAAATGCTGCTCCACTGAGATAGATTTTGTTCATATTAATCATGCTATCACTGGTAAGAGTCCAGATGTCTGTTTTTGTATATCTTCCTGCCCATGAACTCTACTGATATCCAGATATGAGGACATATTTGGACGCTGGAGGAACGCTCTGAATATACTAGCTTTTCAATGATGTTCCTAAGGTTGGGTTAAGGGAGATGAATCTAAAGTCAGATGAATTTTTGAGCTTGGGTGTTTAGGTAGAGGCTTTCTTACTAGAGCTTTCCAGATTATTGGCATGATGTTTGGCTTCAGGGATACATTTAAGGTGTGATTAATATAGGTGTAGGAATTAGGGTTGTAAGTTATCTACCCCATGGAGAGGGGTATCGTGGGATTTTGTTAAAAATTCCTTCCATTTTTTTTCTTAATATATCAGAAGTGGAAGAGAGATGAAATTAGGGGGAGATGGGCATTACAGGGGGATAAGAGAAGGCAATAGGACTGTTGTTAGGAAGTTGGAAATATGGGGATGTTAGACAATTTCTGTATAAAGTCATTGTATTTGAGGAGGAAAACTAATTATTAAGATGATGTTAGGAGAGTCAGAAGTGGAGCTTTTGTGCCAATCAGCAAATAATTCACTTGTTTTGAAAGCCACGCTAGAGTTGTGATCTGGGTGACTTATGCCTTAGAAACTGTGTTTTCTAATGTCTGATTGGGTTTTGGGGTGAAGTTTCACAAGATGGTGAATTTTTCATGGCTCTTGATGAGCTTGGATTTTTTTCCATTGGTACCATATGTGATATCTCTCTGGGTTTCTTTAGGGATTGTAGTTCTGGAATTAGCAAATTATTAGTTAGAATTTTCTTAGTATTGAAATAATAGGGAAATATTTCTTTTGAAGGCTAAGGAAAAGAATGTTCAATGTGTTTGCACCAATGTCAAGCTCCTCACATTGTAGTAAAGGAGTCAAGTCAAGAACTTTGGAAGACTGAGAGGTTCATGACATTTGCTGAAGTATAACACTTTAAGTCTAGCATTGCATGGTTTCAGGGTTAGCTACAATACATTCACTGCAGACCCGTACCTATCTAGTGCTGTTTATAGTTACACCAATCTTGATCACTTTATAGAAGTTTTTGTTACTGTCTCAAAATTTCTTGGGAGCTTCTCCTTGTAGGTTTCTAGTGCTGGCATTTGGCATTTTTATTTTTTTTGCGTTTACTTACTGGACCAGTTTTTATTTCAGTAAAGGTAACTAGTATCTTAACACCATCATCCTTTATCAGCGGCACAGTGCACAAGGCTCTGCACTGTCCTCTGTACTCATTATCTTGTTATCATCTTTCTTAACCGAGTCCACCAAAAAATCTCTGCCACCTTATTTGTCTTCTGTCACTCTTCCCTTTCTTCTGTGAAAACCATTTAAAGGACTTCACCTTGACTCCCCTGCTATTCACAATTGTTTGAAAGTAAGTCATCTTATAGTTAACCTCAGTGAAAACCAGTCCACATCAAATGTGACTGGCTACATTACAGGAAACTTGGACAATTACACTTATTTTGGCATCCAGCTTTTTATTTCATGTGCAGTGATTCGTGGATGCAGGACATTCATCAGTAAACTTACTGAGTGAATACAGCTTGTGCGAAAACTAAGTTTTTGAAGGGGAATTCACCAAGTAAATTAAGAACTTTGTTGAGGCATAGTCTCCTTTGTGATGAATTATGGCTTATTTGTCAACAAAACACCAACAGTCTTAAAGACTAGAAGCCAAAAAATGTATTTATTATACAAAAAACATTCCAGAAGTATAGAATTACTTTGCTTTAAATAAATCAAGGTAGCCATGCCACTTTGCAGTTTGATAGGTAAATGAAGCAGTTCTACACCAGTCTGTCATCTTGTCTGATAGTTGTTCAGAATTCCAAAGTATATAAGCAGTCTAAACATAAAACAGAAATCACAGTTTACACTCCACAGAGGAGCTGCTAAAACAGGAACCTATACAGTCTTTGAACTAACTGGTTGAGGCAATTTCAACAAAGGACCAGTCCCAGTTTTCACCTGGGGCTTTCAGTGTACCACAAAACTCAGGAGTAACATAAATACACATTTTTCTTCTTCAGGCCAGCAAGAACTCCATGCCTCTTTGAAGCTTCCTGATAAAACACAGACACTCTCCCATTTTCTAAATGTAACTAGGCAAAAACACATTCTCCAAGTTCCCAAGTTCCACTAAAGCAAAAATATGTTCCCCTTTGACAGGAGTTGTTTCACCTTGTAAACTCAGCTCACTAAACTTCCTGGAACCAGAACTCTCAAAAATAAATTACAACAGAGAATCTCTTCTAATGCTTAGTCATGTCTGTCTCTTTCTGAACTGAAATAATACTCCTTAAACCCAGATGCAAGCTAACTCCTTAGCTTTTCAGAGCCAAACCAACATGCATTTATCTTAACTATTTCATGCTCAGTACCAAACTCATGGCTGAAATACCTTTCCTCAACTATCCAGATCAATGGCTTATTATACAATTCCCCCAAATCAGACCTGGGATGTGAGCAAATATATTGGCCAGAGAACAAAGCCTGTGCCTGGATAGTGCTCCACTGTGGTGTCAGCTATCACGAACTGCACATTGATTATGTACTCTAAATCTGTCCAGAATCTAATGTCCATTATTGCCTACATTCTGAATCTTCTCTACAGTGTATGGTGTCCCGTCTTTAAGGAAATACCACTTATGTATTAATTGCGTTTTTAGGCCTCCAGTCATGATCTAGGTCCTCCTTGTGGTGACACAAAGCAAAATTCTACCTACCCCTGTTTCAGTCTTCTTCGTGTCTATAACTCCTTTCTGTGGGAATGAGATCACATTTGCCCCAGGGATCAGTGTGATACTATGCAGATATAGAACGACCTTTATTCTGATAATACCTTCAGGAATGGGAAGGCCTTATTGTACAATGGCTCTCTTCATATACACCCCTACTGTTTCTCTGTTTGCACACTTTAGATGTCCTTTTATATTTGGCAGTATAATCATCACAAATAAATTCTGGAACAGTAGTATGCAAAAACTGACATTCTTTGCAAACAGAATTAGACATGCTGTGGCACAGGGTCAAAGAATATTGGACAGTTGTTAGCTAAATGTCCAGGTTGGCAGGTATAACATTTTAGTCCATACAGTTTGTAAGTAGTCCCTTTCTTTTGCAGGAGTTCTTCTACAGAGTTTTTAGATATCTGTTCTCACCCACCTCTATCCCACAACAAAGACTTAACAGTCGTCCAAGAACCATCTGTTTGTCCTTTTCTGACATTATAGATGACTGCCGCTACACATTCTTAAACCACTCCAAGGTGTTTCTGACACAATGTGGTGATTTGTTTAGCAGCTTTGGCATGGGGATGCAATTGCAAACTCTTCAGAAGGTCTTCATGGACTCAGCTGAAGTCATTAAGTTCAAGCATGGCTTTGCCATGGTGAAAAAAAAAAACATTCGTCTTTATCATTACAGCAAAATCAAATCTATCAGCATTAGGGTCATTCTTCACGTCTTGACTTGCAAACTTCATACCAGTTACTCATTTTCTTTCTTATGACTGGTGTCTTAAAGCTATGTCGCTACACAGTCTTTTCAATTGGTGACCTTCTCACTAGCCTCCTGTAAATGAGAAATCTGTTTATATTTCTCCTCTTTTTATGTTTTACATGTTTGGTTAATTCATGTTTCTCCCTCGTAAGATTATGATTTCCTAAACCAAATGAGAGTAAGATAACTTCTGTTCAGTTTTTAAATTTGTTCTCTATTTGCTGTTTACTTGCCTTTAGCAAATCAACAAGCTCCTCTATACCTAGTCTGGGTATCACAACCCGCAAGCCTTTGTATTTTGAATTTACATTCTGCATTGCAGTCTTCAGTCCTTGAACCTTTTGCTACATTTAATTTATTGGTTCTCATTTCTTCTCAAATAGATATTCAATACCAGTGTATTCTGCCTGTCAACAGTACTTATTCCAGACAGCAGAAGTTAGTCATCAACTAGGTGAATCAAATACAATCTCAATTATCTCTCTCTTTTATTTTTCATTCTCCACTGTAGAGATCAGCTTAGTACTTCTTAACTGCACAAAGCTGCAAACTGTGCTCATTGTACCAAAGCATTTAAGGCTTTATCAATTGCATTTCCTCCAACTGTTTATTAGACTCATCATTGTAGTCTAGTTTATAAGCCATGGCTATGTCTTTGGGAACTTCATTCAAGAGATTCAAGAATCGACACACCCTTCCCCTCTATTTGCATGGAGGTTCATAGGCTCATAAGCTCATAGGTTCTTACTAAACTTACAGCCAAAAGAGACCATTAAGAAGTTCAGCCACATCACCAAGTACTGGTGAAAGTGGCCTCCATTAAACATACTTTCTTCACATATTCCTAGCGAAAATTCATGATCACCCATCCAGTCATCCAGGCTGGTTTTAAAGGTTGTTAGGGAAGTACACTACTTGATAAGTAAGGTCAGCTGATTCCAGAAACAGTGTTCACATTGGGTTAGAGATCTGTCACACCATCTGGTCTTGCTGATGTGATAGTATAGGCTTGGGTCTCAAGAATGGGTGTTTGCTTTACCACTTGTTCTACTTAGATGAAGGAGTTCAAAGAGTGTTGGGTCATTCATAGCATAGAAAGATAAGCAGAGATTACCCCTCAGGAATCTGCATGACACTGAGTAGAGCAACAGAGTTTCAGTTCATTAGAGTAATGAAGGTTACTGAGAGCTGAGATCTTTTGGTGAGGACACATAGGGCTGGATTAGGTGGTTGGTGAGGTACATACCAAATAGTGTATTATATTTAATGATGAGCTTAATAATGGATTAGAATTTCTTTGGACCCCAAGGAGATGCCATGAAGGATAAGCTGTGCTATGTAGAAAGATTTTCTAACTGCCACAGAGACATGGTGGTCAAAGGAGTCTGTTATTAATATATGTACCCAAGTCCTTAACTACTGTACCATTATTAAGTGAAATGTTATCTATATGGTAAGCAACAGTGATGCTAGATTTACCAAAGAAAACTATGCTGCTTTCTTGGTGTTAAGAGTAATTCCATGATTAATACACTAAGCTTTTGTTTGGTCCAGCCTTTGCTAGAGAATTTGAGTATCCAAATGGAATTTGATAACCACCTGCAGTTTGCAATCATCAGCAAACTTGGTTAGCCAAACTCCATTAACATCAGCTTTTATGTTACACAAATATATACCAAACAGCGGGTCACCCAAGACAGACCCTTGTGGGACACCACTAGTGACATTTTTCTGTCTAGAGCAAATATCCCAGTCTTAGCAGTTTGAGGTCTGCCAGCCAACCAATTTCTAATCCAGTGAACCACGTACAGGTTAATGTTGAGTTGGGGAGTTTGTCAGTAATCCCAGGACAGGGAATAGTGTTAAAGACCTTAGCAAGGTCTAGATAGGCAGCTTGGATTGTGTGTCCCTTATCTGTGGCCTCAGTAACCCTTTCAAAGAACTAAACCAGGTTGAGCAGGCACCATCTGCCTTTTACAAAGCTGAACGGATGCATATCCAGGCCAGGGATAAAAGTTCAGTTGTATTATTCTTGGTGCAGAATCTGAGCTGATCCTGATAGTTCTGTCACAGACTCTTACACTTGCAGTAGACTTTTCATGTTTAAATATACACTGGTTCTTTTGCCACAGACCTTGACCACTCAAGAGGTCAATGTAATAGTGCTAGCTAAACATTCAAGTGTCTTTTATGTTACATATTCACATAGTGTCTTAATATTCTTTGTTTTCTTCTCATTAGCTTGATCAGTCATCATATTTATATATCTGTCCTTTTTCTCCTGGGCGTATTCCCGCATGTATCCAAGCTCCTGATGTAATGCTAACATTTCTTCATGAAGTATACAATTCTGGTGTAGCAATTCTTTCCTTCTGTTAGTGACTTCAGACAGATTGGTCAGAATCTCTGCAGTTCTCTTTATTTTACCTACTCTCTCAGTTTTCCTTTGCATTATCACCTTGGCTATTGATTCCTCATTAACTTTGCTCTGAGTCCTATGCTCAGCCTATAAATGAGTTGATGTCCTCTTATGGGCCTTGCTCTGATTCCTATGCCCATCTTCCAAATTTTTAGACTTAGTAATTAGTTCATCCTCATTACCCGCGGTGGTGGTGCTGCAGTAGCGTTGTCGCCTCACAGTAAGACGCTGTCCGGTTAAATTCTCAGCTAGAGCGTCTTCTGCGTGGAGACATGCATGAATGGGCGTACCTTTGTTGAAGGTTGTATGTCAGGCCTGGCAAGCCGGTACGTAAAAATCAACTGCTAATCATTAGTGGACCAGAGTTCCGCTGTGGCGACCCCTAACCGGGAAAAGCCGAAAGACATAAATTAGTTCATCCTCATTGCAGGGCAACTCTTTTTTTTTCTCTCACTCTTCTCTTCCTGCAGCAAACTAACAGCCTTATCATTCCTTTTATATTTTTTCAAAGTCTTGTGTCTGCTAACTATGTTCCTTTAGCTTCCCTTGTCTCTTAGATTCTTCTTCAAATTGAAATAGAGCAGCTGTGTTTTATTAGCTAGCCCTCTGAACTGCTTCACAGAGAAACGTAACTTGCATACTTATATACTTTCTCGGTTACAGCTTCCTTTTTTGTTGTACAAGCTGGGATAAAGGTTCTTGGTTTTGCCTTTTTATAATCCTTAAGCTTATTCTCAGTCTCTTGAAGCTATGCTTTTATCCACTCAATATTTTCTGAATGGGTTCTGTTTTAGATTACAAGTTTGCCACGTGGTTGTAAGATCAAGAATAGTGTTGTCAGTAATCTACAGGTCCTGCAAGATTTTACATTTATGATTTTGTAAGCAACTTGGATCTCAGACTGGCTTCTCCTCTCACTCAAGCTCAAGGATCAGAATTGTGTGCTCTTTTTTAAGTTTGTGCACACTTTTCCACAGGTCTGCTTAAGTTTTTTTCTGTATTTGGAACAAGCACGCTGCAGTTCATTTTAGCTGACTTAGCCTCATGGTGGCCGCTTCAATATTGTTCCACTTAATGCTGTAGTGTTTTGCTTTAGCCACTGACTGCATTCTCTTCCTCCTTCTTTTTTCCCGTGTATTTTAGTCTAACATTTTTTCCACAGTAGAAACAGGCTCAAACACATTTCACAAATCCCTGTAAGTTCACAATCTCTCCACTCAAAGTTGACAAGTGTCTGTTAGTCTGCAGCTCCTCAACAGAAAATTTACAAAACCCTGTAGGCTAATAATCACCCTCCTCGGGGGTAGAGTAGGTCATTGACAGGACACACTTACCAACATTCCTCATCATATATGACAAAGTATCGCTCATTTGCCAACAAAAGAATCAGCAGTTTTAAAGCTTATAAACAAAAATATCTTTACAAATACAGATATTCCACAGTAAAACCAAACAAGGTGACCAGGCCTTTTACACTTTGATAAGTAAACAAAACAGTTCTGCACCAGTCTTTCTTTTTTTTTTTTCCAAAAACATTTTTATTAAATTTTGTTAGTATGCACCAGTCTTTCTTGACTGCTACTCACTTATAGTTTTAAAACAGTAGCCCAAACATAAAACAGAGTAACCAAGTTCCTGCTCCTGAGGCTGCTAAAGGCAAGAACTTACTAGCTAATTACTACAAATGAGCAGTCCCAGTTTTCATCTGCAGTTTTTACTCCAGCACAGAATTTGCAGTACCATGAATACACACTTTCTTCTTCAGGTTAGCATCATTCTTACTCTCTGAAGCTCTCTGTAGACACAAAGAAACTCCTAGTTTACAATTTTTGCAAGGCAGAAGCACTGTCTCCCAGTCTCAAGCGTTCTACTAAGCCAGAAACAATTCTCTCTAGGCAGGGCCTTTTTCCTCTGGTAAACTCAACTCACTGAACTTTCTGGAACTAGAACTCTCTAAAACAAACTCCATCAGGAAGCACCTTCTGCTACTTAATTCACTCTGTCGCTGAACTCAGTTCATACTCCATATAAACCTGGGTTGATGGAGGGGGGGGCTAGTGTAGGCATATTGTTTTCTGATTCCAGAGAGTTTTGAAGAACTTTTGAATCAGATCCACATTCAGCAGCTTAACACTTTCAGATCAGAACTAAATAGATGAAATGCCTACCATCAGCTATCCAACACCCCGGCAAATCACACTCCCCCATGTCCCCATACAAGACGTTCACCTCTGTACACCAACTAATGTAGTTATCTTTGAAATCACAGCATAGTTACCTTTGATAGCACTTCACCTTGGAGCATGAGAGACACACTCCATAGTAACTTCATTTGATCATTTGGTACTTCAGCAAATTGCTCATTAACATGCAATTTATTTTGCAACTTGGACATTGTTTTATATCAAGACAGCACAGAGGGTAAGCCCATGAGCTGATAAGTATCTTCATTGTGTAGTCTGGAGTGCAATTTTATTGGTTTCCAATAAGTTTATGACTCTGATTAAGTTGGTTAACTCGAGTCTTTACAGTTTTCTCCTTTAGAAGAGTGCACATCGTGCTTAACGTTTTCCCAGTTTACAAATGAATAAAATAAAATAAGGAAAATAGGAAAAAATTATGTACATTAGTCAAAATATAACTCGCAGCTTGCTACAAAACAGATAGGTTTCTCAACTGTGAGACAACAGCAGACACTGGAAAAAATGGTGTGTATGGCTTCCTATGCCTCTTTTAGCAACACATTCTATCTGCATGCCCTGTTTAACAAAGTATGCAGACTGATTACCTGTGCTCTGATAAACAAGCAGTAGTGCACTGAATTCAGTGGGATTAACAGATTCATTGATGATATGTCAGCCTGAAAATCTAGCAGTCATTAATGAGCTGCACTGTACAATGAAAATGGAGACTTTTTGGCACCATACAGACATCTAAAGTTTTCTTAAACCCTTTAAATGGACTATCTTTTACAAATTGCAGACACTTATTCCAAAATATTGGCATATATTGTGTGTTGAACTGATCCCTATTAAAATAATAATAGTGTTAACACAAGTTTAGAAATACAATAAGTCACAGCATTTCAAACAGCAATGGATTTTTCCTGACACTGAATGCCTGACAGAGTTTATATGATCACAGGATCATAGGTAATTACTAGGCTATCATCCTGGAGGTCATTTAAGCCTAGCTGTTACATCCCAATGTAATACCATGAAAATGATAATCAATACCCAAGATTGCATTTAGTGATGACTGCCCTTGTCCAGAAGGGTTGTGGGTGCTATCCCCAGTAAGAATTTATGGTGCCCCATCCACTCGTCCAGGTTCCTCTTGAATGGTGTAATAGAGGTGCTTTGTTTCACATGGATTGGTCAAGATGCGGCAGTTGCTGGGAGATAAATCTGTCCCTCCAGCATGTTCTATTTAAGTTGCAGGCCATATTTAGGTACCTGGAATGGGTAGCCCTAGTCCAGTTTGATTTACTGATATGCAGCAAGTGCATTAGGTTAGGGTTCTGGAGTGCTCTGTAGGTCAGTCATAAGTCTCCCCTAAGAAGTCTATATGATATGGAGTATAGTGACAGGGACTTTAGACAGTCTGTATAAGACACATGCTGGAGCCCCTTTTTCTTTGTTAGAAACCTCTGATGTCTCTCTAGTTGCTGCAGGTGCTTTGTACAGTACATGTCGAACGAGGCATTATATTCAATTATGGGCCGGATTATTGCCAAGTATAGAGGGGTTATAACCGCTTTTGCTCTCGAAGTGATACCTTTACTAATGAAGTGTGTTATGTGGAAAGCCTCCCTTACTATGGTAGACACATGGTGGTCGAAGTTAAGGTTGCAGTCAACTTGTGATCCCAGGTCCTTTACCACTTTATGGATACTTAGGGTATTGATGTTGATTTGATAGTGTGAAAGGATATTGTTTGTGCTGAAGGGAATGATGATGCATTTCTTTGCATTCAAGTTTGAGGCCGTGACTGATGATCTAGTCACTGGTCTGTGTGAGACCCTCCTGGAGTATACTGACATCATTTGAGGATTCAATGATTGCACCTAGTTTGCAGTCATCTACAAAATTGGTCAGCCACAACCCCTTAATTTTGACATGAACTTCTGAGACGTATATAAAAACAGTAGGGGGCCCAGCACTGACCCCTGTGGCACACCACTGGTAACAGGTCTGCTGGTTGATGTGGAGTCATCCACTTTGATAGTGTGTATCTGGTTTGTGAGCCAGTTGGCAATCCATCCAACAACAAAGGGATTTACATCCAGTTTGCTAAGTTTATCGGTAATGCCTGAATGTGGGATTGTGTCAGAAGCCTTTGCCAAGTTGAGGTATGCTGTGTGCACAGATATGCCCTTGTCAAGGGCCCTGGTCACATTTTCAAAGAAGTCCACCAGATTTAATAGGCAGGATCTGCCCTTGACGAAGCCAAATTGGGTAGGATCCAGGGTTTGGAGGTCACATATGTCTCTATTTCTGAAGTCCATAATGATACATTCCATGACCTTACAGATGAGGCTGGTCAGGCTTATGGGTCTGCAGTTTCCCAGGTCTGTTACTAGGCTAGCTTTTTGGAAGGGAATAACTGTTGATGTTCAACATTCCGCAGGAACAAAGCCTGTGGCTAGGCTATGATTGAAAAGGGTAAGTAATGGCGAAGCTAGCTGATACTAGAATGCAACTCTAACTCATTCTCTCTTAAGCCAATTCAAATTAGTTATATAAAAAACTCCTAAGCAAATTAAAACCCTGCACTCTTGCAGCTGATTAACTGCCCAGTGAATTTCTAAAACTTGCTGCTGCAACCACCTCCTATCCTATATCTATGCTAATCAATTGCTCCATCTCTTAAGAGTACATACCTCTCCTCTGGAAAATATCGCATATCATATCCCTACACAAAGGTGGCCCCTCCACAGACCTTTCAAACTATAGACCAATTGCCATAATTCAAATTCTTGACCATTTTCTCAAGAACAACCTATTATCTAATATTCAACTTGGCTTCCGACCCAAGCATAGTACTAATACTGCTCTCATAAGCTTCACAAACACTGCAAATCTCCTCAAAAATAAAGGCCAACTCATCTGATCAACTTTCCTTGATAAGTCCAAAGTGTTCAACACAGTATCACACCAAATGCTTCTCAACAAGCTAGCCTCATATAATCTCAGTACAACATCCCTAACTTGGTTTTGTAGCTATTTCTCTAATCAACAACAGTCCACCAAATGGGACAGCAAACTCTCCCCCCTTCTACGCATCACTGTTGGAGTCCACCAAAGCTCCATCCTTGGCGTCTTCTTTTTATCATATTTACCAACCTCAGTACCTCCACACAAATCGCTTCTATCATTCACTACGCTGATGGTGCCTCTCTCATCTGCTCTGCCCCTCTATTAAGGAACTACAATAAAGACTCAGAATGCCCTCCAAGACATAGAAAATTACCTATCTGACCATCAACTCATATTAAACACCAACAAAACTAAGCTCACAGTCTTCTGTAATACCAGAGTAAAAAACACTCCATCTCCTCTCACAATCTATTCCTCTAATGGAACAAAAATTGAACCAATTGAGCAAACTAAACTTCTAGGTGTAACAATAGATAACTGTCTAAAATTCAATAAACCTATAGCATTAACAATCAAAAAATCCACAACAAACTTGAAGTACTCTACAGGGTCAAACGCTATCTAACCAACTACGCCAGAATATCCACAGCCAGATCCCACCTTCTGTCCATCCAACTTTATTCTTCTGAAAACTTCAACAACCTGTGCAAATCAGAGTTGAAAACCTCAAAACCTGTTATAACAAAATAGCCAAGTTTGCCTTAAACATACCCCACAAATCACATCACTGCTCTGCACTTCAACATCTTAACTCAATCAAACTACCCAACTTACTATCCCTCAACCAGCTAACAATCGCTCATAGAGTCATCAACAAACCTGACAATTGCCCCGCTCTCTCAGATCTTTTTCACCCTTATACAGACCTCAGGTCCCTTAGATCATCTGACAAATTAATGCTCAAGGTAACTAAATCTCACAGTTATCATGCAGATTCCTTATACTCCTATAAAACAGCCAAAGCCTGGAATGCTCTTCCCCAGCATATGCTAAATAATCCTGATATTCACAGTTTCAAACAGCTACTGAAAGAATATTTATCCAAACAATGGCTATGTTCCTGCACAGCTCCAGGCTAATTATACCCACTCTCTACTTTCAGTACCCTCTATGTTCCTGCACCGCTCCAGGCTACTTATACCCACTCTCTACTTTCAGTACCCTCTATGTTCCTGCACCGCTCCAGGCTAATTATACCCACTCTCTACTTTCAGTACCCTCTATGTTCCTGCACAGCTCCAGGCTACTTATACCCACTCTCTACTTTCAGTACCCTCTATGTTCCTGCACCGCTCCAGGCTACTTATACCCACTCTCTACTTTCAGTACCCTCTATGTTCCTGCACGCTCCAGGCTACTTATACCCACTCTCTACTTTCAGTACCCTCTATGTTCCTGCACCGCTCCAGGCTACTTATACCCACTCTCTACTTTCAGTACCCTCTATGTTCCTGCACCGCTCCAGGCTACTTATACCCACTCTCTACTTTCAGTACCCTCTATGTTCCTGCACCGCTCCAGGCTACTTATACCCACTCTCTACTTTCAGTACCCTCTATGTTCCTGCACCGCTCCAGGCTACTTATACCCACTCTCTACTTTCAGTACCCTCTATGTTCCTGCACCGCTCCAGGCTACTTATACCCACTCTCTACTTTCAGTACCCTCTATGTTCCTGCACAGCTCCAGGCTACTTATACCCACTCTCTACTTTCAGTACCCTCTATGTTCCTGCACAGCTCCAGGCTAATTATACCCACGGTCTACTCTCAGTACTCTACCTTCGCTTCTTCCTCCAAAACTTTCTCCCCTGTTACACAATAAAGGTCTCACTGTCTCCTATGAGATAGTAGTTTTCTTTCTAACTGTGATGTTTTTATCTTTACTCAAAAAAATGTAATATACAATTGTATATATGTCTCTGTTGATTTCTCCACATCTGAATATTGAATATTGTGAGCTTGCTTAGATGTATCTTTAATTAATTAACTCTGTAAGTAATACTTTACTGTATTTCTCATCCTGTCTTTTGTAGTTACTTATGTAAATGCACTTTTGTAGCTTTTCTCCCTGGGTCTCCGCTGAAAACAGGCTTCTGGCCCAGTCGGATACTACCCAGTAATCAAATGTTAATAAATAAATAAATAGTTTGTGGTTTAGCCTGTTTAGAAGACACCCTGGAATGTTGTCTGGTCCCAAACAGGCTGTGTTTTGTGCCTTGGATATGGCTTTGAGGACCTGCTCTTCAGATATTTATGGTGCTGGTGGGGTTTGGGGGAAGGTTTGTGATAAAGTTAGGAGGGGATAAGGGAGTGAAATGTTTGGCACACCAATCCACTAGCAGGTTTGCTATCTCTGTGGGGTCAGTGTGTGTGATACCGTTGGTCACTAGTTCTGCACATGCTTGGGTCCTACCTTTTAGGCTAAGTAACTAGCTGTAAAAGTTTCCCTCAAAGGAGCCTTTAGAGGATTTGTCAAGTTGTCTAATTTGCCTGCTGAGGCTGAGGAGGGTACTTTTCCATTGTTGGGGCCTTGCCTTTGTTTTCTTGGACAGCAACTTTTTGCATTTATTGTAAAGTTTGTTGATGCTGGATGTCCACCATGGCAGCGTGTTTTGCTCACTAGTCCTGCACATGCTTGGGTCCTACCTTTTAGTCTATGTATATAACTCTAAATGTTTCACTCAAAGGAGCCCTCAGAAGATTTGACAAATTGTCTTATTTACCTGTTGAGGCTGAGGAGGGTGCTTTTCCATTGTTGGGGCCTTACCTTTATTTTTTGGACAGAAACTTTTTGCATTTATTGTAAAGTTTATTGCTGCTGGATGTCCACCATGGCAGCTTGTTTTTATTTGGGGCTCTAGCATTGATTCTTTCTGGTGTAGCCACGTCTATACACTTATGCAAGTGATTGTACAGGACTTTAGTGTAAGCTTTGGCATAGTTACCACTTCCAGCTTGGGGAATACCTTTGCCTAGGAGGGTATAGTTTGCCTTGGTGAAGCTTTTTAGTTTGATTTCACCCTTTGTGAGTTCTGGTGTTAGTGCCAGCTTGAAGGTGACTATTTTGTGGTCAGATTTAACTAATGAGGGTCTGACAGTTGTGGCAGTGCATCTGTTTGACATGTTAGGGAGGACCAGATCTAGAATGTTTGTTTCTCTTGTTGGGGTATGAACAATTTGTTCCAGGGCATTTGAATTAACAAAGTCAAGGAAATTTTGCACTAGCAAATTGCGGCTAGTGTAGGTTTCCCATTTGATGGCAGGATAATTGAAATCCCACATAAGCAGAGTGTTCAGTAAAATTTGGATTGTCTTCAGTTTGGTCAAGTAGGCTTTGTGGTCATTGTGACCCATGAAGGGGAATCTATAACTTACTATAACTTAAATGGGGGGTCTTACCCACCGTAACCTGGACTTGTCTTGTCTAACTAGATGGGAGGTGAATTTATCTCTAATATAGATATAACCACCACCTCCTTTGGTTTTCACATGTTCATTTTGTGGTCTAAAGGTGTGGAAGGCATTGTAGCCTTGCAAGCCTGAGGTACTGTTTGAGGCCTTGAACCAGGTTTCTGTGACTGCACAGACAGCTACATCTTCTAGTGATAGAACTGCTTCCAGAGAGTGCAATTTTTGGTTTAAGCTCCTAGTATTTAGCAGTATGACCCTTATTTTGTTCTGATTGGTTAAGTTCACATCAGTAATGTTGTTTTTGAGACCTTGCCAAAAAAAGGCACTATTGAAAAGGCAAGAGCCTTGCCAGTAGCCAAAAGCCTAGAGGTGCCAGTTGCAAACCATCTCTGGCAAAGTAGCAAAGTTTGTCGACCATGCCTTCCCAGGCTGACAAGAACTGGATCCCATTTGAATGACACCAAAAATAAGCCAATTATTGAAATCAATCATTTTTTGTTTATACTGTGACATCATTCTAGCTGAGGGTAGTATGCTGCTCAAGGCTAGGGACAGACCTGCCTGGGACACATGCTTGGAGAGCCTAGCTATGTCTCCCTTCATATAGCTCAGTGAGGTACACCTCAGGTCATTCACACCAACATGAACTATGACAGTGTCATAATGGTACTTGGTGCTGAGAGACCCGAGTGCATGCATGATCTGATGAATCCTGGCACCAAACAGGCACTGACAGTGACTTTCTCCTTCTCCAACCTGGTGAACAGGGCATCTGTGTGTCTCATTACTGAGTCTCTGATGGCAAAAAAAAATTTGGCTTTTGAATGTTACATCTTACGGGCTTAGTGGGTGAGACACTGGTGTTGCTATGTGTCATGGGTGTTGTGAGGACTGTGTTAGTTGTAGCAGCCTTGTGTTTTGGAGGTCTCTGGTGTTTTGGTAAGTTTTTCGAGAAAATCTCTGGGTATGTAGATTTTTGTGTTTAATGCATACTGTGTGTATGAGTAGTGGTACTATGTGCAGTGTAGTAGTGGGTTAGTTGACAACCTCTTCCATGTACTGTTTTGAGTACGAGAGAGCATGAATTCAAGATTCTTGGTTTAGATGCATCCGTACTAGAGTGAATTATTAGTAGAGGGTTGTCAGTGTACATGAGGCAATTGCTACACTGCCTCAAGAGACCCGAGTCAACAACACTGGCAGGAGAAACAAGTGTAGTCCAACTGTCCATAATACTAGGTTGAAGGCTGTTGTCACTAGGGGTTGATTTTTCAGAATCGGTCACAGAGGAGCTCAGTGGTTGGATATTTTCTGCCTAGGGTAATTTTTTATTTAATTAATTAATTTATTGATTTATTTTTTGCAGGTGGTTTAATAGGTTACTGCTAAATTGCAGTATTTCTTTACCGGGAAAGCACTAAGGATGAGGGCTACACTAGTGTGCTACAGTTGTCTCTAAGGGAAAAATTGTTGCATTTAACTGTCTGGCTTTGGTGCACTATTTTGGGGCAGTGCACATTGTTGTGCAATGCGCAAGCAAGCAGAAACCTGCTCAAATATATGGCCTAATTACCTGAAGCTAAAACTTTAAAAAAACTTTAAAAATATTCAAAAGGATCAATTAGGGTTGCTTATTCCAAGCCCTAGGCTGACCTCCCTTTGCCAGACAGGGTCCATTCAAAACAATTCCCTCACTAAAGTGCAGATAGGCCCCTTCCTATCCAAGATGGCCAGGAAAATGTGCTCACAGCAAACAACCAATTCTAACAGACCCAGATGCAGCAAGCCTGTATCTGGACTATGCTACAGCTACTAGCTACTCTAGTTTCAGCAGGAAACACTAGAAAATGCTTAACACAGCAGAAGAATAGCAGTGAGACACTAAAAAAACATTTAAAACAGCAGAAAAAATAGCAAGGAGGCTCTAAAGAATGCTTTACACAGCTAATATAGCCTTATGTCTAAGGAGGTGGTACTAATACAGTAAAGGTTTGCAGACTTTTTGCATCACAGTATTGCAAGTTACATCCCTCCTATTTAAAGCTTACTGCAGTTTTTCCAACACCACTGTCTTAGTTAAAACGTAGTGACAAAACTGATCATATATATCTCTTTAACTGGACAGACAATGCTTTCAAAATAACTGACACAGAAGAGTGCTCAAAGAAAGGGCTTGTAACTGATGATATGGGTATATTACATTCATATCATCGCACTTCCTTACAGTATTGTTCACATGTATTTAACACGTCATCTTAACAGTGATTTTAAGGCCCTCATCATTGTACCTTTTCTTGATGTCAGTTTAATTTATTTAATTTAATTATTATTAATGTTATTTATATTTGTTAACCAGGTTGGTGGGCTGCTCTAATGAACCTTTTTTTGGCACCAAATGAAAGCACACAGTTAAACAAAGTATTCACAATTATACCTCGTTATAAAACAACAAAGCATCATAACAGAGTTATACATACTTCTTAAAATACAATCATTAACAGTCTTACAGAATAAGAGATTATTAGCCTGTATCATATCCTGGAAAACAGCTTTTCTGAAATAATTTTCATACCATGAATAGACTAAGTAACAGACTCATTGTGTGGTAAATGAAGGATAGTATGGAGAGACAATTAAGAAGAGGTTAAAGGATAAAGAAGGAAAACAAGAAAAGAAAAAAATGAAAAAAGAAAAGGCCATTGCTGGTTTTGAAGTATTTTTATATATATAGTACTGTTACTGTTTTTGTCATTTGCTCTGTAGTGATCTTATTGGATAAAAGCCCCAACTTGAGAGTTGATGTCCTTAATAATATGAGGAAATTATCCTTTGTGATCGTAGCAGGCACATTTACATGATTCCTAATTTAGGTGAAAAATCACTAGCTGACATTGTGGTGCATAAAATACAATTTTTAGTATTAACTTTAATTCTATTACCGAGATACTGGTTATTTATTTTTAAGAACTGAGATTACAGTTCAAGGGTCAAATCATTTGAATGAATGTTGGTAGCAGTTTTGTGATTTTCATTGAAACCAAGAAGCCTTGAAGTGTTTATTAGCTGGGTGGTAAAAAAGAATAATTTAAAAACTAGGTAACTGAGTACAGATCCCTGTGGCATAGAGAATAATACATGCTTTTGTATCAGAGAAGTAACCAATAATTGGCACCTTTGGAGTCTTACCTTTAAGCCAGTTTACTACCCATTCAATGAAGTTTACAGGTTCACTTTATCCTTTTTTAACTTATTCACAGATACTTTATCTGGTATGGAACTGAATGCTAGACAGTGTTGGTCTCCCAAGTCTATCTACAAACGCACACACCTAGCCTGCAGCATTTTACAACAAAACATAAGTTACCATATAAAGATACATGCTTTTTTAAATTTATTACATTTCTTTACATAAAATATTTAATCAGGGATCCCAAATCTTGGGCTCTTATATCAATTTGGCCAGCAGACTCATTTTTTTTCTGGCTCAGAAGGGTCTGGTACAAATAATTACTTGTTTTAGGCCTCCATTAGAATTTCAGCTCATAACAACTGATATCCAGTTATGATTTACAGAGCAATATAAGCATTTCTTGCATTTAGAGATAGTTTGTTATACAGCTGAAACAGGTTTCAAACTGAAAACTGGAAAGGCAAACTCTATTAATTAAAGTGGCATTCTGGAAAAGGAACCATAACCAAAGCAAAAAATCCCACTAGGTAAGCTAGCCAGCTGCCTCTCAGTTACATTTAAAATGGTATTATGGATGGTCCGATGGAGCTTCCATTTTTGTGGGTGTTTCAGTTTGTCATCATTCAGAGTATTTTATTAATGCAGATTTGTGGTTTCTCCTGCTACTTTTCATTTGTGCTGTGCTGCAGTTGCAGTCTATTAGGGCTGACTACAGTGATGAATGAAAAACCCATTTCAAGAGACGTACATTGTAAGTCACAGAGGAGCCTGTTAGGAATATATATGTGTGTGTGTGTGTGTGTGTGTGTGTGTGTGTGTGTGTGTGTGTGTGTGTGTGTGTGTGTGTGTGTGTGTGTGTGTAATAACAGAAGTTGTTTCGTACAGAATGGGACTGTTTCAGGTTTACTTTGAAAAGTATAATTTGTTTGAGCATTAGCTTTGCATTTCAACAGACTCCAAATCTGTGGCTCATCATATCTCTCAACCTTTTAGAGTAAGAAATCTGGACAAAGCCATGAAAAAAGTGGTACAAACAGGGACGAGTTTTGAATATTGCTCTTACAAACTTAGAAAGTTGATAGAATAACAGATTTTGCATTAGCATGAATTGTCTGAAGGGTATGAAGTATAAAACTCAAATGTCTGTCATTATTTTCTAACTTTAATATTTAATGATTTTCCACTAATTTGCCAGAAAGCCATAATTTTATGAAAAACAGACCAAAAATATAAGGCAAAATTCTGGACATTCTGTGAAAATCTGTACAGTTAAGAAGTATGGCTCAGATGCTTGCTGCATCTGGCAAAAAGGGGATGCATACTTCTCAACTGCCCACATTTTCAAAGAACGAAAAGAAAACCAAGAGACTTTCTTACTAAAGGTTGTTGCTCCAAGTCAGAATGATGAAGAAACAAATAATAATAAAAGCAAACAACCAACAGGCTGATGTAAAAACCTTTTAATAAAACAACAAACAATGAGTACTTTCTGGTCTAAGCCCTTCTTAAGATAAAATTAAATAAATACAGATCAGTACTTATACATCAAGTTAAAAACATCCTGACCAATGATAAACTAATATTTAACTCTCTGCCTTTTCAGGGCTAGTTTCAGTGGTACAACTCCATTAAGGCCAGGTACTCTGTCAGCATCTAGTTCTATACTCCATTTTAACTCATTGTATTCTGTAAGATTCACAACATCTCTATCTCTTATGTTGTATTTGACTACTTGTAACACCATAAATATAAAAGTATGTCTCTCACACATGGCTATATGCTGATATAAAGCATTATGAATATGTTTTAGCATAATAGCTGAGAGATGCTTCAGAATTCTCTCGTTTAATTTACGATTAGTTTTGCCCACCTAAAAACATGAGCATTGTCGACATTGGGCTAAATAAATGAGATTACGTGTGTCACCTCACAGTAAGATGCTGTCCGGTTCGATTCTCAGCTAGAGCGTCTTCTGCGTGGAGACATGCGTTTATGGGCGTACCTTCGTTGAAGTTTGTGCGTCAGGGCTGGTAACTCGGCACGTAAAAATCAACTACCAATCATTAGCGGACCGGAGTTCCGCTGTGGTGACCCCTAATGGGGAAAAGCCGAAAGACACAGCACAACAGTCTGCATATTGATGCATGGTATATTTCCTTTTTGTAACTGGGTGGGTGAATGTATTATCATTCTTGATATGTGTGCAAGCTCTACAGTTTCTACAGACATATGTGCCTTTCCGCTGAGAAATACTACTGGTTACGTTAGTTGAACTATGTTCATAACAAAGTAAATCTTTTATATTTTTAATGTGTCTGAACCTGAAGCCTGGTGTCTCTCCCACTATATTCTTCAGTGCATCATCACTTAACAGAACTTTCCAATTACGTTTCACAATCTCACATATACCCCCTATGTTGTTACTATATCTAAAAATTAGACATTGCTTCTTATCAGGATACTTACTTTTCACATCATGGTTACTAACACCTCTATTTGAAAACCATGGTTTAGCTGTATTTTGTTTATCTATCTATCTATCTGGATGTTCTGAGTAGCCTGATCTATAAACTTACTGGTATACCCTCTTCTGCTCAGGTTAGATTTTAGATTTATAACTTCCTGTTCAAACATGGAGTCATCAGTGCACAAATGAGAAGCTCTTTGTATCTGCCCTTTTGTTACGTTATTAAATGTATGTCTAGGGTGCATACTATCAAAGGCCAGTAAAAGTGTTTTTCCAACAAGCCTTTTTATATAAATATGTGTGTAAGTGCCCATCCGCACCTTTAAAATGTTTCACATCAAAGAAATCAATGCTAGTAAAAGAGCTACTCACAGTAAATCTTAAGAAATGTCATTTTCTAGATAACTAACAAATGCAGCTAATTCATCAGCAGTACCCCTCCACAACAAAAAAGGGAGGGCCTATGGTAGTGCTAGATCCACAGTTCTGTCATAACAGCATTAGGGATTTATTAAGTGATACAAGTACTTTCTTACAAATTTTACCTTTAACTGTGGAAACGTTAACAGATGTGGTTAGAGCTGAGCTTTCTGTCATGAAAGATAATGAGTTCTTAAATGTAGATTTATTTAACTTTTTATGGGTAGGATATCCTGTTACCCCTGTTTTTAAAGCCCTCCCCAAGATACACAAATGATTTAAGACCACCTAGGAGACCCATAGTCTCAGGGAGAGGCTGGGTAAGACAGCATAATTATCCATATGGATAGAAAGAAAGTTAAAACTAGTATTGTCTGCCTACCCAAGAATTTTGAAAGATACAGCATGTTTTTTAAGGTCACTGCATGATTTTACAAATAGAGGTGTTAGTAACCATGATGTGAAAAGTAAGTATCCTGATAAGAAGCAACATCTAATTTTTAGATATAGTAACAACATAGAGGGTATATGTGAGATTGTGAAATGTAATTGGAAAGTTCTGTTAAGTGATGATACACTGAAGTATAGTGGGAGAGACACCAGGCTTCGGTTTCAGATGTAATAAAAATTTAAAAGATTTACTTTGTTCTGGACATGGTTCAACTAACGTAACCAGTAGCATTTCTCAGCAGAAAGAAAGATAATGCCTGTAGAAAGTGTAGAGCTTGCACACATATCAAGAATGATAATACATTTACCCACCCAGTGACAAAAAGGAAATGTACCATGCATCAATATGCAGACTGTAATACACGTAATCTCATTTATTTAGCCCAATGTCGACAATGCTCATGTTTTTTATGTGGGAAAAACTAATTGTAAATTAAAATAGAGAATTTTGAAGCATCTCCAAGCTATTAGGCTAAAAAATATTCATAATGCTTTACATCACCATATAGCCCTGTGTAAGAGACATACTTTTATATTTATGGTGTTACAAGTAGTCAAACCTAGCATAAGAGGTGGAGATGTTGTGAATCTTATAGAATACAATGAGTTAAAATGGATTATGGAACTGGGTGCTGACAGAGCACCTGGCATTAATGGGGTTGTACCCTTGAAACCAGCCCTGAAAAGGGGGATAGTTAAATATTAGTTTATCATTGGTCAGGATGTTTTTAACTTGATGTGTAAGTACTGAGCTGTATGTATTTTATTTTATCTGAAGAAGGGCTTAGACCAGAAAGTGCTCATCATTTGTTTGTTGTTTTATTAATAGGTTTTTACATCAGTCTGTTGGTTATTTTTATTATTATTTTTTCTTCATTTTCAAAGAACGTCCAGATTTTGTGCCTCACATTTTTCTTCTGTTCCACTCAAAATCTGGGGTTTCTAGCAAATTGGTCAGGATTGCATTCACTAAATAATAAAAGACATTTGTGTATTAAACATCATATCCATCAGAAAATGCATGCTAACAACAAACCTATTAATCTGATGTTGTCATTTTCATTCATTCCTCAATGAATGGGTCTTAGATCTGACCCTCAGATCTGGCTCAGACACTTTCTCTAGATTTTTGGATCTGACTTTTGAGTTAGTCCCTTTACCCATAATGCCCCTGACTACTGCATTACCCCAGATCTTGTTTGCCGCTCTAACAATTTGGTAGGGATCGCATTCTCATGAGCTCAGGTAGTTATTTCTTCTAAGTTAAAAGTCAAAAGTGACTTTTTTGTCATTTATATCTACACAAGTGAAGATTAAATGAGATTCCATGCAATCAGCTCACTATGGGACAGACAAAAAAAGAAATCACATACATAGAAAGACATAATTTAAAACAACATATAATAATACTACCACCATCTTATAAATCAACTCTACACTTAAGTATATAGCTGCATATATTCTTAGAAACACACATTTGCTAAGATACTAAAGTTACACATCTAGCAGCAAGGTTCAAGTAATAGTATTGCACATGAACCATGTACCACATTATGGATGAACAAGCACATAGCAGTAGCAGCTGAAAAAAAATATTGGCCTGGGTTAGTCATATAAATTATAATGTTTGGCTGGGCTTAATAAATAATAGATAAAATAATATGACACAGTGAATGTGAAGTCCCAACATCCTGACCTGTCAGTGATCAGACCTAATGTTGGAATTAAGAAGTCTGATCACCTTCGGACAAAAACTGTCTTTGAATCTAGTTGTCCTGTATCGAATACTGTGGTATCCTTTACCCGATGACAGGCTCATAAACAGACTGTTACCAAGATGAGTTGCATAATTTAGTATTTTGATGGCTCTCTTTAGGCTTCTCAATGTATAAAGATCCTGGATTGTGGCCAGACTTGTGCCAGTTATCCTCTCGGCAGCTCTCATCACTCTCTGCAGGGATTTCTTATCTGTGACCAAACAGCTCTCATACCATACTGAAAAACTGGATGTTAGGATGTTTTCAATTGCTGCTCTGTAGAAGGTGGAAAGTGCTGACAATGGTAGTTTCGCCACTTTGAGTCTTCTCAAAAAGTGGAGATGTTAGTGTACTTTTTTCACTATGTGGCAGGAGTTCCTGGACCAAGAGAGATCATCAGAGATATGAACTCCAAGGAATTTGGTACTGCTTACTCTTTCTACCATCTCGCCGTTGATCAGGAGTGGTGTATGGGTTGTTTGCCTCTTCCTGTAGTCTATGATGATCTCTTTTGTTTTACTTACATTCAGTTAGTGAGTAATTACTTCAAAGTTTAATTTTCTTCACCTTATACCTAACTTTTCTATAGCCTGTCCTCTCTTTACCTACTAACTTAATTCCCTTTTTACTGTTCTTTGGTATCTCCTTTACCATTGATGGTAGTATCTTCCTTCTTCATTACCTTCCTTAAAGGTATTCTCATTACCATTGTTAGTATAGCTATTTCTCTTTTTTCTATCTTTCATTCCTTTCTAAAAAAAAAATAGGCTTCTGGCTTCTGGTATAGTTTATTGTTATGGCTGAAAAGCCAGTTGGGTTTAAGAAGTGCACTTCTTGTGGCCATAAGATTCCCAACTCTGATGCCCACTGGGAGTGCATTTATTATTTAGGCCCTTCTCATTTAGACACACCTTGTATTATCTGTGCTGGTTTCAATGCCAGAACCATCAGAGACAGACACAACAAGCTAGTCCTTAAGGGTCTTATCTCTGTTTCTGCACCTTCTTCTACAGTTTCAACTTCAGGGGCTCAAACCCCCTCACATAAGTCTAAATCTACACATCCCAGGGAGCATAGAATGTGATGTCCTGTTCAGTCTCCAAAAACTGATCTGATATCGGAGTCACCAGCTAAGATTCAGAAGCACTCAGATCTGAAAACTATGGATCCACCTCCTTCAGCCTCCAATTCTCCAGACTCCTCATTTTTCTCTGGAGCCAGTGTCCCATGACTTAGGTCTTTCTTTTTACAGGACACACAAAAAAGTCATCTGGACCTCCATCCACTTACTCTTCAATCTGGTCCTCCCAAAGTAGAAGTGGGCAAGATGATGAGAAAATGTCTCAGTACATAGATCCAGATGGGGGTTTTACTGGCTCCATGGCTCATCAGATCCATGAGCCTTAAACCTTCTCACATGCCATCATTTTTTCTTCTCCAGTCTGGCATACTACTTCGGAGCCCTTAGAAATGAGACCTCCAGAGTAGAAGCATTGGATCCGAAGTTGCCTTCATCTTCGAATCTGGCTACTTCCCTAACCAATTTGGCATCGACACCCCTTGAGTAGGATGAATCTTGGAGCAGAAGCATAGGTGTTGAATCTGGGGAGGGGATGAACTTGACTCAGAAGATTTTGGCACCATTGCTTCCCCTCGGAGCCTCAGCTGTGGACAGCTCGGCTCTGACATCCCCCTCAGAGTGGAGGACCGGGGGGACCTAGGCTTATCTGCTCCAACAGTTTTGGCTCCGGTGAGGTTGGCCTAGGTTTCTCCTGTTACCTCTGCCTTGAAGGTGATGGAAAGGGCTTTCTCCTACCTGAGAGCTGTTTTGACTCTAACTTCCTTGGATCCTATCCCTGTTTCCCCTTTGGATCCTGTCTCTGAGTCCCTTCATCCTAAATCACAGGGACAGCCAGTCTGTAAGAGCCTGCAGGCAGTTCCAGTTAGGGAACCACCGCCTCTTTCAATACTTCTCCAGAGCACCCCACTAAAGAGGTCTCCCAGAAGAGATTGTGCAAAAAGAGGCATTTAAATTCCCCCAGGAATCTTTAACTGAAGACACCAATTTAGATGAAGGGGAAGGGTCAAGATCACCACCAGAAGATGTCTCCTTTGGAGACATTCTAGAAATACTTCACCAGAAAAGTGGTTGGTCCTCCAAAACCCCTTCCCAGGAGGAATCAGTGTTCCTACAAGCCTTTGAGTCTGACCCATCTATGTCTTGGTTTACACCCCCCCCCCCCAACATATGAGCTTATAGATCTTGTCTCCCGCTGGGCATAAAAGATCTGGATCCTGTAGAACCTATTCCTCGACATCCAGATAAAATCCTTGGTACACCAAAAGCTAGACAGTTTTGGAGTAAAAGAATCCCTGTAGATGCTATGGTTGCTGCAGTAGCCACCAAAAAGGAGCTGGCTGAACAGAGCTTCCCTGTCCATCCCCCTAATAGAGAATCTAGGGTGTTGTAAAGATATGGGAAGCATTTTAATGCCTCAGTGACATTTGCTTTATGGTTACTTAATAATTTGGCACACTTTACTAGATTACAGAGGGACTTAGTTAAGGAACTTTCTAAGTCTACTCCTGGGTCTATGTCAGCAGAGAAAGAGAAGGCTTATTGGTTATGATTGGCCATCATACAATCTATATCAAATGCGTCCATGAGGATTAATCTCTCATGCAGCTGAAGGTTTCTCATGGGCTGCAGGTTCAGGCATAGTCATCAGGAGACATACCTGGATGTGATTGTGTGATTTTGCAAAGACCTTTAAAGCATCATTCATCAATGCTCCTTTTGATGGATCTTTTCTGTTTGGACCCACCATTATAGAGACACTTTCCCACAGTGAGCAAGATGGAAATACCTTGTCTGCCATGGGAATCCATTGTTCTACCCCACAGAGACCTTTTTCCAGAAATCAATGCAGTGGTAAGAAGATGTGGTTCTGGAAATCTCAAGGACCTTTTCAAGACTCACATGGAGATTTTCTCCCAGAGCTAGGGGAGAATTAACAATGGAAGGCATCACCCATGCAGCAGAGGGGGTTCTCAAAACCAAGGGTTCCAAGATTCTTTATCAGATAGACCCTTTCAGCACTCCTGAAGGGTTGCCCAGCTGTTCTACTCTTGAGGCAGTCAGGGGGAGCTTATCTTTGAACCCAAACACCTGGACAGCCATCACAAGAGATACATGGGTGCAAAGGATTATATCAACAGGATATTTCATTCCCTTTTTACAAGCTCACTCAATGAAAAGAAAATGTCTCCCTGATGTTCCATCCAATCAGTGGAAGTTAGCAGTGCTAGAGATTCAAATGCTGTTAGACAAAAGTGTCATCCAAGAGGTCCCACCAGACCAAAAAGGCTCTAGAATTTACTCAAGGTTCTTTTTATTGCCAAAGAAAACAGGGGACTTGAGACTATTTTGGATCTCAGTTATCTAAATCAGTTTGTAAAGAATTCCAAGTTCCAGATAGTCATGTTTCCATCCATTCTGTCTCTTCTACAGAAGGATGACTGGATGTGCTCTATAGATCTTCAAGATGCATATTATTACATCAAAGTGAACAGGTACTCTTGAAGATACCTATACTTCTGGCTGGGAGCCAGTCATTACCAGTTCAAAACCCTGTCCTTTGGTTTCACCACAGCCCCCAGGGTGTTCAACAAATGAATGGCAGTAGTAGCAGCTCATCTCAGATTGCACAGATTTAGAGTGTTTCCTTTCCTGGATGACTGGCTTCTCACCACACCTACCAGGCATCTCCTAGTAAAAGCCAGGGATTATTTACTCCAGTTATCTCAATTCCTGGGGATCACATTGTCTTTCAAAGCTGCATCTTCAACCAGTTCAAGTCTTTACAGGCTCAACTAGATACAGTCAATTATCTTGCTCATTTACCACAAAGCAGAATTATTACCTTGAGATTGAATGTCAAACAGATTCTTTCTCACTCCTCTCCCCAGCAGAAATGGTTCTTCAAGCTTTAGACTCAATGGCTGCAGTGATTACCTTGATACCTACCACTTGTCTTCAAATGTGAAGACCCCAGTGGACTCTAACAGTACAATGGTCCAGTCTTTGACAACCTTTGCAACATCCTATAAAATTATCTTGAGTCTGCAAAGACTCCCTACTGTGGTGGATACAATCTGACAAAGTTTGTCAAGAGTAACCCTTTATCCTTCCTCCTCTAAACCCCACATTGACCACAGACACCTCCCAACTAGGGTTGGGGGGGGCATTTCTTGCGAAGGACTGTTCAACCCAAGTGGTCCCCAGAAGAGACCAAGTTCCATATAAACATCTTGGAGATGACAGTGGTTGTCTCAGCATTGCAGGCCTTTCAGAGCTCTCTAATTGGGACAATTGCTATCCAAACAGACAATTTGTCAGTGGTATGGTACATTAAACAAGGGGGAACCACATCTTGCTCCCTTTGCCAAGAAGTAGTGAAAGTCTGGCAGTGGGCAATCTCCTCCAACCACTTTCTTGTAGCAACACATATACTGGGGAAATCCAACTTTCTAGCCAACAAGCTCAGCAGGACTATTCTGATGCCTCACAAGTGGTCTCTCAATCATACAGTGGCAAAAATGATCTTCCACAAATGGGGTCAACCTTGCTGTGGCCTTTTTGCCTCTCCCCTCAACAACAAGTGCAGCAGGTTTTTTTTTCCCTAATTCCCCCTCAGGGGTAGTCAGCAAGAGATGCTCTAGTCCACGCTTGGCCCTCCGGTCCCCTATATGTTTATCCTCCCCTGCCTCTAATCACCAAATCTCTTTAGAAAGCACTTTGGTTGAAGGGTAAGGTAATCCTCATTTCCTTCTTCTGGCCTTGGTAAGTTTGGTTTGCCTTCCTATGGTCTCACCTACTATGTTCCCCCTAGGACACCGGACCTCATTCCATGTCTACTATCACATCCATCAGGGATGACTCATCCAGACATTACAGGGCTCAGATTGACTGCATGGTTTCTCCAATTCCAGTGATGGCTAGATATTACAGGCTTTCCTCTCCTGTTTGCCAAATTTTATTTTCATCTCAGAAACCCTCTACAAGGAACATTTATAAGAGTAAATGGAAGAGATTTTCTTTTCTGGCACAGCAGAGTGAGTTGGATCCTTTCACAGCTCCAATACCTGCTGTTTTAGATTTTCTTGCTTTGATTTTTCAAAGTTGTGCTAGTTGCTCCACCATCAAAGTTCAGCTGGCAGGCATCTCTAACTACCACATTGGAGATAATGCTTCCCTTTTAGCTTCATCCAAGTTATGTAAAGCATTGCTTAAATGTACCTTTTTGTTTAGACCTCTGATAAAGGATTCCACTCCACCTTGGGATCTTACTATTGTGTTACTGAACTTGGTACAATCTCATTTTGAGTCCTCAGCTAGGTCAGATCTTACATTTCTTTCTTGGAAGACAGTTTTTCATGTGGCTATTACTTCTGTGAGGTGGGTTTCTGAACTCCAAGCACTTTCTTCAGAACCACCTTATTTGATTTTAATAAAGATAGAGTTACCATAACCCTTCATTTCTACCCAAAATTGCCTCTGAAACAGACATCAATCAAGTTATCAATTTGCCAGTTTTCTTTACAAATTTTGACAACAAAGGTGAGTACATGATTCACCTTTTAGATGTACATAGGCAACTTAATTTTTATCTTCATAGAACAAAGGAATTTAGAAAAACTGACCAAATATTTATTTCCTTTTCCATTAATAAATTGGGAAAAACAGCATCCAAAGTGACCCTAGCCAAATGAATAACAGATGGTATTTCTTATATTTATTCTTAGAGAAGTTTAACTTTACCCAAACCTCCAAAAGTACACTCAGCTAGGTCAATGGCTACATGAGCTGCTTTTTGGGCTACATCTTCCATTGATGATATTTGCACAGCTGCCACTTGGTCTAATGCTCATACATTTATTGCTTATTACAAGTTGGATCATATCTCCAGGAACAGGGCTGCATTTTGTTCTATGCCTCTCCAGAACATCCTTCCATGACGGCCACACAAGGTTATTGTAGCTGGGGACTCTGTCCCATTTTTTGAGGAATGAATGAAAATGGCATAATAAGATATAAAAGTTATGTACTCACAATAACTATGTATCTGTGTTGTCCATTTTCTTTCTTCCTCAACCCCCCCCCCCCTCCCCCCTATCCAAGTCTTTGGGAGTGACCTGATGAACTTTTTTGTTAGGAACCACAGTTCCTGTTTGAGCCCCCATTCTATTACTATATTGTTTCTCCATATTATTATTATTATTATTAGTATTATTATTATTATTATTATTATTATTACTATTTTTATTTGTTGCCTCACAATAAGACGCTGTCCGGTTTGATTCTCAGCTAGAGCATCTTCTGCGTGGAGACATGCATGAATGGGCATATCTTCATTTTGAAGGTTGTGCATCAGGGCTGGTAACTCAGCATGTAAAAATCAACTACCAGTCATTAGCAGACCGGAGTTCCGCTGTGGCGACCCCTAACCGGGAAAAGCCAAAAGACACAACAACAACAACATTATTATTATTCTTATGCTTTAAATTTAGATGGTTATATGGTATCAGCAAACTTGAACTGAGGTAATGCAGTAGTCAGGGGTATTATGGGAAAAGGGAGGAGCTTGACAGTCATATCCAAGAATATAGAGAAAGACAGCGGATTCGGATCCAAGGATCAGATCTGAGACTCATTCGTTGAGGAAGAATGAAAATGGACAACAAAGATGCATAGTTACGTTGAGTACATAACTTTTATTTCTAGAGTGTTTTGTAGTTTATAAGAGCAATATTTAAAATTTGTACCTATTTTTTGGTCTCTGATTCTCAATTATTTTTTACTTTGTCCAGATTTCTTGTATTAAGAGTTTAAGCAGTATGAGAGGATGAGTAGATGGATCAGTTCACCCGTTCTAGGGTGAGGGACAGGTGGCTCCCAGTCTGTCTATGCTCCCATGCTAACAGAGCTTTACATAAAAGTCATTGACCAGTAGGATATATAGTCTTTAAATCCCTAGCTGGTGAGGTTTGCCTCAGTGAGCATGCTTGTGGATATGCATACCAGAGGTATGACACTGGATTCAAAGCAGTGATGTGGTGACTAAGTTACCACTGAGAGTTACAGGTTAGGGTGAAGTGAAGGTAGGTGGAAAATGCTTCCTTCTGCACCTATAATAGCATTACAATGATTGGGAGAACAGCCTACCTGCCATTGCTTGAAGATTAGGTCACACTTTGGGGTTCCAGTCTGAGGGATAAATGGACTGTCAGGTAAGATAACATAGATGGGAGGCACCTAGTCACCCTTATGGCTGTCTAGATGATGCCCCCCCTCAAAAATGGGAGAGAGGCTTAAAGATTGGCAGACAGTAAAGCAAAAAGCATATTATGGTTTCATAGGCTCATAACTAAGTACCAGGCTAGCTGCTCTTGCAGGCCATTTTAACCCTAACTAATTTCCCTTTTAGAACTTGAATTAACCTGTACCATCTGGTGTTAGATTGGCTTTACCCTTTCCATGGTCAATAATTATATATTACATCTAGTGAGAATAACTGGGATCATGCCATAGATAATATGAGGGGACCCATGCATGAGATAAAGCATTTAGGAGCTGCCTTTGTCTGTTAGTAGAACAGGGAAAGCCTGGAGTAAATTTTCTATTTCCCATCAATAGATCTAATTTGCACTTGAATATGGACCAGTACATCTGTGATCTGATGGATCCTGACACCAGGCAATAGAGTCACCTATAACAAGGATGTTTGGTTGGGTCGATGCCTGCCTTATGGACTCAGCATCTCTGATTTTGGGAGTCCTTGTGCTATGTAAGGCAGTAGGGTTAATATGCTAAGTGTGCTTTGTGCCTGTGTTGTGTTTTGGAGGTCTTTGAGGTCTAGACAAGTTAGTCTTCAGAATCTCGGCATATGATGGATTATGTATATTGTGATGGCCTTGGAGATGTGTAATGTGTGGTGTATTGCTGACAATTTTGGTGTTTGAGTTTACTGTGTGTGACATTTTTGCCACATAGGATATTGTATATGTACATCACTCATACAATGTGTTATGCAGTTTGAGTAATAGATGATCAGACAGCATGAGACAAGTCTTACACTGGCTCAAGGTATCCATCTCAATCAGACTTGATAGAGAAGTTGTGGGAAAGTGCTGGTCCATAATACTGACAGGAATGACTCTGAGGTAAAGGTAACTACAACTGCTTGGAGTTCCATTCTAGAATAATATTTGGGTAGACTTGCTACTGAGTATTTAAATTTCAATACAAAACTATGAGTCTGGGAAACTTCTGCCACCAGCAAGAACCAGTTGACTAATTATAGTAAAAAATTAATAATTTGATACTAAAATTAGCGTAAGCAGTATAAGTACTCTCAATATTAAGCAACTTTATCAAAGGTCTTTTAGCCTGATGAGTAGTTTAATGGGTGAGAATTTGCAAAATGATACTTATGTGCTCATTGTAAACAGCCAATCAATGGGGAAAGGGAGGGGGAATTATGATGTCAAACTATCATAAGGGGCAGGCAACAACAGATATACTGGGTTTAAGAATCCAACTACAACAGAGTGAGTGGGAGGGAAAAACAATTAGAACCTTAGCTCTGAGATGACTGGCCTGGGACTGCTTTCATGCAAAGACAAGTCTTAAGCTAGCCTGTCATACACTCATTACATAAGAATGAAACTAGGGTTTAATAACAATGATTAGATCACTTAAACAGCAAAACTGCAGTGCATCTATGTACTGAAATTACTAATATAGGCCTAAACACCTTAGCTAAAGCAGATACAGACTGTTTAAAATGAACTTAAAATCAAAGCAAGAAATGAAAACACTTGACTTCCAAGATAGCTGCACACTGATCTGCAGCTTAGCTTCAGCTCTCCCAGCATGAAAATAGAAACTAAAAATGTTAGGATTAGGAACTCTGCCACTTTAAAAAATTCAGTTACAGGCTAGTAAGTACATTGCCTGGATGCCAACAAAGAGGAAACTAAGAGATCCCAAAACAAAATCAACTAGAAAAAGTGAAGAGAAAACACTGACTGGGAAGAATCCTGCAGCTGTTCAGCAAAAAGCAGTTCAGGCTCCAACTTTAATGCAAAAACATGGCTTGCAGTTACCTGGAAGGGAAAATAAGTCAAATGTGCTAAGAGCTGATTAAAATAAATGAAACACTGAAGGAGTACATCAAATTAAATAACAAAATGCTGGAAAATGGAAGAAGCATTAAACAGATATTCAGATGAACTGATAAAATTGCAAAAATCAGACGTCAAAATGAATAAAAGTCAAGTTGAACAGGAGACTGTTCAAGAAGGGATGTTTCAAAAAAATAGCAGAATAAGAGGACAGAGCTCTTATGGAAACCTGAGATTTTCTGCTGTGCCAGAAAAACATGGAAGGAACAGGCTGTATTAATTTTATGAAGGCACAAATAAGCAACTGGACTCGTTTTCCACAGAAGGACTTACTAACTGAAAGGTCACACAGTGTATATGCTCCAAACCTGGCCATAAGAAAGCAGCTAACACCAGCATAAAGAGCTGATACTAACCAAATTGTGGCAAAATGACAAAGTATTAAAATTTAGAGACACTAGAATGTTTATGGAAAATGATTATTCATTGAACATCTAGCAGAAGAGAAGCAAATTTATTCCAGCAATCAGGGAATATCAACACACAGGTGTGAAATTCAGGCTGCTGTATCCAGCTGTCTTCAGCATATTTTTTTTCCTGGAGGATCAAAGTCATTTTTGATGAAGAACAGAATAAGGAGAACATATAAAAGTTTGTCCGGCAAAAAGTGAGATATCAAGCAGAAGGGGAATCTGCTTTTCGTTCGTATTTATTTATTTATTTATTTAAGTCTGATGACCGGGGAAGTCCACTGGGCCATAAAGAGTCCATTTTCAGTGGAGGCCCAGGGAGAAAAGCTCCAAATATTGCAAGTTGCATATTACGTTACAAATGAATAACAAAGATTTGTACAGAACAATTAAAACATTTACAGAAATATAATACATTATGTAATAAGCTTTTAGTGAGTTAACATTTAAACAGAAGGTTGCTAGCCCTTTTGGAGGTTAAGTAAACTGAACATTTGCAGAAAAAGACATTTTTGTCAAATAAGCTCTTTGTAAGTAAACATTAAACAAGTAGCTACTAGCCCTTTGCAGGTTAGGTGAACCATTTTGCATGGAGAGAGTACAAGAAAATTGTTAAAAATAAAATTGTAAGAAAATTATTCTGATAATAACACTCATAGAGAGACTTTATCAGTGAAATATTTTCCAATGTTCCAAAGGAAAATGCTTGAGACACAGAAAAAAGCACTGGAGTTGACTAGAAGAATCAATAGTATCTTGGATGTGAACCAGAGTCTAGAGCTGGGAGAATGAGATGAAGGGGAAGAAGACCAGAATCACAGAAATTAGTGAATAAATGTGAGATTACAAAGCATTAATTGCATTTGTGAAATAAGGCTGGACAAGAAAAAGTGGAAGGAATTGACTTTTGTTGACTTTGTTAAACTTGTGAGGGACTGGAAGGCATTTGCCTCACATCATGTCATTAAAGTTTGGAAGGACACTAAGGGGAGGGGAAGAAGATGGAAAAAGGTAAATTAAATTAAACCATTTCTGTTCTTAACAGTATTTCTATATATAGGAAAGTCTTTTCCATTGCTGTTGTATATGATAAGTTGCTAAAGTAAATAGATGACCTTTCTTTTTTTTTTTTTGTTCTTTTAGTCCTCTTTTTTAGTATTAAGAAATGTAGGCATTGCAATGCAAAAAGAGGAAAAGAGGCTGGACAAAAGTATAATTAAGTTAATAGACTGTAATTTTGGGGTTGTTGAGGTGGGGGGTGCAATGTTAAAGTACACTGATCATAATATATTTAGAGCTAATCTGTTTTCTCTTACTTTTGCAGTTGTAAATAGATTAAGACCCTTGCCTTAATCTAATAACATGTTTTAGGTAGAAACAAGTAAATAAGGGAACATTGAATGTAATAAAGCTTTCCTCTAGCAATAAATGATAAGCATTAGAAGCCTGCAGCTGAGGGCTATATTTTCACAGAGACAAGCTGATTATAGTACAATAAAAAATAAAACACTAGTTTCTTTAAGGCCAAAATCATGTGAGTTGTTTTTCACATCTGAGAGGGGAATAAAGATAAAAAAGATGACAACAATTAGTCCATGTAACTGCAGAGGCAGTAACATGCATCTTAGCATGGATAACCTTATATTTAGGTCAGGTGCCTGAGTCTGTAGCTATCTATTTAGGACAACTGTTCCTATTAGGAGGGTTAAACTTCATTATATGAAGATATACATAGTTTTGTGTGTTTCGATTAAGTTAACATGTTCTGGGGGTATGTTTGGCTTTTTGACATTTTCATTAAAACAAAAAGTCTTGTAAAATGTGCCATAGATTCAAATGGAGATGACAGGAAACAAGTGTATAAAATATCAACCTGCCAAACATTAGTTGGTACATGTGTTACAAAATCTGGAAATATACATCTAAAAAATGCTGTCATGGAGGAGGCGTGGACAAAGGGGCAAATTGAGACCTGCAACTGGTGAAAGCTGTGTAACTGAAAACTTTTCTCTGACAGAAAATATAATCAAAAAATTAAAATTTGGTTTAACATTAACAAACATTATACTTCACATAATAATATTTGATTCCTTTTGTATAAATGTAAATTTGCCTGTGTCACAAGTGATGATTCAATAAGGTTTTAAAAAGATAATAACATTTGGAGATACTTGTTAGTTAATTTTATTCACAAATTAATTAAGATGAGGGATTCATAGCTTCAAGTTCTTCAAAAGTTGTAATCTTTCGCTCAGAATTTCAACTGCTTGGTTAAGAGAGAAGAGACTTCAACATGAGTTGGATATCAGGATTCCTATGTTAAAAAAGACATACAGTCACAAATATGTAGTATGCAGGATGCATTTCTTAAAATATACAAACTGGATTTCAGTCCAGAAAGTTTCAAAGAAGAGACTAGAAAGAAGATGTAACATTTAAAAATTCTTATGAAACAACAAGAGATAGCAAACCTGTATCCCTCCAAACCTATCATAAACCTTGGCCCCAACTCCTCACTCACCCTCCATATCTGAACAGCAGGTCATTAAAGCCTTGCCCAAGGCAAAAAACACAGCCTCTATGGAACCAGATGCCATCGCAGGCTGTCTTCTAAACAAGCTAAAACATGAACTAGCATCACCAGTAAGTACCATATTCAATCATAGCATACCCACAGGCTTTGTTCATGCAGAATTGAGAACAGCAACAGTTATTCCCTCTACAAAAGGGGCCTAGCAATAGACCCAGGGAATTATAGACCCATAAGTCTGGCCAGCCTCATCTGTAAGGCCATGAAACGTATCATTAAGGACCTCATTAATAAAGACATAGGTGAACTCCAAACCCTGGATCCAACCCAATTCAGCTTCATCAAGGGCAGATCCTACCTGTTAAACCTGGTGGATTTTTTCAAAAATGTGAACATTTGTGTATAAAGGGAGCCGGCCTCTGTCATGATGTATTTTCTTGTCATCAGAGCCTGAAGCAGTGTTACAGCACATCAGTCAGTCCACACCAGAGAGAAGTCATCTAAAGCTAAGTACCCCATTGGGGAACTGTTTTTCTTGCTTTAACCCACATCTGATAAGGTTAACAAATATCTCCTCTGTGGTAAGCAAATCCCACACTGAGACTTTCATATGTTGTGTATCACCTACCTTGGCCTGGATCACAACATCCTTAGTTGCCGTTTTTACACCCGTTTTAATTCTAGGGCTATCAGGTGCAGGGCCAAAATCTTAGTTAGGTATCTTAGTCTGCCATCTACCTCGTATTGTCCAATGGCAGCCTCTGGTTGTCCCAAGGTTGAGCTCCCTAAGTGTATGAAGGACAAGGAAAAAAGACTCGAGCTTAGGGCCTCGGATGCTAACTGTTCACAATCTACCAGTTCCCCCAAAGCTCATTATCGCTGAGAAAGGAGAGGCATTTTCACAGCCCCCTTCTGTGACTGAGGTGGTGATGCAGGCCCCTGTTGAGACCTGTATGGATTCCAATATGCTGTCAGGTCCCTCAGCTTCTGCACAGGCCTTGACTTACAGTTCATCGGTCCTGTCCTGAGTCACTCGGCAGACCTCGGCTTCCGAGTGCTCTTTTATCAGCAACATTTCTTCAAGGCATCAGCCTGTATTGGTTCTTTCTTGCAAAGAGACTAGCATCAGGATTGTGGATGTGCCTAGGCCCAAGGGCAAAGTTACCTCTAAGAAAGGTTCTAACTCAGGTCCTATGCCTAGCCCTACCAGCTCTCATGCACTAGATGTCAGCAAGACCTGGTCAGGTTGGTTGAAGACCTTATCTCCTTAGTCAGAGTGAGACAACCAGTTTTGTAGCCTTTCTGAAGGAAAAGGAAGAGGGATCCTACCCCTGAAGCTTTCTCTGAACCTCCAAATTCAGATGAGGATTCTGACCTGGAGGAGTATGTCTTTGAGGAGGGACTCTTCCTTCTGTTTTGAAGCTTCAGATTTTGAAGAGACTCTGCCTTCAGCTTCACCTCCTGAAGACATAAATTTTGGGGACACACTCCATGCCATGAGGGAACATTTCCAGTGGGCGGCACAGGAATACCCACAATCAAAAAAGAGGGTTAAGGAGTTCCTTGACCTCCCAGAACACAAACCTTTGGCTATTCGTCCTGTACTGGAGGTGGTAGAGGGTGTTTTTATGGACTCTTCCCTGAATCCAGATTCTCTACCACCAGCCCCACGAAAACCAGACAGGTGTTACAGGGTGCTGGACTCACATAAATACCTCTTCAAAAACCCCTCTGCTGATCCAGAGGTTGTCACTCCAGGTCCAAAGAGAGCATGTGCCAGCTCTTCAAAAAGCCCTTTACCTGCTGACAAAGAAAGCAGGGCCCTTGATAGGTTTGGTAAAAAAAAAAGTCTACACTTCTGCTACCCTAGCCATGAGTGCCCTTAACTGCCAGTTTCATATGATAAAATACCAATAAATTATTTTAGATAAAATGAAGCAAAAGACATCCTCATTGGAGGACAAAAGCATTTCTAAGGAATTGTTGGATCTTTGCCATTCCAGCTCTCAGGTGGCTAGACACTTATTACACTGCAGCTACGATGCTATGGAGGCCGTTAGCCAAGCTGCTGTATATGGTTCTGTCATTAGAAGGCATGCTTGGCTTAGGGAACAGACTCTACCAGACCATGTCAAATCCAAAACTTCTAGATGCACCTCTGGATAAGGACTTCCTCTATGGGCCAAAAGCTGAGGCTGTGCTCAAAAAGATGGAAGATAAAGCAAAATCTATGCAAACTGTCAAGAACTTCCTCCAACTTCAGCATCCTAGGTTTATTAGGATTTTCCCACTAAACTCTGGTCCTTTCCCTCTCTAACAAAAAGCAGCCAGAGGAAACTCTGAAGGGAAAGGTCTCAAAGGCAGAATCAGTCAAAAAGGCCCAGGCAGTGGTCCTTAGTACCCCCCAGGCAGGAAAATTCTAGGTCGCAGGGCCTTGGCAGCGAGCAATGATGACTCTTCCTTTCCCCTACCTGCCCTCCCCACCATCTCCAGAAAAGATAGGAGGAGGAAGGCTATCAAGTTCAAAGAAAATTGATCCCTCATTACTTCAGATAATTGGGTTCTGAAAGTTATCTCAGATAGTTACAGGCTCACTTTTAAAGAGCCATTAAACATACTCAGGTTACCCAGATATTCCACAAAATCAAAGAGCAAAATCCCAAAAAGGGAAGGCATCCCTGATCAGTATCAGCAAGAAACTATGATCCCCCATAAAATCATCCAAGGCCAACTTTGAAAGAAAAATTGCCAAAGACTCTAAAGATAATCACAAAGCCTTCTTTAGCTATGTCAAGAATCTAGGTGGCAACTCTCAGACCCGCTCTGAGCTAGTGCAAAATGGCAAAAAATACACTGAACCAACTGACATTGCCAACAACCTGGCTGAGAGGTTCAGTGCAAACTTTACCCCCCCTCACCCCCAAAAGGACCTGTGTCCATCCCAGAAGAATGTAGAGCCCCAGACATCACAGACACACAGGTGAAAACAGCCCTTTCCAAAGCCAAAAACACAGCATCAATGGGACTGGATGGTATCCCAGGCTGCGTCTTACACAAGCTCCAAAATGAACTAACCCCTCACCTAAATTCACTGTTCAAACTCAGCCTTACCAGAGGCTACATACCCAAAGAATGGCGTACAGCAACAGTTATCCCACTCCACAAAGGTGGTGCCACAATGGATCCTAGGAACTATCGCCCTATAAGCCTGACTAGCCTGGTCTGCAAAGCTATGGAGCGCATCATCATGGAACTCATTAACAGAGACATTGGGTACCTCCAGACACTGGACCCTACCCAGTTTGGCTTTGTTAAAGGCAGATCTTGCCTCCTAAACCTAGTTGACTTCTTTGAAACAATTACCAAGGCCATAGATGAGGGAAAGGTAGTCCACACAGCCTACCTGGACCTCGCAAAGGCCTTTGACACCATTCCCCACTTGAGCATTATAGATAAGCTTACCAGCTTGAACATTAACCCCTATGTCAAGAGATGGGTTGCCAACTGGCTCATGGATAGAACTCACATGGTCAGAGCTGTGGGTGTCATGTCCAACTCTAAACTGGTTACAAGTGGTGTCCCATAGGGCTCAGTCCTGGGACCCCTCCTGTTTGGTATATACTTCTCTGAGGTACAGGCAAGCATGGGAGGACTATGGCTGACCAAGTTTGCAGATTATTGCAAACTGGGGGCCATAATCAACTCTCCAGCTGACACAGACATCCTCCAGAAGGGTCTCACGGAGACGAATACCTGGTGTCAGAATCATGGCCTCAAGCAAAATGCCAAAAAGTGCATAGTCATTCCCTTTGGGAAAAACAAAGTGCCCATGAACTACCACATAAGTGGTAATCCACTAAGTACGGAAGATGTAATTAGGAATATGGGGACCCAAGCAGAAAGCAACCTCTCCTTTGATAATCACATTGCCAAAGTGGTTAGAAAATCCTTCTATGTAGCCCACCTAATCACAAAAGGGTTCACATCTAGATCAAGAGTGGTTATTGTGCCCCTCTACTCATCGCTCATCAGGCCCATAATAGAGTACACTGCCCCATTTGGGATGTACCTTACTCGACACCTGCAACAGCTGGAAAGACCACAGAAGTACCTCATCAAGAGGATCGTGGGCCTCAAACAGATGCCCTATGCAGCTCGACTAAAGAAACTCCAGCTCTACTCGGTTGCTTACCGCCTACTCAGAGGTGATTTCTGCCTGACGTACAAGGCCATGTCTAACCCGGAATCAATGGACATGCTCCACTTTAAGAAAACCAAATTTCTTAGAACCACACGCTCAAGGGATTTAAACCTCAGCACAACAATAAATAGGACATGCTGGAGGGATAGATTTCTGTCCCAGAGACTTCCCTTGCTCTGGAATAGAATCCCAATCTATATTAGGCAAAGCCCCTCACTGACTCTCTTCAAGAGAAATCTTGACGAGTGGAAGGGAAAAAGTAAATTTACCACTGGGATCACTTCAGTGGCCCTGCTGGACAGAGGCTCAGGAAACTAATCTAAAAGGGAGGCAAAAGCCAACACATTCTGGCTAGGCTTATAAATCCCTTGGGCAGATAGCCTAGTACCTACCTATGAACCTATGAACCTATGAAGCAGAGGCCATTTCTCAGATTCACAACCTATGCTCACAGGGCTCAGTGGAACCAGTATCAGAACATCAAATAAGGAAGGTGTTATAGTCCAGGCTATTCCTGGTTCACAGAAAGGAAGGCTCTTGGCACTCTTTTCTAGACCTGTCCACCCTCAATCAGTCCCTGCTGATACCAAAATTCAAAATGTTGACTCTTCAAAAACTTCTGAAAATACACAGGATACCAACACTCACTATATTCCAGCACAAGTACATAAAGAAACAACTAAAACACAAACTATATTACTGTTCTCCAAGTATAAGCAGGGGGTCAAGCCCCCCTGCACCCCACATGTGGGGGGCTGCACACCCACACCTCCTGCTACTTAAATATATCAACTCCAAGATTCCACTTAGTGTAGTGAAGTGCAATCTCGGAGTTGATATATTTAAGTAGCAGGGGGTGAGGGGGTGCAGTGGGGCTTGCCCCCCTGCATATAGTTGAAGGGTAATATGTTTCTGTATGTACTTGTGCTGGAATATAATGAGTGTTGGTATGCTGTGTGTATTCAGAATTTTGAGTTTTCAGGATTTTGACTTTTCAGTATTTTGAACTTTCAGGATTTTGGTCTCAGGATTTTGGTCTTTAGGAATTTGGGCTTTCAGGATTCTGTAGCGCTCCTATATATATATATATATATATATATATATATATATATATATATATATATATATATATATATATATATATATATATATATATATATATATATATATATATATATATATATATATATATATGTCTTTTCAGGCTTGCTAGTTGTTGCTGAAGCACTTACCAAGGGGAGAAAACACTGAGAGAAGAAAAGGAGCCACTTTTGTGATTTTAAGTATTTTCTTCTGATTTTTTGTTAAGTTTTACTGCTTTGCCGCCTACTTTTTGGCATTTTCTGTTTTGCTAAAGTTTATATCTGTAACAGAAACAGTACTTGGAACACATCTAGAGCCTGTTTACTGCAGTTCCTGTGATGCACTTAATTTAAAATTGTTTTTTTCTCTATAACTGCATTTTACCTGATTTTGGCCTAGCACACAAGTGTGGGGTCATTTATTGCACTGTTGTGATTATTTTGCTGCTTGTGTATCTCTGCTACCTTTAAACTACAACAAAAAGAAAAAAAAAAGAAAAAATCTTGCTTTTTTCCCACTTTCTGAAAGTTAAGAAAGTTCAGTTACAGATTTGCTGTTCTGAACTGTTTGGAAGTTTCTAGAAGGCCAGTGCTTGCTTGGGCTAAAGGGAAGTCTCTGTGTTTACCAGTGGGAGTGGTTAACACTGAACAGCCTGCCTGTCCCTGGAGGAGTGGTTACTGCCTAGAAGCTGTAGTTTTATTGGCCATTTTGGGTCAATTCTAAACTCCTTGATCTCTCTCTCTTAAAACCCTACAACTCTCTTTTTGCGTGGTTTTGCGCACTGAGCAGTGTCGGGCAGCGCCGCCTAAACAGGTTTAAACTATTCCAGGCTCCACAAAGTCTGCTGTTCACGTTTTCTCTTAGAACTGTTCAAACTCTCAAAGTAATCACTCTATTCTCTTTCTAAAGCCCTGCACTTGCTCAGCTCTTATAAGGAAACACTAACTAACTAAAGCACTACACCCTCCTTGACTTCTCATAAGTATTAGGCTCCCGAATGGTCCTTCCTGATCAAGTGAAAAATCAGTTCCCTTCCCTAATCTGATCATTAAAAAAACAGTTCCCTATACTAATCTGGTATGTCCAAGAGTCAGTTTCAAGGTTAATCTCCAGTCCAGCTGGTGACTCTGGGAATTTTGAGGCAATGTTACAATTGCCTTATGTACACAGACAGCCCTCTCCTCCTTCCAACAAACTCTAATACATGTGAGAGATGCAGTTACACAGCCAAACTGGAGGCAGAGCTCTCTCAACCCAAGACTGGCACAGACAGTCAGGAGGAAAAGGTAACCACCCACACCACAAATCCAGTCTCACACAGACCTATTGCATCTGCATACCCAACACATAAACACACAAAAACATACTCAGAGGCTCTAAATAAAAATCTGCCTAAACAGCAAAGACCTCCTAAGCAGATATCCAAGCAACAGCCACCCCTCAACAATACCCACGAATCACATATCTCACAAAATCAGTGTGCCTCACAGTCACAGCCCTTAAGGCCAAACAACACACCAAATACACTTGTTATAGGGGACTCTATTGTCCGGCACACTGACGTCCCGCTCACCAGACTGAACAAGGGGAAGGTCACTGTAAGCTGCCTTTCGGGTGCCAGGATCCGCCACATAACGCAAGCACTCAGGTCACTCCAAAGCAAGTACAAGTATGATTCCGTCATTGTCCATGCTGGTGTGAATGACCTGAGATGTACCTCCCTGGACTACATGAAAAGAGACATAGAGGAGCTCTCTGACCATGTAGCCCAGGCTTGTATGACCCTGACTTTGAGTAGCATCTTGCCCTCACCAAGAATGATGCCACAGTATAAAGACAAAATGATGAGTTTCAACAATTGGCTAAAGTACTGGTGTCATTCAAAGGGGATCCAGTGTCTGTCAGCCTGGAATGACATGCTCGACAAGCCACGTTGCTTCGCTAGGGACGGCTTGCACCTGTCACCCTTAGGCTTTCGTATACTGGCCAAGGCTCTTGCCACCCCCATAGTGCCTTTTTTAGACAAGGCTCAGAGGACAAACCCACCTCCATAGACAACCCAAGGATAAAAAAACTAAAGGTAATGCTACTCGATGCCAGAAGTCTAAACCTCAAGATGCACGCACTCGAGGCTCTCCTCATTATGGAGAAAATCGATGTCTGTGTAGAGCACCCCAGCACTACCAGGTTATAACTAATACCATACATTTCGGCCCCAAAACTCGGACTGAAGCACAAAAGGAGGGGGAGTATCTATATTCATCAAAGATACCTACACCTCCAGGTTAGTGGCACTGCACGAAGCATCGGAAACCATCCATGTGCAACTAACAGCGGGCAAAACTGCCTTTCAGTTTGTAGCCTGCTACAGAACACCCTCCCTATTACAGGAACCCCACTTGGCATTCCTGAGAACACTGGAGAATATGAAGGTCTCTCCAAACACTATGTTATTGGGTGAGTTCAACTACCCAAACATTGACTGGGAAAACTACTCAAGCCCAAACACCCTCGCCCAACAGTTCCTTGAATTTATAAACTCTAACGCAATGGAACAACTGGTCACCACTCCCACAAGAGGGAACAACATATTGGACCTGGTCATCACCAACATGGGGACTTTATGTTCAACACCAGAGGTAAAACCCTCATTGGTAAGATCAGACCATAAACAAATTTCCCTGGACATCCATATCCCATCCACAACCCCAGCCAAGGAAATCACTGTAAAGAATTTCTCAAAAGCCAACTTTGCACTTCTCAAGACTGAGGTGGAATCCTTCAAAGCCCCTGGGCCAGAGGATAATACAGCCCAATCCGCAGAATCCTTTACAAATGCATTCTATGAGCACCTGCAGGAATGCATGGATCATGCTATCCCAAATAAAACCAAGACTCACTCCTCCAAAAACAGGAGACCGGTCTGGTGGACCCCGGCCATAAATAAGCTATACAACAGAAGGAGGAAGCTACTACATGACAGAGCAAAATCCCAAAAAGGGAAGGCATCTCTGATCAGTATTAGCAAGAAACTTTGATCCCTAATAAAATCATTAAAGGCCAGTTTCGAAAGAAAAATTGCCTTAGACAGGCCTTCTTTAGTTATGTCATGGGCGGAAACTCCCAGATATGCTCTGAATTGTTGCATAACGGTACAAAATATACTGAATCTACAGACATAGCCAACATCCTGGCAGACAGATTCAGCGCAAACATCTCCCCCCCTTCCCCCCCCAAAGGAGCAAATGCCTATCCCAACTGAATGTAACCTCCCTGACATCACAGATGCACAGGTGAAAGCTGCCCTCTCCAAAGCAAAAAACACAGCATCTATGGGACTGGACGGAGTCCCAGGCTGTGTCTTACATGAGCTCCAAGAAGAACTGAACCCTCACATTAAGTCACTGTTCAAACTTAGCCTTACTACAGGATATGTACCCAAAGAATGGCGTAGAGCTACAGTGGTCCCACTCCACAAAGGTGGTGCCACAACGGACCCCGGAAACTATTGCCCCATAAGCCTGACTAGTCTGGTCTGTAAAGCTATGGAGCGTATTATCATGGAACTCATAAACAAAGAAATTGGGAGTCTCCAGACACTGGACCCTACCCAATTCGGCTTTGTTAAAGGAAGATCTTGCCTCTTAAACCTAGTTGATTTCTTTGAAACAGTTACCAAAGCCATAGATGAGGGCAAGGTAGTCCACACAGCTTACCTGGACCTTGCAAAAGCCTTCGACACAATACCCCACTTGGGCATCATAAATAAGCTTACCAGCTTAAATATCAACCCCTATATCACAAGATGGGTTGCAAACTGGCTCAGAGATAGAACCCACGTGGTCAGAATCGCAGGTGCCATGTCCGAATCCAAACCAGTTACAAGTGGCATCCAACAGGGCTCAGTTCTGGGACCTCTCTTATTCAGTATATACTTCTCTGAGGTTCAGGCTAACACGGGGGGATTATGGCTGACAAAGTTCACAGATGACTGCAAACTGGGGGCTATAATCGAATCTCCAGCTGACACAAGCATCCTCCAAAAGGGTCTCACAGAGATGGATGCTTGGTGCCAGAGCCACGGCCTCAA